>NC_143462.1:2700000-3000000 GCF_987193195.1 Phasianus colchicus
AAATGTGGCTCACCATGGATTAATTTGTTTGTAAACAGACTGAGTAACTTCTGGGGACACCAAACACTGTTCACATCCAGTTCACAGAATTGCAGGGTTAAAGTTGAACAAAGGGCAAGAATAAGTCAGCTGACAAATTATTGGTGCTTAAGATGAATTTTTTTATTACTAGGAACACTTTTAGTGTTACCTTTTGAATTCTTGGAATAACTGTGGATTTACAACAGCTCTCTTTGGAAAATGCCTAGACTGGAATTGAGTTGGGCTGTCGAGTCTGCTTTGTTTACTATTTTATGGGTAAATATTAAAGAAACAGTGTTGCAGCTGACAAGAAAAGAAAGGATTTGGTAAATGAAGTGAAGGACATCACGGTGGCATACATAGTGTATGAGAAAGCATTTGAAGTTCACATCTAGTAATCAAGTGAGCATGGTATCAAAGTGAGCATGGCTCAAAGATTTGGATGATCCTTAAGTATATAAATGGGGAAATCTCAAGTGGAGCAGAGACATCTTGTCATCTTTGGTGAAGCTACTACTGCTGTCTTTACTTTTATTCACACTTGATAAGAGTATCAATAAATTGAAATATTTCAAAGAACAGTCGTGGGTTGATAAAGGCACTGAAACAAATTTTCTATTACGATAGATTCAAAGAATTCAGTCACCTTGGATTATAAGCAGAGGCAAGAGCAACTTACTACTTTTGTTTACCTATGTGAGAACTGTTAATTGGTAAGAATGATTCTCTGTCCAGCAGACAAAATAAAAACTAACACAAAAGCAGATTAAGAAGATTGAGTGTCTGAAAACCAAAAATCAGATGATAAAGTGTGAATATTGACTAGTGTCCGTGCAAGAGTTTTTCAGCAGTTGTATGAAATGCCACTGACTATTGTAATGGACAAGTTCAAAACAGAATTACTAAGGGGGAGGCCTTACAGTATTCGGTAAATTCATTAAGCATCTATTTCTGATAGTATAGGCTGTGGAATTATTATAGTACTTGGAAAGTTACTGAAATGCAAAATAATAGTTCATCAAATAAAAGTCAGATGAGAGAGGAATTTAGATTCCTTTTAAGTGTTTTCCTAGGTTAAAAACAGCCTAGTTCAGTCATCTGTGTATTTCTGTAGGCATTCAGAAATGTAAGCCAGGACAAAGTAAAAATATCTTATTTCTGCAGCAGATGCACAAAATACAGATCCAAATGGAAACATAACTTTTATTGTAGCCTAGTGTTTAATTTGACTTGTTTATTGAAGGCTCAGATCTTTGACCATGCAACATCCTGAAAGCATTGCTCTTTGAAAATGCAGTATGCTTTGCAATTGATGAGCAGACCTTGATCTTTCTTGCTACTCTAAACAATAAAATGCTAAGCTAGATATCTAAGTTCCTAAGCATGGTAGAATGCTTGGGAAAGTTTCCATGAATGCTCGGCGTGAACAGCATTTTTCTGTTTGTGTTTTTAGATACTCCAACTTTGAAACCATTATCTATGCTGAGAAAGTGTGAAGCAAATGATTCTTCACTTGATCCAGATACTTCTACACCCATGAAAAAGAAGAAGGGATGGCCAAAAGGCAAAAGCCGAAAACCAGTCCATTGGAAGAAAAGACCCGGTCGAAAACCAGGATTTAAACTGAACCGGGATAAAGTGCCACCATCAGTTCAGGGAGAGGGAATTGATGCAGTGATAGCTAATTCAAAAACAGGGCGTAAGTCCAAAATTTCAGATAAAGAGGAAAATGTTGAGCAAAAAGAAGAGCTGCCTCTTAATGAGGAAAGGAAAGAGGAAGATGCGAATATGGAAGCAGAAGAGGTTGGAGAAGGAGAAGAGGAAGATGCAGCCAGCAGTGAAGTAAGAGCAGTTTCTCCAGTGGACAGCAGCAGTAGTCCAGTGCCAGAAGTTAAAGAACCTGAAATAGAAGAGGAGGTGGAGGAGAAACCACAAGTATTAGAAGAGCAAAGGCAATCAGAAGAAGAGCAGCAAGAGCTGGATGAACCTGAGCAGGACCACGAGGAAGATGATGAAATTGCAGTAGTGGCAAATCAGAATGAAGACCATGATGCTGATGACGAAGATGATGGTCATCTGGAGTCTGTGAAGAAAAAAGAATTGGAGGAACAGCCTGTAAGAGAAGGGGTGAAGGAGGAACCTGATGTTCAGGAATGTTTTTTAGAAACAAATATACCAAGCAGTAGAGAAGATGCAAAAGGAAAAGATGAAGCAGAGGCAGATTCTGAGGAAGAGCAGGCTTCCAATGAAACATCAGCAGGCTCAGAGCATGTTCCTGGGTCTGAAGATGATCGTGAAGAAGATCCAAGTAATAAAGAAGGTTTAATTGAATTAAAAGAAGAGGAAGAGATTCCTCACAGTGAACTAGATCTTGAAACTGTTCAAGCAGTCCAGTCCTTGACACAGGAGGAAGGCAATGAACATGATGTAGCTTACCAGGACTGTGAAGAGACTCTTGCGGCTTGTCAAACTCTGCAGAGTTACACCCAGACTGAAGAGGATCCTCAGATATCAATGGTTGAAGATTGCCAGGCCTCAGAACACAACAGTCCAATATCCTCTGTTCAGTCCCACCCCAGCCAGTCTGTTCGTTCTGTCAGCAGCCCAAATGTGCCTGCTCTGGAGAGCAGTTACACCCAGATAAGCCCTGAACAAGGATCCCTGTCCGCACCCTCTATGCAGAACATGGAGACCAGCCCCATGATGGATGTGCCTTCAGTATCAGACCACTCTCAGCAGGTGGTGGATAGTGGCTTCAGTGACCTTGGCAGCATTGAGAGCACCACAGAGAATTACGAAAACCCGAGCAGCTATGACTCCACTATGGGAGGCAGCATTTGTGGAAATAACTCTTCTCAGAGCAGCTGTTCCTATGGGGGACTGTCTTCTTCCAGCAGCCTCACGCAGAACAGTTGTGTTGTCACTCAGCAAATGGCAAACATTGGCAGCAGTTGCAGCATGATGCAGCAAAGCACTGTCCAGCCTGCAGCAAACTGTAATATCAAGTCACCTCAGAGCTGTGTCATAGAAAGACCTCCAAGTAACCAGCAGCCAGCAGCGCAGCCACAACAGCAGCAGCCTCAGTCACAGCAGCCACAGCCTCCACCTCCACCCCAGCAGCAACCTTCACTGTCCCAGTGCAGTATGAACAACAGCTTCACCCCAGCACCTATGATCATGGAAATACCTGAGTCGGGAACCACTGGTAACATAAGTATCTATGAGAGGATTCCAGGGGATTTTGGGGCTGGGAGCTATTCACAACCATCGGCCACATTCAGTTTAGCCAAGTTGCAGCAGCTGACGAACACCATTATGGACCCTCATGCCATGCCTTATAGCCATTCTCCTGCTGTGACTTCCTATGCAACCAGTGTTTCTCTGTCCAACACAGGATTGGCTCAGCTAGCTCCCTCTCACCCGTTAGCAGGCACACCACAAGCACAAGCCACCATGACGCCCCCACCAAACCTGGCATCCACTACCATGAACCTCACGTCACCTCTGCTTCAGTGTAATATGTCTGCTACCAATATTGGCATTCCACATACACAGAGGTTGCAGGGGCAAATGCCAGTCAAGGGGCATATTTCCATTCGCTCTAAATCAGCACCCCTGCCCTCTGCAACTGCACACCAGCAGCAACTCTATGGCCGCAGCCCTCCTGCTGTTGCCATGCAGGCTGGCCCTCGTACGTTGGCTGTTCAGCGAGGTATGAACATGGGGGTCAACCTAATGCCAACCACCCCATACAATGTTAATTCCATGAATATGAACACCCTTAATGCCATGAACAGCTACAGAATGACACAACCCATGATGAACAGCAGTTACCATAGTAACCCTGCCTACATGAACCAGACAGCACAGTATCCTATGCAGATGCAGATGGGAATGATGGGGAGCCAGGCCTATACCCAGCAGCCTATGCAGCCAAATCCTCATGGAAATATGATGTACACTGGCCCCTCCCATCACAGCTACATGAATGCTGCTGGGGTGCCCAAGCAGTCTCTCAATGGACCGTACATGAGAAGATGAGCAAGATGAGCTTGCATCCAAAAAACTTAAATATATAAATAAAGGAACCTTTTATACTGACGAACCAGAGAAAACGGACCTTTTTCCAGTTAAAATATTGCTGTAGATTTAGAGGGATTTTCTTTGGTTTATTTTATTTTTTAGAAAGCTTGGTGGTTTTTGTTGTTGTTGTTGGTTTTCTGGGTTTTTTTGTTTGTTTTTGTTTGTGTTTTTTTTTTTTTTCTGGGGATGGGGTGGGGGAGGGAAAGAGGGGTTGTTTTCTTCACAATCCTGAAACATTTTACAGCTGAAATCATTTACAGATGTTTTTTAGAGGGAAAACATGCACAAAATGTTTTCATAATTTAAAAAGAGCCTTACTTTGCTGACCATGTGGACAGAATATGTGTAATGGTGAAATCATCTTTCTAACTTTTTTTTTTTTTCAAATGTATGTCCTCCTCCCTCCCCCTGTGTCCCTCCGTATGCATTTTTTTAGCGCTGCAGTAATGTAAAATGTCTGACATCTCAAAGAGTAACAACCCGTCCCTCCAAACCCCACTTAGAATTTTCTACTTCAAGCAGGAGGCACTTATTGGGAGAAGTGGAAGGGGACACAGAGGATAAATGAAGCTGTTTATTTCTGCAAGTCAGGAAAAACAGTTTAGCTTGGAGCTTTTCCTGACTCTCGCCTTCAGTAAAATTTGGAGACACATGTAAACAAACTATTCACATTGGTGTTTTTGTAGATGAGTTAATTGAAATTGTATGTTTCATTCTGAAAGTATAATGTACTTTTAAAATGATCCCATTTACAACCCAGGCATGCACGTCTGCACGTGCACACGTCACTCTCAACTACTGGAAGCATCTATGAGCTGTTCGTAACCATCGTGCAGTCATGAGGAGGGTAGGATGATTATTGGACAAAAAAACAAAAGGGTTGCAGGCTCTTCTGGTGAACTGCAAGTCAACCACAACTCTGAGATCCCAAACTCTGCTTTAGTGTGTACTTGGAAATGCTGAGGGTCTTGTTCTGAACCTTTGAGCGGTCTGAGCTCAAAAGCATCTGTTTGCAGTGATCTGCCTCTTAGTCTCTATACTTCAATTATCTTGCAAGATAAAATGTATGTTTTAAGTGACTTGGTGAGAGCCTTGTGGTGTCCTTGTCGCTCTTCCATTCCTGGTGTGGCACGGGCAGTTGCTGAATGTGCCACTGTTAGGGGGATTCACTCACGTTGAACATTTCCCTGATTCTTCCACTATTTAAGACCGTTTTGTCAGCCACGCTTCTGATCTAGTGTGGGAAACGAAGGGAGTCAGCCTGTTTTACAGGAGTGAAACAGTCCAAGCACCGCAGTAGGATGCAGGTGGCAGGATTTTGCTGTTTTATTACTGCATAATCCAGTTTGTGTTCTTTTTTGGCTATACTGCTCTGTGATAGAGACAGCACCTGCTGGCACGTCACCCAGTTCAAAAAGGGACACCCCTTAATGTAGAGATCTTTTTTTTTATTATTATTATTGTATATGAAGCAGAAATACACATTAATAAGACTAATTTCTTATTTCTTTAAAAAAAAAAAAAAAAAAAAACCAAAAGAATCTACAAGTTGGGTTTCTTCGTATGCACTAAAATGGACTTTCTTCCAATAACTGCTAACCATAAAAGGCAGAATTCAAAGGACTTCCTTGTTTGTTTGTTTGTTTGTTTTTTTCCTCTTTAGTTTTGAGCATGTACAAGGCTGTGTAGGACTCCATTTCTCTGTATATACTATTCCAGTTCCAAATAACCCAGGTAGGAAGCACACACTGTGCTGCCCTCTCCTTCCTAGATCTTCAGCTGCGTCGCTGCTTCCTGGTTGCTGGGGTTGGGTGGTGGGGTGGAATGGGTCTGAGACAGGAGGAGAAGCTGTTGAGATGAGGGCCATGAATTTAGTTTGTTTGCTGTTACGTTTGGTTTGGTTTTGTATTTTATTTTATTTTATTTTTTAATCAATTGGGCAGCTCCCTTTTCCACAAGCCTTTGTGACTGTAGAACTATTGTAGAAAAAGAAGTTCTTTTCTATATATAAAAAGAAATTATCCAACACAGTAATATTGGTACCTACCATTTTTTCACTTCTGTTTAAAAAGAAAATAAATAAATGTATTTTTAGCAAGATAACTTGGGTAATCTTCTAAAAGAAATTAAAAAAAAAATCTCACTGTTAGTGACTTTGATGCCTTTTAAAATAAGAGCTTTTTCATTTCATTCCATCTTCAAAATTTTTTATCTTTGTTGTAGAATATTAAAAACTATTTTAAGAAAGAAAAAAAAAAAAATTCTCTTTAAAGAGATCTCTAGAGTGTGTGAATAGGAGCTCCAGATGCCTCTAAAAGCCGCATGTACAAATGAAGCTGAGTTTATTCCTGTCTGTTTATATTTGCTTTTCCTGTTTTGTAATCTCTTTGTACTTCGTTCATGGTGACTTGTAAGCTAAGGGGAAGGGGTGCCTAGATGCCTTTGTAATTCTCCATGTCATGCTCCTGGCTGGATGGTCTCCCTTCCTCTACTTGTATGTAATATCACTTTTTTTTCCCCTTTCTAGCAAGTACTTTCAAAAGAACTCTGTACATTTTAACATAAAAAATAAATTATGTTGAGCCATTTTGGATGTCTGTTGTGCACGTGGATTATTATTATTATTATTTTCCTTCCATTTGAGCACCGAGCTCCGTTACTGATCTCTGTCCTGGCGGCGTGGTTCCCTCTGTGTTCCTCTCCGCGAGAGCCGCCCGAAGCTTCAGCGAAGTGCAGCCGCTGCGTTTTGTCAACCGCGTTCGTTCCGCCGCCCGCCGGGAGCTGCGCTGCCCGCCTTCAGCCCCGGCACCGCCGGGCGGCAGCAGAGCGCCGAGCTGCGCGGCTGCAGGGAATCGCAGGATCACCGCGGTTGGAAAAGACCTCCAAGATCATCCGGTCCAACAGTCCGCCTGTCACCAATAGGAATCACTAAACCACGTCCCTCAACACAGAATCCAAACGTTCCGTAAACACCTCCAGGATTAGTGACTCCACCACCTCCCTGGGCAGCCCATTCCAGTGCCTGACCACTCTTTCAGAAAAGCAGAATTTCCTAACGTCCAGCCTAAGTCTCCCCTGGCGCAGCTTGAAGCCATTCCCTCTGGTTCTATCAACAGTTACATGAGACAAGAGGCTCAGTGAGCTGGGTCTGTTTAGCCTTGAGAAGAGAAGACTGAGAGGAGACCTGGTCCAGGTCTATCAATATCTAAGGTGTGGGGGGCAGAGTGGCGAGGCCAGACTGTTTTCAGCGGTGTGTGGAGACAGGACAAGGGGAAATGGCCGAAAACTGGAGCATAGGAAGTTCTGCACAAATGTGCGCAAGAACTTCTTTATGGTGAGGTGACGGAGCACTGGAACAGGCTGCCCAGGGAGGTGGTGGAGTCTCCTTCTCTGGAGATATTCAAGACCCGCCTGGATGCCTACTTGTGTGACCTGCTGTAGGGAACCTGCTTTGGGGGGGGGTTGGACTCGATGATCTCTGGAGGTCCCTTCCAACCCCTACAATTCTGTGATTCTGTGACCCCCAGCTCGCTACAACCTCCCTTCACGTAGCTATAGCGAGCAACACCGTCTCCCCTGAGCCTCCTCTTCTCCAGCCTGAACAACCCCAGCTCCTTCAGCCGCTCCTCATCAGGCCTGTGCTCCAGACCCCTCCAGACCGGCTTTGTCGCCCTTCTTTGAACCCACTGCAGGGCCTCAATGTCTTTCTTGCAGTGAGGGGCCCAAAACTGGACACAGCACTCGAGGTGCGGCCTCACAAGAGCTGAGGACAGGGGGAAAGATGGCTGCATGCATGGCTGCACGGCTGCAGCCTGCGGCCTTCACACAACGCTGCCTGCAAAAGAGGCCGGCTGTGTGATGGTCGAACCTGAGAACCACCAACTTCCTTCTGAACAAAAATTCGGGCACGTGCTCTGCTGTCTCCTCACAGAGACGAAGCGTTTCTTTGTGCTGGCAGTGCTGACTCGTCCCTTAAGCTGATGCATCTCCCCCCCCAAAATTTGCAGGTCTGGCTGTGTGAGGACAGACAGAAGCTGTTATCTGTGATGCTCAGGGCAGTGTGCTCTGTTAGCTCTACGCACCACAACATGCTCACCTTTATTTAGCTCCAGTTCTCAGAAATTTTCCCTCATTTTTTATATGCAGTGCAAATTTTGAAAGTAAAATACGGCTGGAGAACAGCTGTATGTTCTCCACTACTTCAGAACAGCTGTGATTTCTACAGTGATTGGACCAAAACATCATTCTGTTGATTCAGGTAACTCTAGAATTCGCAGTGATGATGGCAAATCACTGCCATGAAATGAGATCATGCATTTCTCCTTCAGTTCCTATCAGACTGATGAGCAGAGCGAATCTAAGCCTTCATCTGGTACCAAATGATGGTAACATACGCTGTTTCGAAATGCTCTTCAGTTCTTTGTTGGAAGTCTTTGCAATGCTCTGACAGTGCTTATGTTGCCAAATTTGGTGTGGGTAGGTTCAGCACTAATGATAATTAACATTGGTGTGCTTCTCAATTCTTAAGGGAGTTGAAACTGTTTTAAGAAAAAACAGGAATGTGGTATCCATAACTTTCTCTCTAGCTTTTAGGCTTGGAACAAAAATAAGTGCTTATGGGAATCCATAAACAAGGTCACAGAAATGTGATTTCCCGGTTTTAATGAGATAATAAATAATTGCTGTTGAAGGATGGCTTATAAAAAACATTATTTGCTCAAATGGGCCTCATTGTAAATAACCTGTTTGTTGGTGTTGGATTTTTTAATTTTTAATTTTTTTAAGGAAAAGAGAATAACGCTGTATGTGTGGGTTGCCTTGATGATAGCCACATTTGGGACTCATAAACAAGGAGATTTCTTTTTCAATATCTCATCAAATTCCTGCTGTCAGTGAAGGCCTACAGAAGTGAGTGATTGTTTTGTTTTGGTTTTGGTTTGATTTTGGAGGTTTGCCATGCTAAAATAGGGTTTAAATCAGGCAGTACAAGAACCATCAGCATCTTACAGCATGGCGTGAGCAGCTGCTACTGCGTGCTCTGCACTGCCACTGCCAGGTATCATGCTGTGAACACAGAACAGTTCCATTCAGCAGTGACAGATTTGCTCCAGATTAGCTGTTACGTGGACCAAAATGCCTGTTACCAACACAACACATAGGGCTCCATATGTTGAAAGCAACACACAGCAACGTACGAGCTTTGGCCTTGAATGTTTCCAGGATTTCAAAGGGGTGAACTGAAGGGCTTTGAGAGCCCAGATAAAAAGAACAGAACCATTTAAATTAAGTTCCCGACTCAGTGAGAGAGATCTGTGCTGAGAACCTCCCTCTGCAGCAATAGGGAATGCAGATGGACTGAACAAGGCTTGGTTTACAGCGGCTGAGGTGCGGCCTGCAGCATCCTCCATCTTTGCAGCTTGTCACCCAGAAGAGTTTGGCTAAAAATACCTATTTGAAATTGGAGTTTGAATGTAAAATCCTATCACAAAGAACCTCAGCAGCTTCCACAAACTGTTCTTCACTCAGAACAGGACTCCAGCTATGCTTCATTCCTGGAAACACCTTGTAGGCAAACAGGACTTTGTTTCTGTACTTCCCTCACACGAGGTTCTGTTCCGCAGGGCAGCTCTGTGTGTTGAATTGGCACATAGAAGCCTGGTTCATTTGTGTGACCATCTCCTTAAGGGTTCTCCTTGCTTTCCCTTGCCAAACCCTTTATCCTGTGAGCTCTTTGCAACAGGGACTGTTGTTGATGATTGCCATTTGTCTGACATGGTAGAATCCCAATCTGTTACCGAGGTACCAGAGATAGATACCCTGTTTTCAAGGAAAAAGTGTTAAATACAGTGCTCTCTGTCAAATAATTAAATAAGGCTCTTTAAAATCTTCTTTTATGGTACTGTGCTGGCTATACATGCAGGTGATATCTTTCAGCTGAAGGAAGAGGTCTGTTTACTGTCATCTCCATTTCTCCAGTTTGAAGTGGAGCCTACCTAAAGGGAGCCTACAAACAGGAGGGGAATCAACTCTTTGGAAGGGTAGATAACAGCAGGACAAGGGGAAATGGCTTGAAGTTGAGGGAGAGAAGATTAAGGTTGGATGTCAGGGGGAAGTTCTTTGCTGTGAGAGTGGTGAGGTGCGGAACAGCTGCCCAGAGAGGCTGTGGATGCCCCGTCCATCCCTGGAGGTGTTCAAGGCCAGGTTGGATGGGGCCCTGGGCAGCCTGGGCTGCTATGAAATGTGGAGGTTGGTGGCCCTGCGTGTGGCAGGGGGTTGGAGCTTCATGATCCTTGAGGTCCCTTCCAACCCTGGCCATTCTGTCATTCTGTGAAGTGCTGTTGTACTTCTCCACTAGGAACAAGCAGCAACAAGAATATGATCCATAAAGTGTTTTCTTCTTTCCCCTGTGTTTCCTCACCATTTCTTGCCCTTGAACAGAGTCCTGGCTCCATTCTGAAACATCAAGAACACTGAAGAAGATCAGCTCTTCCTCATGTATAGCAAATCTCCATGGTCACTTTATCAACCATATACCTCATGCCAGCAAACAAAAGCTCAACATCAACCCAGGGCAAATTCTTCACAACTTGGAATGTTACATTTGTAAGCCTCTGAGAAGGACAACCTTGTGTATAAAACAGAGAGAACGAATTCCAGTTAACTTAGTCTCTTAAATGATGCTGTCAGCATTCAAAATAGATGTTTCAAAATCAATGTCTGTGGTCATTTTTTGCATCCTAGTTTAGACAAGATTGTGGTTACTTTAGGACTGTCCTTGTCCCCTCTTGGTTTGTATTAAGAGAGCATGCTGTTGAAATCAAAGCAAATTGCAGAGCTTGGTCCTCAGCAAGCACTCAGACCTGCCCTGGCACAGACAGCAAGAGGTCAACGGATGATTGTAGAAACTCTGAAGACAAAGGAAAGCTGAAAATAGTCCCTTTAGAGGCCATTGCAGATGCTCTTGGTGACCTCTCTGTGCATCCAGCTGTAAGGCAGACACTTCAGCCTTACAGCAAACGTGACCACTGTCCTCAGGAAATCCTGTGCAGTGCTGGATGAGTCCGAGCAGCAAATGATGGAGCAGGAAGGAGGCAGAAAGGAAGAGATGATGTTCTGAGAAAGCACTGCATGGAAGCTCCGACACTGAATGGAAAGAGTATAGATTTTTAGTTATTTTAAATACAGTGCTTCTGACCGTTGCAGCTGTGCACATGGCATCTCCTGTCTATGCAGCGCAGTGTGGTTTCTATTTAATTCTGTTTTGTCTTTTTTTGTTGTTGTTTTTTTTTTTTTTTTTTTTTTTATATGCTTATTCACAAGATGTATAAAGATATGTAGCTCTGTTTGAACCTGAGAGCTGTGTTTCTCCAGATGGGTGCAGGTCAAAGAACTAAAGCTGCTCTTGGAAAAGACTTGTAAAATTTGATGATTTCCCGTTCTCAGATTTTATTAGGATCCCACAAATCCTTTCTGTATTCTCACCCATCACATTCTGAAAAAAACTCAGATACATATACCTGTTTTCTGTTGTTTGGACTCTTCTTGGTCTGTGGATAAAGCAAGAGAGTTGGAAGGACTTCAAAGGGAAAAGAAATGCAGGAAAACTTAGCCAGAAAAGTGACCTACATTATCTATAGTTAATTTTGCATTTCTCAGCTTCCCATCTCTCTATATAACCTGTAAGTGACTGTCAGGTAGTTGCTAAGGAATTGACATTAAACCCTACTTCCCCATCTTTTGACATGAAAGGGACCTTTCTGTCTAAAATAGGATGAGCTACGCCAGAAACCTGCAGCATATGTAGGGCAGATAATGCTCCCAGTGCTCTGCCCATCGGTTTGCAGATGGGTGACATTTTTGGGGCAGAGGGAGAGGAGAGAATTGAACGGATAAAAGCGCAGACCCCAGTTTGTTCCCAGACCCCTCCTGCACTGATGCAATCTGCAGGAACAAAAATTACATCTCTGAGCTAGATCCCTGACTTCCAACCTGTGGTTTGTTTTGCTTTGGAGGGGAGGCTGCAGGTGAAATGGTCAGATGTGAATAAAGAAGGGGTGAGTGTCTCCAGGTGCCATCACCAGGGAGCCTCTGGTGATGCCTGTGGGGCAGGACCTGGGGTCTCTGGTTTTCTTTTCTGCAGCTGTGTAGTCAAGGAGCAAACTGAGCCCCTGGTTTCTGTTTCCCACTCACAGCCAAGATCCCTCCCCTCCCGTCGCTGCTCACTCAGTGAAGAGATGTGAGCAGAAAAGGATGCTGTTAAGCTGCACTTTGCTCCAACGTTTGGCACAGCCTTTGCAGCACTGACTGTTTTCTGAGCAGGGATGCTGCCTGCCTTCTAAGCAACGCGGCGATCGCCTACTGCTCCCCCTGAAAGGAGCTGGAATCACAACCAGCCGCATCGCCCGCTGCACAGAGAGTGACTGAGGGAATCGGAGAGACTGGAATATGTGCCTGCCTCAGCAGCACTGCAGTGGTAGAGCCACCGGCTGACTACATGCAGGTTACTGCTTTCAATGTATTGCTACAGGGAGAACAGAAGTCGAGATGAAATGCACCGGCCTCCTTTTCCTCTGCTCCTCTGCTGTCATCATGCATTAATTGCTGAGAGTTATTTTTCTTCCTATGGCTAGCTGCCTGCATCTCTTTTCATACTGCAGGAGAGGCAGTGAGGGAGCGAGCACAGCACAGCCTGGTGCCCTGTCCCATCAGGAGGGTTCTGCATGATGTGCCAGTGCAGTCAGGGGCTGCTGCAATGGTGCACAGAACCTCTGGAACAGCTGGATTTGGGATTATTAATGCTTTATAAAGGTGTTCTGGACTCCATCTAGCAATTAGCTGGAGACACCGTCTGTCCTTTGGGGCTTGTTGTCTGCTTTCTATCTTCCTCTCGTTACTGGTTTCACATCCATCTGGGTCGACAGCATTCGAGCTGGAAAGGGACCTTCCTGGCCAGGAACAGGAGTGCGCTGTGCAGAAAGTGCCGCTGTGAGCTCTGGAGCAGCTGCAGTCTGACCAGCCATGGCTCAAGCAGCAAAGCAGCTGAAGAAAATCAAAGACATTGAGGCTCAGGCTCTACAGGAGCAGAAAGAGAAGGAAGAATCCAATCGCAAGCGCAGAAACCGCTCTCGGGACCGGAAGAAAAAGGTCAGTGATGCTGGGGTGAGCAGCCCTATATTCAGATGTCTGTTCTTGCGGCAGTGGGTGCTGTTTGCTTTTGGAGGGGGGGAGATGATGAGGAGCACTCTGTTCCCAGTACAAATCCATGTGCACAAGGAACAGTCCCTACAAAACAGAAGACAACTTTTGGGGCCAGGAGTCTGCTGTTTATCCTGACAGTGTAGGGATGGGGGTAGAAAAAAGGAGGGTGAAGGGAGAGAGGAAGCAAAGGGTTTGTGTAAGCATCAAAGTCTCACTTAGCCCTTTTCAAAGTCCTTTCATCATATGCCAGTAATGGATTTGATCTCTGGGATAAATTTTCTGTCTTTCAGCTTCATGCAGTCTCCCAGAGACTGCAAAGGAGCAGGTGACACTTACCCCTTTTCCCAGTGAGGAGTGTTTCTAATATTCTCTCTGTGCCCTGCTTCTGCCAGGACTCTGAACCCAGGGTACAGTGACAGCAGGCCACCTGGGGAGAAGAAGCAGTTTTGTGCAGGGACCGAGTGCTCTGCTGCTGCTGCTGCTGCGTAGCACAGACGGTGTTGGTGAGGGGGATGTGGATCATCCCTCCCTGCAAAGGCATCACGCTCGCAGACAACAGGGGGTCAGAGCAAGAAAAGGTGCCTGTCCCCTCTGCCGACATCAACACGCAGGAGCCTGGGCTCTGCCTGCTGTTCTGAGCTGTAGCACCTTTCTGGAAAGCCATTGTCAGTTTTTTCTTGCTGCCAGCTCTCTGCTGAGCAGAGAGCGCGGCTAAGATTGCTTTGCTGCTGCTTGAAGATCTCTTGTTCTTCTCACAACAGGGCCTGATGTCTATGCTATACCCCAATGCAGAGAGGCTAAGAGGAATGAGGTGACACCAAGGGTAATCCAGGGTATGTGTGAGAGGAGGTTGCGATAGAGAGATGTCTTAGGGGGCTTCTCCTCTGTATTTAGCAAAAGAGTTTGAGACTTCTGTGTGTCTCCTGTGAGCAAGAGGTTTACAGCAGACTTCTGTTGCTTAGAGTGTGTCAAGGGCTGCTTCTGCACAGCCATGAGAGATGCCCTGCTGAGGAAGCAGGGCAGGCACTGCTGAGCAGCCCTCAGAGTTTTTTTCTGCCTGCCCCACTGTCAGACAGCTGCCCATTTAGGCAGTCTGGGCTAATCCTGGGCACTGGAATCCCAATTTCATTCATGCCTGTTTGGAGTGAATGCTCACCCCTTGTGAGCCTTTGAGAAAACCATCCTATTCCCTTCTGCCCCTCACTGTCAATCACGGTGTCAGTGTGTCTCCAGTGATGGACTGGGAAATCCAAAGATCTCTGTATAGTGTCTGGGCTTCTTCAGGTGGAAAGGACTAGGGGGGACCTTGTCAGCTCCTTGTGAGAGGCTTGAGTTATGCTTGCTGCCAAGACAGTGACATAAACAATGGAGATGGCAAAACTCCCCTGAATAACCCCAGGTGCTCTGATTCCCTGAGATGAAACAGATCTTGCAGCTGTAAGCATTGCAGTGCACTATTCAGGACTGTCACAGCATGGGGGGCATGGTGCAAGGTCTTCTTGGAGAATTCAGCAGGATTCTGGCACACTGCAGAGCACCTGAGCTTCAGCTTTCCCTTCCCAAGCATTATGCCCAGGGAACGAGCTTTGGGAAGGGAGGCTGGGCTGCCTCACAGCTCAGCCTATAGCCAGGGCAGACAGAGCTCCTGCTTGCCCTCCTTTTCTTCTGGGACCAAAGGTGGAGTGAGGGATGCATTTGCATGGGGCTGAGCACTGGGATGTCTGAGCAGGGCAGCTCAGGAGGGCTCCGTGTTTGCAGAGAACAGTGAATTTGGAGAGAGCAGCAGACAGATAAGTCTGTAGACAGCTGCTTGTCACTGGGTCTGGGGCCTTTTAACTACCACACTGGCAAGTCAAACATTGCTTTCTTCAGTGATAACTGCTTACTGTGTGCAGCTCACAGCTTTTCCCTGCAGGGCCTTTTCCTCTTCTTTACAGAGCAGTTTGTCTCTTATGCTATCAGAAAGCAGTTAAGGAGTTCTAATCTGAACCAGGAGATTTTGCTATAGGAAAAGTCCTCTCTTCTTATCCCTTGCTTCCCACTGCCTGAGTGTCTGCAGTGGTGGCAGTTTATTGCACAAGTCTCTGTTGGCACCACAGCAAGGGCTACCAGAACATTTTGGAGTTTCTCATTCTGTTTTGCAGCAGCAGCTGAGGGGGTCTCCATGTTAGCTTGGGTGCCTGGCTGGTGCCTTGGAAGTCTGCATGCAGCTTACCATATATCCATACAGAAGGCCTCTCTGTCAAAATACTCACACTGTCCATCAGTGTGGATTGAAAACATTGTTACTGGATCCTTCTACTTCTCCGTATGTGAAGAAGTAGAAGCTTTTTGTCTCTTGCTCTATATGCAAACACAGGCTCCTGTGGGCAGAGACTGCCCTGTGTTTGCACAGTGCTGTATGTTTGTCTTGGTCTATATCTGAGCCCACTGCTGCAATTCACTTTATTGGTGTCAATAGCAGAGGGACAACCAGTCATCCTCAGAGGTGCTAACAAAGCAATGGAGATAGCCAGAGTAAGAGATGATAGTCACAGAACAAGCTTCTTCTAATTCCATGCAAGCTGATGCTATCCATGTCTTGGGGCACGAGTGGTTTGCATTCTGCAGCATTTCCAGCCATTGTTGTGTTGTTATGTATGCTGTGTGTTCTGTGATACATCCTCTCACTACGTTCACAGTAAGTTTTGCTTGGGCTCTAGAGAACAGAGCCCAGCGCCTGTACTGCTGCCTCTATTTTGTTTGCTTTGAACAAGGAGAATCAAGCCACTTATTTTCTCTTTTCACTGCTGCCTATTTCCTTTGACTTGCAATTGCCCAAGGTTAGGACAGTCTCTCAGTCTGAATTTGTACAATATCTCACACAATACAGTCTTGAATGCTAAAGGAAAATGTTTCCTAATGAGAAACTTTTAGCATAAAACTTCTGGCTGTTTTCCTAGTTGCTCATTTCCAGGAAACAGAACAGACTAGTTTGAAGGCGTATGTCTCCCTGCTATCAGATAGCAACCCGTGCTTGGTGCAGAATTTCCTCTACGTGCTGCAGCAGGAAATACTTCAGTGCTCATTACCTTATACTCAAATACATCACAGAAGGAGTCAGAAGAAACTCCACTGTTATCTTCTGCCTGAAGTGTGCAGTGGAAGCGAGGAGGGGCACAGAGTATCAGGGCAACCAAAGCCTTTGAGAGCCAAGGAAGTACCACTGTGAATGTAACTAGGGTAGTGTGTAGGCAAAGAACTAGTGTGTGTTTCTAGGAATGGGCTCAGCCATTGGCCATCTAGCTATTATCTAGGCTTAGAAAAGGACTTTGCAATTGCAGTGTCACCTTAAATCTTTCTGTGTGTTGTCTGTGTGCTGGGTTCAAGGCAGCAGTGCAGGGATGAATCTTTTCTGCTATAAGTGTCCAAGGTGTAAAGCTGGGAAACTGTTTTGTATACACAGCTGCTGATAGACTGGGGCAAAACTGAGCTCCTTTAAGGTGATCCAATGCACCGACTGATGTCGCAGTGGTGGAGGATTTACATCCCCGCCTCTGTCTGCCGAGTGAGCCAACAAGGAATTGATTTGTGTGACAAGAAGGTAACTGTGACCCTCTGAGCACTGTCAAGGTTGTTGGGGAAGCAAGTCCTGTCAGGATCTGGGGAGGATTACATCAGCCGCCTGCACTGTGAGGAGATTCAGACTTTGTAAAAGCGTAATAAATATTTAGTTTGTGTTTCAGGCTGGCTTGGGAAGTATGGGGGCTGTGTGTGATGACAGCTTCCTCTGATGCTGTTTATCTGACCTGCCACTGGAGTGCTGTGCGGATGGAAAAGCTGTCAGGATTAGAGAAAGCATCAGCGCTGTGCTGAGCTCTGTGAGCACCCACTGAGGCCTCCCCTCAAACCCCCTGTGTCTCTGTTTCTTTCTGGTGTGGAGTCAGAAGGTAGAGGAGACTCTTTCAAACTTACTTTTGACTAAACTCTGTCAAATTTCACTTGCTGCCACTCACAACCACCCTCTAGCATTTCTTCCATTAGGTTGTAACGCAGTGTGCGCTGGTTATAATGGGAGCATCTGTCCTCCTAACATTTGGATTTTCTTTCCAGTGATGACATTAAGCATGGGGGAGGGCTGGCAGAGGGCAGGGAGTGGCATATTTATGTGCAGAAATCAAAATGGCAGTGCAGAAATCAGACTTCTCTCCGTGCTCCTGCACAGCAGAGAGGTTACAGGAGCTTGTGGCTGAGCACGTGACGTTGCAATGGGCGCAGCCCAAGAGATCCTTCAGATGGCCCACTTAGAAAAATCAGAACACATATTCAGTAGCAGCTCCTTTTACTTTTCTCACTGTCCACCTTGGCTCTTGGTGGATGTGGTGTCCAGATAGCCTGATCTCTCAGGTAAATGGAGCTAATGTATAATGGACCGTGTTTGATTGCTTTCCCAAATTGCGCACAAAAACTCAAGTCAGTTGTAAGTGAAGAACATCATGTACACTGCTGAGCTAGCAAGGCATTTCAGAGCCTGTGCATCTGTCCTTTCCTGACATTTCCAGACAAGGAACTGCAGCGCCGGTGATGGGAGGGGGAGTGGCTGGCGTGTAAAACATGAGCTGAATGTAGGCATCTGGAAGGAAAGGATGGGAGGTCGGAGCAGCCCCTGCTGCTGCAGGCACGCATCAGTGGGGGGAGGAGGCACACAGCTAAAGCTGGTGCCATTCCACACTGCTGCTTTGCAGGTTATTAAATTATTCAGGTAATAACGGTATCCATGTATGCTTGGTGAAACCCTCCAGATATCAAGATACTGGGACGAGGCAAGCAACATTTTAAACCTTGCAGCATTCCAAAATCGATTTCTGGTGCAAGGTCTTTTAACTGCGCCCTGTCCTCTGTACCTGGTCCCCTGTGCAGTGCGGAGCATCCCAAGGGTCTGCCCAAGCAGAGCAATTCCTATGTGCAGGGGATGAGGCCAAGGGTGGTGCCTCCTGTGACAGACCTGAGCTTGGCAGCACGTGCAGCTCGCTTTGTTCATAAGAAGCTGCTTCTATTGTGCTGCAGCTGAGGTACAGCAGGCTAGATTTGAGCTCAAAGGAAAGCAGCTTTACAGAGAGCTAAAATTAGAAGTTTGGTCTGAATTATGCTAATTCATTTTAATTGCCTAAGTATGTCAGTGTTCTTCAGAAATGTACAGTCACTTCGCTGGTCTGGGAAGATGCAGCATCACTGGAGGCATGATGAAAGGATGGGTCAAGGATTGCAGAGATTTCTGGGTTCTCTGCCCTACTTCTATCTCTGTAGCAACCATCACCTCCAGCTCTCAGAATGCCATGAGGGTGGGTTCTGAAAACACTGCCCCTGGACTGGATAGTGTCATTCAAACCTGAGGTGTGCAGAGGGCATCCTCCTGGTCACGGGGAGATTTCTGACATCTCTCTATAAAGGAACAGTTCCACACAGCAGAACTATCTGAAAATTCACATTTCCTTTCACAGATGAACTGTGTCATGATTTGAGCCACAGTGCTGCAAACAGCAGCAAAATCCAAGCTCCCTTCCTATTTGCAAACCAAATTTTGCTGAGTGGCTGAAACACTAAGCCAGAGCCTTACAGTTCTGTGTAGGGCTGCAAATATAGGGGACTGTGTTAAATCTAGGACTTCGGAATGTTGCAGTGAGAAATCTACAGCAGAAACAAAAGTAGCAGGTATTCACCAAAGTGTCTTGGGGAGGCGGAGGGAGAGAATGCAGCAGCAGGAGAGCATTCAGAAAACAGATGAGGCTTCTATATTTATGCAGCGATGAGGGAAGAGGGAGAGAGTGTGTGCATGTCTGTCTGTCTGTATGTCTGTCTGTTCAGGTCACTGAGAAGCCTCTTATTTAAGCAAAAAAGTACTGCAGCAAAACACCAAATAGAAGTGATGGTTCCAGCCCTCTACTGTTATGTGGTAATGGGACTTTTCAGGTTCTGTAGGGTGTGCTCATATGTGTATGTTGGACCTCTGCTATGGGAAATGCAGAGAACACAGTGCTTAAAGCCTCTGCAGAGTATAAACTACGTTTATACTTAAACTACTTGAAGATACTTTGAACTATGTTATATCTTCAGCTCATCTGGTGGTCACTGCAAAGGAATAGTAAACACATTTCTACTTTTTTTTACAGTGATGTTTGTTCAGAAAACAAAAGATTCTAAACAGTCTACAGGAAAACTTTTGCGTGTTCAGAGTCCATTTAGTTCTGTCCTGATGCCATGCCTGGAAGGGGAGCTCTGTGTCTTTCCCAGGACTTGCTGATTACAAAGCAAAGAATAAGATAAATGCAGTGAGGTGGGTGAGACAGACAGGTGTGGGGTGAGCTGAGGACAGTTTCAGCTTTGACAATGCATTTCCTACTTGCACTGAGCATCTCTGAACAGAAGCTGGACAGGAATTGCCCCCATCTGTGGATGATCCCCATGCAGGGTCTCCAAACCTTGGGTGAGTGTGGTGGGAAGTGTTGCACTGGGTTTTCCAAGCATTTGACTTTTCCATCTCCAAACACGTTGCGGTTAAACTCGATGTCTTCTGTCCCCAGCTGCAGGCACTGCTTCTCATGCAAAGCACTGTGTCTTAGCATGCTCCACACTGCTCTACTTGGAGAGATCTGCTCTACTGAGCAGCAGATGCTATTCCACAGCCCAGCTCTGCGTTGTCAGTTAAAGCGTAGTTGCTCTGAATGGTACTCGGAAACTTCAGAATCTCTTGTGCAAGAAGAGCAGGGCTGTTTTGGGCTGTACCTTCCTCTCACTGTCAGAGCTTTAGGCAGAGACCATGCGCCAGCTAAACTTGCTCTTTCAGTCTTCTGAATGGGGAGGGGAGAGTGTGAAAGGTGTCCTCCTTTGGTCTGCCTGAGAATCAGCTCTGCTTTGTTGATGACTGGCGTGAGCTTTCACTGGATGCTGCAATTACATGCCTTTTCCATTTCTAGGTTCTTACTCTGATATTTGAATCAATAATGTTTTGCTGTAAATTGTTTCCATGGTTTTTGTTATAGGAGTAAATAGGCTGTTCTTAAATAAGATGCTGAACTTCAGTCATTCCATTCCCTGTCCTTGCAAGTCTCTGCATGGATCTCCTTTTCAGCTGCTTCTCTCTGCTCCTCATTTGCCTTGTGGTGGATGAAAGAACTCAGGCTGGTGATGAGCTTGAGGAGTGGTGGTGTTGGGATGGGAAATGTGCCGGAGAGCCCTCAGTAAGGGAAGACTTATCTAACTGGCTTGCTATGCTGTACTTGTTTTCCCTTCAGTGGGGACGGCTACGGTTCTGTTTCTCATCTTAAATGCTGAAATAGAAAATATATCTGTGGGCCACTGTCTTTCTCATGACAATATTTCAGCTCTTGGGCAAGAGATGCCTTCATAGGGTCTATATTTGTCCTGCAGGCTATGATTTTCTAATCTTTTCCCTTCTTCAGCTCTTTTCCTGGCAGGATTAGCTCAGCTCGCTAGATTTGGTCCAAGCAGAAATTGCTCAGTGAAGCATGGCATGGCAGCTCTCTTCACACACAGGTTGGCCATGCATTGATGCACAAGAACGTGTTCCTGTTAAAAAAACAACGTGATGGCCAGCAGGCTGATCCCTATCTGCACATAGCAGGAAAAATGCTTCCCGTCAAGCCTGCTGCAGTGCTAAGGTTGCAGTAAAAGGAGCTACAGTATCACAAGACAGAAGTATAAAATATCTGCTACCCATCAGTTCTGTATCAGCACAACTCCTGCACATAACTTGTTGAACTCATCCCCATCAATAGGGTCAACAGGGAGAAATGCATCTCAGACCAGCCAGCAACCAGTGCACAACTGCAGTAGTGAAGCTCTTCCTTTATAGAGCTGGGAAATCAAGTCTGCATTGGAAAGGGGCACTGCATGTTGGGTACTGTAGTCTGCAGACTTTTTCCCTGAAGAAGAGGTGTGTTTTTACACATTGTGCTGCAAATAAATGCAACGCTGTACACAGAAGACAAAGGAAGGAGGCTCAGAAATATCACACTGTAGTTTGTTCTTGACAGAAAGAATCCATTGCGACCTATTGGGATAAAGAAAGGAGCTCAGCATCCTCAGAACTGCCTTTGAAGTTCTTGTGAGATTTCAGGGGAAACAATCAAGCAATCAAACAAAAAAAAAAAACCCAAACAACCCAAAGAAAGTAATGTGCTTTTTGTACTTTTTCTGGAGCTGCAACCACTACGGTTAGCTCCCACTCCTTCAGCTGTCTGCTCTGTGCTGCCAACTGCTGAGCCCTGCCAGCAGGTTGTGGGGAGAACGTGAGGGTGTAAGGCTAAAAGTACGTCAAAAACATGCTCTAATCATGTTCATGTTTACATTAAGAGAGATGGACGGCATGCCAGCGATGTGATTATGAGCTGCCAGGAAACAGCAGAGATTCAGGGAGTCTTTTTGGGTGCTGAACCATGAAAACAAGGACCTAATTTTGACTATGGTTCTGAAGGTCAGCATGAGCAAACACACATACAAACAAGTTGTTTGGAAGATGCTTCTGAAGAGGTACTATAGATTGCAAAAAAGGTAAGAGAAGAGACTACAGAGCTGGGGGCTTCCAGCTGCAGCTGTGGAGTAGGAGGTCATTGAAATGAATGTGCTGGGAATGGCAGAGTGCAGGACATAGACATTATTTCTGTAGGAGACCACTTTGGGTATTTGCTTTTCACGATGTAAAGCATATTCTGTTAGAAGTCTGGCATAAAACCCCTTCAAATAAATGAAATCTTCCTTTTTGCCCTCACATTTCAGGGCTCCTTGGCTTGCATTGGACCACCACAATCTGGGAGCCCACCAAGGGTACATCGGGATGCAGGGGATGGTGTCTCACATTTTCTGTTACTGACAACAAAGCCTCAGGGAACTGTAGTGCTAAATGCTACTAGAGTATGCATCTTTGAAGGTATGCAGTTGTGCAGTGCTTTTTGAGCTTAGAGATGCCCTTTCAAGGCAGGGGATCTCTGTGAGCTCCTGGAGAAGGGATCAAGCAGCCTGCTTGTCCTGTGTTTTCCTTGTTTGTCATTGGGAATTGCTTCCTACTTCTCTGCCTATGATGTGACAGGAGATGGGGACAGTATTAAGCTGCATGTTGCTTGGCTCCACTGATGTTCTGACGCTGCAGCAGCCTTTTCCAGGCTCCTCATTAACTGCTCTGTGGCCAGTGCTGTTCTGGTGCTCAGCTCCCAGCACTCGCTGCCAGTGCTGATAAACTGGAGTAACAGCATCTTATTTTTGAATTATTTAGGGCAGATTTTTTATTAATAACTCAAATTACCCTGTGAAACAGCAGCTTGTCTGATGTTAAATATTAAACTCTGCTAAGTGTGTGAGCCGGGGCAGAGAGCAGCACGCTGTGACTGCTCTAGCAGTGGATGGCCACGGTGCCCTCCATCATGCATTAATCCCTGCTCCTCAGAGAGCCTCCATCTCTAGGGCAGCCAGATGCACCCCACACAGCTCCCCAGCTTCTGAATTGCATTTTGCATGCTTTAAACAGATCAGCACATCAAAGGCTGGCGGAGCCTCTCTCTGGCGTTTCCATGGCAGCAGCAGCTGAGAGGATTCGGATGTTTCTGGGGTGGGATGGTGCTGTTGGGTGCATGGGGCAGAGGGGACTGCTGACCACAGCCGGCATCCTCATAGATCCGCCCAGTGCAAGAGGCTCGTCTCCCCACTTTGGGGTGCTGTGATGCAGATCTCTGCCTCTGGACTGCCCACCTCAGCTTCCTCTGGTCTGGGAGAGAAGGATGCTGCGCTGCACAGCAAGTAGGTCAGCTGAGTTATAGCCTCAGAATTGCTTGCTGGTTGGTGCGACGAAGGAAAGCAGGTCATTTCAGTTGCCATTCCTGCTCCTTGTGCTGCTGCATCCTTTGGGAGATGATGAGGTGGTAGAGATAATGCTGTCACATGGTTTGTGGTGGGTATGGCATCATCGCAAGTTTCTCTGCAATCAGCTGAATTCCAAACTCATGTGCATCAAAAGATGCGTTCTATTTCCATTGCCTCCAGGAGCACAGCAGTCTCTGCTTCTGCTAGGCTAGACTAGACTCCCTAGAGCGACTGAGGACACTGTGTTCCTACATGGGCATTCCAACTGATGCTCTGTATTTCGTCTATATCTCCAAAATAATGCTCTTTGAGTGCAAAAGCACTTTGCGTTCAGAGGGAAAGATAAAACCCACAAGTCACAAGATTTTTCCTTTTCTTGCTGCTCGTATCAGCTATGCATGCTCAGACCATCTTGCCTTCATCTCTAGAGTAAGGCATTCAGTTTTGGACACTCTCTCTCTCACTTTATTTGATTGATTAGCCTCAATCCCTATTATATTATATTATATTACATAGCGTTATCTTGCATTCTGATATCATATTTAGTAAATTAACTTTCCTCCTCAGATCTGTTCTGTTTTTAGGCCCATCTCCTGTCTCCTTACCCTTCCCCCTTTGTCCCCTTTCCCCTTTCCTGGTGCGTGGGTCTGTGGGTCCCCCCGCCCCATTAATCACAGCTGGACCAAACCAACCTGTAAACTGTCAGCACCCTCCCACCTCTTCTGGGCTGGTGGTCCTGTGGGCCTGCTGTCCCCCTATCATGGGCACAGATAGATCTAGAGATCTAGAGATAACTTTCCAACAGTGAATGCACCACATCTCCCACGTGGTAGCTGACAGAGCTTTCAGGGGCAAAGTTCTATTGCTGAGGTCAGAGAAGAGTGCTGATACTGCAGGTGTTCAGTGAAAGATGTCCACTGGGAGAAATAAAATAGTTGATCTCCTTCAAGTTTCGAACAATGGTGAGACTCTCATTGGCTCTGCTAGGTCAGTAGAGCTCTATCTTCACTCTTATTCTACAGAATTGCTCCCTTCCCAAAGTCATGTACAAATGACTATTTCTGGGACTCCTGTCATCCAGAAGCATCTTATGTAATTGAATTAGACTGTAGGAAAAGACACTGTGAGATGAAGTCATCCTAAATGCTGATCAGTGAGAACAGGGCTGTGGGCATACAACAGAGGTGTGCATGTCTCTTCTGAATCATTCATTAATTATCCTTAAAGGGAACCCATGAGGTTCAAGATTTCAAGTGGATTTTTTGCAGGTCTGCCAAACTGTTCTTCAGAGCATGGCAGTAACTGGAGAACAACTGGCTGTTGTACTGTGAGCAGCACAGTGGTGTGAGCCACTGTTCTTGCTGTAATGTTCATATCATGTTGTGCAGGCATGCCAAGGATGCTCAGGAAATAGATGAATCAATGGTATCTGAAATAGTCATGCCCACAAGATGCACAGTCATCAGAACATGAGTGGAAAAGAATCCAAGGAAGCATTTGGCCTCTTTGCTTGCTCAGCAAGGTGATCAGCAAAAGCACATGTTTCTAAGTTCTGGGATTCTGGTAAGGAGTAGGAAGCACTTCTCAAATAGGTTTTGTTCTGGGGTCTCCTCTGCACTGGCATTGCAAGCTGATGGGGACCACCTATATAGGACACCTATATAGGGCAGCTCTGTGCCAGGATGAGCATGCTGATGTTGTCACAGTCCCTCTGGACAGCATCTGTCGAAAAAAGAGGAGTAACCTTGTGAGTGCAGAGTTTGCTGTTGATGGTACATGAAGCTCTGAGCTCCAAGGAGAAGAATTAGCATTGTTGGGTTTTTTTTTTCTTTCTGCATGGGAGCCAGAAAAGCAGGGGCAAATCCTGTTCTGTGAGCTTCTGCAGTATGAATATTCACTATCATCTCAATGGTTTTCCATTGAACAATCCCCAGGACTAAATATGAGCAACAAACCAATTTTAATAGTACTGTATAGTTTTCACAAACATTCTTGGCAATGCCAAGATTTTGTTGATGATGGCATAACCCAGTCAATATTTCTCATCCACGTCCCAGGAGGAGAGTGTCTCACAACCTCAATCAATCAGAGGTATGAAGAGGATGGAGGTTTCCCATGACTTCTTTATCTGTGATTGTGCCTTGATTCTGTAACTACTCCTTATGCTAACCTGCAGCACAGCACTGTCACACCACAGATGTTCCTGTAAATGGCTGTGCTGCACTTGCAGTGCCACCAAGTCTCTTGTCAACCCTCATTTTGTTATTTTTGCCCAGCTGCAATCCATGACTATTCAGAGGAAAAAGCTGTGCAAGTTGCAGCTGACTGTGGCATGAATATTGATTGGAATTATTTTAATTTTTGGTGCAAAGCTTCCTGCCTTGCTATTGATATTTGAGCCTTTCATCAAACTCTAGAGAATTTCTGTGTCAAATCACAGGTGTACAGCTTGTTTTGCTTATTGCTCTGAATATCAAAATAACTCCCTCTGAGCTCTGTGCAGAACTCCTGACACCTGTCGGACTGCTGCAAAGCTGGTGACAGGATTGCATACACCACAAAGCGCTGATTGAAGGCTTTTCTTGCCGGTACAAACTCAGAAGAAAATAATTTGAGAAATAAAAATAGAAAAGGTTTACAGAAATGGTTTCTAAGTTCTGTTCAATTGCTCGAAGCGACCTGATCGAACAGGAGGATCTTGGTGGGACCATGGCATTTAGGTACACTGCAGACCTCAAAGACCAGGTGGCTGCTGAGAGTAAAGGTACAGCAATGTTTGATGCTTAGCAGCAGAGTCAGAAATTTCTTGCCAAAAGGAGCAGAGTGCATCTTGCCAGGTGGGGACTGTGCATTCATCTGCTCTCACAGGATGTCAGTCTGCACTGCCTCCAGGCATGCATTACAGCTCAGTGCTGGATGTTTCTCCATCTTGAGATCCCCAAATAGGCATAATAACATTTGGGAATCTCGGTGGATCTGGAATCTTGCTGTTTCAGCAGAATCACTGGATTCAATAGGATCAATAGCTGGGTTTAATTAGCAGCACCTTGATAAGGGTCTCCTTCTGTCTTTCAGATTGGTACTCGCCTGAGTGAAAGCAGAAACTTGTACCTAAAGCAGTAATTAAGAAGTGATTTGCCCTTGGCCCACATTATGGGCATAATGCCAAGCTGATTTCCCAGGGCTGTTTTCTTCCGATTCAGGCTGAGTTAGGTGATACTCTTTGCTCTCAGAACTGCTTGGCCTCTAGCAGAGGGGAAAGAAATGTAAAACAAAAAACAAAACAACAGTAGTTGTTAATCTTGTGGGCAAGATGTCTTCTGGTCCAATGGATGGGGAGCTAATGCAGAGGCTGCTGAGCATTTTCTATCTGTCTGTGCAGCCAGGACAGCATAGAGCTAAGCTGTAGCATAGGCAAGAGTCCATGGATATTGCTTTTATGTGAGAATTCTGCACTTCTTTCATGTCTGCACTCTGTGAATCTGAGTCTCTGAGATTTTTGTGCATGAATGAGCCTAAGACGAATTGGTGTGATAACGTTTTCAGCTGCGTTGCCTGGCTCATCCAAATGAGGAGCAAAAAGAACATCTTATGGCTCATATCATAAAATGTCAAAGGGGCACGCACAGTGAAGCCTTCTGTTTGATCAGTGTCGATGTAGTGAGGGGTAAGAGCTGCCCAACTTTCTGATTTCAAGCTAAGACTTTCTTCTAAGAACTGAACAGTGGTGATGCTGATAGCAGGCAGTTTTCTCTTGGAGTAAAAGAGCGGGCTGCTCTTTTCAATTTGCATTTCTGGATTTCCTTTGTGAATTCCACAGCTCAAACAGTTCTGAACTTATGGAAAGCCACGAAAGATTTATTTGATCCAGGGGTACAATGGGAAGAGATTATCTATACTTATCCGCTGCTCAGCTTTGCAAATGCAGTCCAGTGGTTTTCTTGCAAGTTTTAATCTGTCTCGTGCTTCTGGGTGCAGGTTTTTAGACTGATTTCAGGACAAGTATCTTCTCCTTTTCTCTCTCTCTCACACACACAAGAGGATGGGGAGGCAACCAGCATAACAACACGGCCTGGAAGATGTGCGCAAAGCAAATCTTTGTTCCCCTTCCATCACATAACAGTGCAGAGCTCCTGCTCTGACAGAAAGCAGAAGAGCAAGTGTCAGTGTGGCCCCTTCCATGCCCTTCCTCTGGCTCATGGCTGATGATTCCAGCACTTTGTAAGCCGAGGAATTGACATTAGAGAGGGGAGGCACCAGCAGATCCCACTGACTTTCTGTGAAATGACAGATGCCAGAAACAACAAATGCCACGGGAAAGCAAGCTTGCTATGCTCAGAGAACTGCCTGCTCCTAGCATCAGAGTGCCTGGCTCAGCACTGCAGAGTGCTGTTATCTGCTTATTTATGCCTGCATCATGGCTATTCTCTCCTAGCAAGAGGAAGCAGCCTGACAGCAGCACTGGTTTTCATTGCAACTCTCTCCTTGCATGAAGCTCAGTATCTTCCATTACCCACAGCTGGGCAGCAGCAACAGAATCGCTAAGGATTTAAATTATTCATCTTTTGTGCCTGACTCAGCCTTAAAATTGCATTCATGTTTCCTAAGATAACAGCTTGTTGACCAGAGGAGCCAGGGATCTGGCTGCTCTTCGGAGCCTCAGCAGGTGACTGGAACACAGGGACTGTTGTCCTCAGTAAGCAGAAAGAGGATGTGCTGGATAAAACAAACCCTGCTGCACCCTTGTCCTTGCTCCAGGAGGCTGCAGCAAGGGCTTGGAAGAGCAGCTTCCCTTCAGTGACTTCAGCCCTAGGACCTGTCCTAGCATTGCTTCTCAAGCTGCTGAATGCAGGAAAGGATGTACATCATTCTCTGAGCAAAAGCACCATGCTGTTTCCTCAAAGAACTGAAGCCCACTGTTAAAGAGAGGTATTTACTCTTCCCCAAGGCAATGTGTTTGAGGTACTCTGCTTCATGCACTCTCCATTCCCTTAAATGAAAGGAAAATAACAGCTGAGAAGGGACTGGCAGCAGCCTGTGGTGCCCGGAGATCCCTTCTCTGATTACATGGAAGATAACAAGGCAGAGAAAGGAGCCTTGCATTCTTTCACAGTTACATCATAGTGCAGCTGAAGATCTTCTCCAGAGGCTCTCAGGAAAGGTCAGAGGCAGGACTCCGTATCTCAAAAAAAACCCCAAAACTTTTTGTAGCTGTAGGAGTAGTTTTCTTCAGGGACCCCCTCTTCCTCCTAACAGCTCGCAGTTCACTTCCCCCTGTCCCACCTCTGTCTGCAGTTGGTGCTGGAGTTCAATCTCAGGTGTAAACCTGTACTGCCGTGGCACTGAGGCACTAGGACTGCTGTGTGCTGTCACAGGACGGTAGGAGAAACTGTTTTTCCCTTGTATGATAGATGTTAGAGCATCTGGGGAACAGTGCTATGACAATATCAGAGCCCTGGCTGGCAAAAATCTCCTTGAAGTCCTTGGGGCTGCACACAGGGGCACAAGAGAGCTGACAGCAATTATTCGCTGTTTCTCCTGGATGCTTTTTCTCGACGCTGGTTTGCACTTTCTAACAGAATGTTTCTACTGCGTCCACTGAAATCTCTTCCCTTTTCAGAGCTCAGATTTAGCTCTGTGTTAGCCTAACTGATGCAATGTGATGCTGACTTGTGCAGCCTCAGAGGCCTTTAAGGAGATGTTCACATAGGTGTACTGTGTGGTACTGTGTAAAATCCCAGGGACTGAGCAATCCAGCCAATCTCAGTTCATGCTCTGAAAACAGGTAAGTGTTAAAGCATTGCCTGAGACTTTTGAAATGCTTTCATGGAAATGAAAGGAACTCTTGGCAGCAGAACCTGCAGAAAGTTTGCATTATGCTGAGCCAGTAGCTCTGGATAGACTCATAGCCCTGGCTGGTAGGGTTCTATCTTCAGAAGACTCGTATTTGCATTCATGATACGCAGTTACACAGGGAAAAAAACCAGCAGGATCTGAGACATGGCCGATGTTGCCTGGAGGTTCAGAGCAGCAAAACATTTTAGAGCAAATGCAGTGTGCCAGGCAGCAGCTACATTGCTCATCCTTCTGATAATTAACATCTGAGCTCTGCCTCAATGGGAGGAGGAGTTTATTATAGGTCAAACGCTTAAGGGATCCCACACTTCCTGTGAAGTGCTGAATTGCACTGGACAAGGGGAATATATTTCCTTGGACTGAGATAAGGACTATTCCTGCTCTAATGTTTCAACCTGGCCTTGGCTCAGTAAAAAAAAAAAAAATCTCTATTTTTACATAGTGCAAAGCATTTTGCTATCCAGGTTCTCTTGATTTTCTTTTTCTGCTCCAACTGGTATAAGCTCTGCCAGTGGTGGGCTGGTCTGTTTTATAGGAATTCCCTAGGGGAATGCAGCTGACAGAGCTGATTTTGTTCCCTCTGCAGCTGAAAGTGCCACAAGCTGTGTTTATCAGTGTGATGCCCAGACCTTTCCAGGTGTGATCAGGTCACAGCCTTCCTAGTTTGTCCCAGTGGAGAAAGTTCTTGAACTTGTAATTGGTATCAAGGACCTGCTGGTTGGTAGCTAGAAACAGGAACCAAGCTGTGTGGCTTCCTTGCACCGCCCCAGGGCTTTTTCAAGGACCCCAAACAGGGTAGCAAAGCACTAGCATAGGAATGCACAGAGTGCAGGTGAGCGTGGCTCTGTGAGCACAAGGAGAGGGTGGGATGGGACTGGTCTCCAAGAGGGCTGTTCCTTGGACAACTGGTGTGACTCCCTTGCGTGTCTTTCAGAGGGGGCATGCACCAACCACTGTGGACCCCTTGCCTTCTTGTTGCAAGCAAGGATCTCCTGAAGGGATGCTGGAGCAGGAGTCTGCTGTGCAGGTAGAAGGGGGGAAGGGGCGCGTTCGTTGTGTTGCAGCGAGCCTCAGGCCCTACGAAGGGCCTGGAGCTGCTGTCACCAGAATTCATCTGTCACTTCAGTCCCATCTCAGTGTCCCCCATTTCGGGACCCAGCCAAGGTCTGCAGCAACCAATGAGCTGTTTGGGCTCTGCGCAGCACAAACCAAGAGAACGGCGTGGTTCAGGCCACAGGATTATTTCATTTTGCCTCGTATTTCTGAAGCTCCATCTTCCCTTCTGCTGTTTGAAGAACAGGGTTCACAGAAGCGGGCTCCTCCCTGTTTACAGCTCAGGGCCATGTTTATGAAGCATGCCTCAGGTGCAGCATAGGCTGAGTGCTTGCGTTGCAGGGCAGCTGTAATCTTCCAGCTGCAGGCAGGGAGATTACCTCCCTGGGAGGGAGAGTGCCTCCTGCCACTCCAGCAGACACATGTGAGTGGAGATGATAGGGTTCAGTCCTGCTGATAACACTTCCAGTCTGGCTGCTCACGTTTTATTTGGCTGCAGCATTCAGCATCATTCAGCTGATCAGACCTGCGGACCCTGGCTGCCCAGGGTGAGCTGACTCTCCTGCAGCAATGCCATGTTTGCATTACTTGAGGGTGAGTATTTGGGCAGACCCTGCCGTGGTCAGGGGCTTGCTGGGCTGCACTAGGGGGAAAAGAATCAGGTCAGCTCAAAGAGGGGTGTTTTTATTTGCTTTGGTTTTGTGTGGGTTTTTCTTGTTTGTTTTTTTTTGTTTGTTTGTTTGCTTGTTTATTTGCTTGTTTGTTTGTAATTTTGATTTTTGTTTTTGTTTGTTTGTTTTTGTTTTTGCATTCAGGAGTTTAGGTGCATCCAGGCCAGTTAAATAGTTTTATATCTGCCCCACAGAAAATGGCCGTTGTCCCCAAAGTATGGTAGCCTAAATGGGCCCTGGAATGGTAGAAGGGGTTTGCTGCTTTTCTTAGGTCTAAGGTCATGCTGGGATTCAGTAGCAGAGTCTGACATTAAATCCAGAACTCCTAGGTCCCCCTGGTGCTGTGCTCACCTTGTCCTTCTTGCAGCTGCTTTGTTGGGAGATGGGGGTGCCCTCAAGTGTTGTGGTTGTTAGGGTTTTTTGTTTGTTTGTTTGTTTTCCTCTCAATGGTACATGTTGATTTCTGTGCTATCATCTTCCTTATTTCACCCACACGAAGCTCTGGGACAGGTGCACAGGATGACGTTTCTCTCTAGGCATAGTGCTGTATTAGCTCTGCTGAGGAGCAGGTGGCTGTGCTGCCACAGCTTTTGCTTGCATGTCCTCACCGGGGATAAGTTGGCAACGATCTATTTCCAGGCTGTGCTTCAGGTACTTTCCTGTCAATGCTTTCTTCCCTGCATGGCTTCTGGAGGCTACACTGAGCCCAGCCAGCCTGGCTGCACACTGCTAGCAGTGAATCTGCAACCACGCACGGAGTGCTGCGAGCCTTCACAGCCTGTCCATCCTAGCAGAAAGCCTCATCCTCAGCACTTTTGCTCATAGAAGCAGGTGTGGACTGGCCTTGCCGAAGCAGAGGTAGAGAATCAGCCAGGAGAGACTGCAGGCATTAGGAACAGTTCATTCAAAACACTAGCAAAGAGAATTTTTTTCCATAAGGCACTGAGTCGGACCTTGATGGCACGTTCTGGCCTCTGCCGAGTGCAATGGCAGTGCACAGAGCCTGGGGCAGGCTGGAAGCTGGTTTGCAGGATGTGCCTTAGTCCCTCAAAGCACATCCCTGTCTCCCCTTGTACTGATATTGTCTGTTGCACATATTGCCCAAGCCATGGCATGGCTGGGGAAGGCAGTGCAGTAGGAAAGAAGGAGATAAAAAGCAGTCACAGTGCTGCTGCATCTCTCACAGCTGTAAATCCTATTATGTTGTAAGAAGAGGTGTAGCTCCTGAGTGACAAGCACCGGTGTATTGTCTTCAGTCACAGTCTATGTATTTTCTGATGAGGTAAAAATAGCTTTTCTTTTTCAGGATGTGCAGAGAGCAGAGGCTCCTGCTAACATCAAAGGAGTGTGACAGCTTTCCTCTGGATGCGCCTTGCCCCAGCTGGCAGGAGCCTTCGCTGTGCTAATTCTTGCTTTGCTTTGGCTCTGTGCAAGAGGAACAATGTTCTGGTCTTCAGCTCCCTATTCCTCTGTTGTGTCCCTGCTGCTGGACTCAGCACTGTACTTCATTGACAAGTGGTGGTTTGCAAATGTCAGAAAAAGATCTTGATGGTATTGCTTAGAAACTCCAATAGTGCTATCTGGGAAATGACAGGCAGGCAGACTTTCATAGAACTAGGGGATCCTTATCAGGAAGGATCAGTTCACTATGTAGGGGCAGCTCCCTAGTGCTTGCTCATTGCAGATTAAGGAGAGATCCAGCTCCTCACAGTCCTGAACCCCTTCCAGCTTCAGCATCTAGCAAAGGGGATCAGTGAGGTGGGAGGAAAGGGGCCGGTTGTCTACATCTAAACGTGCTCAGCAGGGACAGAGCTAATTTGGCCCTGAACTACACCACCAGTGAAAATCCAGAACAATCTGTCCTGTTCAGAGTGCATAAAAACGGGCTTTCCAAATGCTAATTAGTTGTGATACTGTAAGGATGGAGGACTGTGCCTGACAGAGGGGCCAGATGACTGCACCTGGAAATGTGCCCCCACTTTACTAACTTCAGAGCTCAAAAACTAAGTGAAGAGTTGCCTCCCTTCTCACAAACCTGACAGGGACCCTCCTCCTTTACTTTGGGATTTCTGCTCTGCCACTTGTGCTAAATTCTCTTCCAGCATTAACAGCCCCTTGATGCAGGAACATGTGCAGATCTTTCATTTCTGCATTATCCGATGCTCTTGCTGCCAGATCATAGTGCCGTGTCCACCCCTGCATTCTCATGACTGGGGATCATTGCTGCACCTATCAGCCATGGCCTCTGGTGGTCTGTGCCTTAGGGAGGCCTGGGGTATTGTGAAATCTCCACTCAGCAACAGTGAGCATGGACAAAGGTTTTGCTCAGGGTGATGCATGAAAGGAGAGCAAAATCACTTGGCAGATGGTTTCCAGAGATGACCTCTTGATGCCTTCGTTATCACAAGTCCTACTAAGATCTGCAGACCTGTCCTAAATCGGGTGGGCAGGAGTGAAGATGGTGGGAGGGTAGAATTTGGGTACATGGCTTTATCCTTTCATCTGATGAGCTTTTCCCAGTGTTCTTGCTTTTCTCTTTCATCTGAGTTTGCAGTATGTGCCTGGCAGCCTCTTCTCTGTGCTGCTCTGGCTGCCTGCCTGAGGCTTCGCTCCTGTGGCCTCTCTGGAGATGCTGTGCACTATTAAATGCTTTCTTCTACCAGGAAGGCTGAAACTTGCTGGTAGATTTTCTTTCCACTGCAGGGACCACCCGCGTCAAGCTTCTGTGAATGCGGATAGAGGAGAAAGTTCCTGCTGATCAGATGGTGTGGTTTCTGGGCATTCCAAGTTGAATCCAATTCAATTTCCCTTATCTTTTTAGAGAGACCCCAGGGTCCACCTCTAACGGCACTTAATCTTAGTAGCTGCCTTTAGTTTATTTCTAGAACTGACATATTCTTCACATCTGAGGAGAAAGGATCACCATTAGCACCTGCTGACCTGGGCATTTGATGTCTGCAGGGTAGGGAGAACATGAGGAGCTCTGGCCTGAAAGAAGTCCTTAGGCTGAGATCTGCTTCAAGTAAGGCACTACGTTGTTCTCTCTGCTGGAAACAATACCTCAAGGTTGAGGACCATGCCTGCTGCTGGACATATGCCCACAAGAGCAAAGAAATGTCAAAGCAAACTAAAAGGCTGTTGCAAGGGTTGTTGTACTTCTTCCCCAGCTGGCAGTGCTGATGGTGCCCTGGTACTAACAGTGACTGGGTGCTCTCCTGGGATGTGGTTTGGACCTTTTATGTACTATCTGGATAGGATGCCCTCTGTAACACACGGCCACAGTGCAGGAGTCAGGCTTGCATCTCCCTGTTGGTGCTGGGGCTCCGTGCATTGCTGGAGCATTGTGTGCTACCCCACCCAATTCATCTTTCCTTGCTGGACCTCCATGAGCACTTGGCAGCCTGAGACCAGGCCAGGGGGGAGCATGTCTGCTTAGCAGAGTCAGAAGCCCCTGTGGGGGATCCCCAGGTAGAGCCTTGCTCTTAGCAGCAGCATCTGGCTCTTCTGTTACTATTTCTCTGCTGTTCACAAGCTGCTTGCCCATCCTGGTTTTCAAGATGCCTCCACTGGCTTCACTCCTAATGCATACCAGGGAAAAAGTGGCACATATTGCTCCAGATGTGGGGTTTCAGGAGCATTAGAGCAGTGGAGCTGCAAATGCCACTAAGTGTGCAGAGCAGGAGTTGCTGGCATCAGAACATGGCTTCCAAAGAATACAGCAGTGGCAAAAGTTTGAAGATGCAGTTATCTTTTGTTCTAAACTCATGAGATAGAAACCTATGCAGTGGTGTAGTTGCCTTGAAGACCTCTGCTATAGAGCACACACAGGAAGCTTTTCTTGCAGCAAAGCCTGCTGTCTGAACCTCCTCAGTGGCAATGATTTTCAGTAGTTTGGCCTGGAAGAAAGCAAACTGACCAAGTGTCAGGTCTGGCAGGCATGGTGCACACGAGCAGTGTAACAGCATGCATATGTGCCTTTTGCCAGTCCGAAACAGCAGGACAATTTGCTTCCTTCCTCGTGGCCCAGAAACCACCATGAGAGCATCGTGAGCCTCTGAACTCATTTGCTCTTGGAAATCATCAACATGTTACATTTGACAGCCTCTGCAGAGTGTGTTCCTGACAAACATGGCCCTCTTCCATAGAAAGAGGCAATGTTGAGACCCTTCTTTTCTTTATCAATAATTTGCAGAAGGAGCTCCTCCCTAGGAGCTACTCCCTAGGGAGTAAGAGTGATGGCACTGCCAGAAAAGATTAGAGAAGACTTTGACTGTGTCCAGGAGACAAATAGAGCAAGATTACTGAAATCCAGCCTGAACTTCTGGCTTGGCAAAACATCCCCTTTGCATATTGCCTTAGCCACAGCTACAGTGCAAGGAGCTTGGTCAGGTCCAGGCTTCTGTTGGGGTGAAGGAGCAGTCATCAGGCAGTGGTGATACCCTGTGAATAAGGACTGAGAAAGTCTCCCATCAGGGCTGGGAAAGAGAAATAATTTGACTGTTGCCTGAAAGAAGAGAAGCTGAAGGAGAAGCACAGCTGCACTGAGCTGTGTTTTTCACTTTAGAAGATCTTGGAGAATTTTGCAAAGTCCAGATCTGGGAAGTGCTGAAAACTGCATCCTACCACTTCACAGCTTGAAGATCCACAAGTCTATGGAACACAGCACCTGTATGTGGGGCTTAGCAGTTGTGTGAGAGGTACACAGTGACAAATAAGCAAGTTTACCTTCTCAGCTTGGAATAACTCCTTCCTGAAAAATGTCTGGGAAAGAGAAGGAGGATGGAGAGAAACACTGCAGGCTGCCAAAAAAACAAAACAAAAAAACCCTAAAACCACTGGGGGCATTGTTTTTCATCCGGAAGCAACTGCTGTATATCCTGGGGCAGGTGGATAGCAGGCAGCTGTGGGTGCAGGCAGCAATTTGAGCACAAATGCCAAGCGAGTGCACACAGTGTCTGTGCTGCACTTTGTGCTTGGTGAGTGTGCAATGTGTGTGTCTGCATTAAGGAGCATTTGTGTTGTGCTGCCTGGGATGTGCATGCATCTTTTTGATATGCTTACATACTTATGCCCGTGGAGCCTCTGCATTTCTTGCAGTCACTGTTCCTTTTTGTTGAAAAAGGAGATGGCATTGCCCCAATCTATGCTTTAGTTCCTTGGCTAATTTCATGCTGTCAGGCTGCCTGTGACGCCCCAGAGTAATCAGCTGTTGTGAAAGAGTACGACTGAATGCCAGGTAGACAGTCCCAGTGTATGCAGGGACTTTAAGAGGAGAATATGTCTGCAGATATCTGTCGCCTGCTTTTGCTGTCTGAGCTGTGTCTCCATCCCATGCCGGTGCTTGGCACCCATCAGTTCTTTGGTTCTGGGAAGCAGAAGGGCAGTCGTTCTGCAGCACCCAGCCATGTGGAAGGGCCCTCCACCCCTCTCCTCCAGGGTAGTGTTACCTGCAAGATGCTCCTGAGCATGTCTGTGGGGCTGCTCCTCTCTGCTCTTCTCGAGGTAGTCCCTGCAGCTCTGACTGTTCCCTGTGCTTGGCAGCAAGCATCTGCTTTCCACAGGCAGCTTGCTATTAAATATCCTGTCTGACACAGTAATGGAAAGAAAACGAACAAATTCCATTAGTGGCTGGCGATCCCTGCAGGGTCTGCGTTGGAGCGAGGAGGGAGTTGGTATTTTTAGAGAGAATGCAATGCAACTTACTGGCTCTCTTAAAGCTGGGGAGTAGATAACCAAGGAGGGGAAGAGGGGACACCGGGCTCAGGTTTCAGCTGAAGTGCTGGACTATGGCAGCACGAAAGGGCAAGTCTGGTCCAGACGTGGCTGTGAGTATACAATGCGCTTCTCCTTCATGCCCAAAGAGACCTCTGCTTTGCTTCTCTGCTTGCTTCCTGCCTGCGGGCTCTGCTGCTGGGTGTATCAGGCTTTTGGAAGTGCTTTGCTGCTGGAGCGTGTCAGGTTTTACCATATTAATCTTTGCAGCTCCATGCATGTCCTGTTGGTGGGATCCCAGGTCTGGCTGAGCTATGCTTTGAACTTCCAAGGGGGCTGCTGTTGTAGGTCTGTGCTGAGGCTGCCATTCCTGCAGCGTAGCTGAGGGCTTGACCTGAGATGCAGAGGTTTCCAGCAGGAGCTGGAGTTAGAAAAGCCCTTTGCACTTAACCATTTCTTGGAGCTATCTGCGTTTCCTGCTGATCCTAGACAGCATGCAGGGCTCTGAGTGCAAATGTGCACTTCTAAGGGCAGCACCAGCACCGTGCTCTGCCTTTCCCAGCCTGAATGAGCAGAGTGCACCCAGGCATCGTGTTGACTCTCCAACGCACCTGCAGCCCTCCGTGAAGCTGGCAGCCTAGCTTCAAATGTGGGGGCTCCTCCCAGGCAGACCGGGTTGTGCTGCGAAGCAGCAGCTTGTGGTGCCAGCTGGCAGAGCAGGGCATGCCAGCTGCACGTGTTTCCCTGCGTGCAGAGACTGCGCCAGCACGGGGCATGGAGATGCTGCCCTCCACTGCCCGTCCCTCTGTCCTGGGCAGGGCTGCAGCACTTGCACTGCTGGAGGCTGGGACACCCATCTGCAGGCCTTCTTTCTGCAGGGGCAGCAGGGCAGTGGGTCCTGTGCTGGGCTGTGTTTCTCTGGGTAGGAGGATGAGGGAAGGATGGAGGAAAGCAGGGGGCAGCTGAGCAGTGCTGCTTCCATCTCTGAGCTGGAATGACTGAGGCTGGTAAGACAGGAGCTCTGAACACTTCACCTGCACCATTCTGCCTGGGTCTGCTGCCAAGGCTATGCTGCTTCCAGTGCTGGCCCCACAAGCTTGATGACCCCAGGGCTGTGGGTACTGGAGGGCTGAGGCTGGCAGGATGTATGCTCATGTAGCACAGGAGGTCTCTTGGACAGTCCCAGCATGAGTGGTAAGAAAGAGGCTCTGATTTTCTAGTGAAGCCAAGGACAGAGGAGTGTGTCCTGCTGCTTTGCCATGGATGTCTCATGGCTCTGTGCTGTGACAGGCCTTTGGGCTAGACCTACCAGGCAGGCACCAGTTCACAGGCCCAGCCACACAGAGCTCTCACTGCATTTCCACCTTGTTCTCCAGCTTCTGGTGAGCCATCCCATTGTCTTCATTTGCTGCCTTAATAGTGTTATACAAGTGATTGCTGTGCCTTGCCTGGGGTGGTGACACTGCCTTGCTGTGATTTTCCTGGCTGCAGTGTGCACAGTCAGGGTTGTTGTCCCCACTGCCACTGTGGCTCCTGTACTGGTTTCTGGAGGACAGCAGAGGCAGGCACAACCAACGCTGCAGTATATTGTCCATTGCTATACTCTCAGCCAGGACAGAAAGCATTTCCTGTGCCTAGGAAGGCTGCAGCAATCCTGTTAGAGCACCTTCCCTGCCCTACCAGCACTGCTCAGACCCACACATCTCTCCTCCCTGGCCTGGCCAAGGGCTGTTCTTCCCTTGAGCCTCATTCCCAGCCCTGCCTCGTCCTGTTTGATGAGGAGCATCTCTGCCTGCCTGGCCTCTACCTTTCCCACTAGGTCTCTGTAGTCAAGCACTGGGATGATCCCATATTGCTGACGGGAAAGCACGAAGTATGATGCCAAACCTCACACTGTTTGTTTTTTTCCCCAAGGCTGATGCTGCGACCAGTTTTCTGAGAGCTGCAAGATCTGGGAATCTGGACAAAGCCTTGGATCATCTCAGGAATGGGGTAGATATTAACACCTGTAATCAGGTAGGTGAAACCCATGAGGTTTCTGGTATCACCTCCAACTCACGTGAAAATTGCCGTGCTGTGGCTCCCCAAGGCTGAGTTGACAGTCACTGTCCCTTCCTTATTCTGCTCCGTGGGAGAGGGATGGAGAAAAGCCCCAGGGAGCTTGCTTAGCCCTGATCCCGCTACGGAGCAGACCATAAGTGGGCACAGCAAGTTTAAAAACGGTGGGAGGTGTTTAAAAACAGGGGATGTTTGCAGAACGCCAGTGTGGGGGCCTCAGGAGGTGCTGGTCAGGTGGAGCCCCTTCTAACACAGAGCAGGGACAGCTCTGCCCCTGGAAAGGAGAGCTGCAGGCACGGAGGAATGGTTTGCACATAACTGACAGAACATTTTGTTACCTGTGCAGCTGCCAAATGCATAGACTCAGCCTGAATCAGAGTAGGTGCTGCAGGGAGGGGACACAAGGGACTTGGGCTGAGCTGGGGGACAGACAGGCAGACGGCACTGTCAGCTGCTTTCCAGAGCATCAGTGATGCTGGGGAGGCTGACTTGGCAGGTAGCACAGGCGGATGTTCCTGTGGTTCAGTATCAAATTCCCAAACCAAGCGTGGTTCAGACCCATCAATCTATGTACTGCAGTGGCCGGTGCATTGCTGCAGACATCTTCCCCCAGGAAATATTGCTGTCTCCTTTTCTTTTTTGACTGACAGTGCTGTGCAGATATGCTGGATTTCTGCTGGCTGCTGGGGCATGTTGCACCTTGTTTTCTCCTTCCTAGGACGCTAGAGGAGGCTTGGGGAAAGCTCACGAGGTGCCCATCTTGTTCCTCATTCCCAATTATTGTCAGTGCATAACCAGCATCCAGGTGTTCCTGTCCTGGGGTTGTGTGGGCACGGACAGGATTGAAATCAGAGGGATGTTGTAGGGAGAAGAAATAGTTTTCAATTTCTTCCCCACAAGGGGCAGTCCCTGTTTGCTTGGAGCAGTCCTGCTTCCAGCCAGATTCCTGCTGCCAATGAGGGGGTTTAACATCCTGCTGGGGAGCACGTGGCTGCAGCAGAATGAGGTGCTCCTTTCAGTGGTGCCTTTGCACTGTTCTTGCCATCTCCCTGAGGTTAGATGGCACTTTGGGGTTTCCTTCTGAGGAATATCAGACCTGTGGGAAAGGTCCAACCTCACATGTCCTGTATAGAATAAGGAGGGATATATGTGGTCAGACCTATCCCACAGGCCCTGTATTCTTACACAAGTGCAGAGACCTTGACATGCCATCTGATCTTCATCCTACCATCTTCTTCATGGTTGCCATCTGCATCAGTATCCTTACTGTGTTCTGAATCCATGCATGCTGTCCTCACCGGTGAGGAGTTGAAGCCGAGGATAAGCAGAGCTGATCTGGCTGCCAGAACCCAGCAGTCATGGTTGTGTGGGCAGGAATCTTTTCTGGGTCACAACCCAGGGCAGGGTCCATTCAGGATACAGCAACACGAAGGAGCATTTTTCTGCAGAGCTGAGTTTGTTGCATTGGCAGCAGCGCCCAAAGCTTCTGGGAAGCATTTGCAGTTGGTGAGGGAGTTGCAGCACTGCTCAGATCAAGAGCATCCCATGGCGGTTTTGGGTCAGACGAGCTGTCAAACCAGAGCAAACCTGCAAAACAACCTGCATTGTTCCTGAGGCAGAAATATCGATGGGCCTCTGGGAAACAGCCTTCAGTAAACTTTGTGCTTATCGCGGTAAGGATGGAGAATAACGATTCCTCAATGGCTTTTAGCTTTCAAAAGGTTATTTATGAATCCTTTGCGTAAGAGGACATATGTGCGAGGGGAGCAGCTGGGTATTCATGATTTTGTCCTCCCTGCATCTTGTTACATGGGTATAACAGGGAAAAAGCATGTGTTGTATCTGTGATTCTTACCCAGCTGGTGAGCTCTCAAGATGTGGATGCAGAGCCATGCAGCTGTGCCCTAGTCAAAGAGCTGCAGCATTCTTGCTTCTTTTTCCCTTGGCAGCCAACCCCTTGTGCTTGGAGCTCCAGGAGATGCTGGAGCTGGTGTGCTGAGATAGCCTGTAGACTTGCTATCTGTGCATACCTTGGAGGTAGAAAAGAGTCTGTGATCTTGGAAGGCTGGTGGGTTGAGCACGAGAGAGGTGGAAGACCTTTTTGTGCTATGATAACCCCCTCTGAAGCCTGGTCTAGCATTAGGTGGGAAGGTTGGTGGCCCTGCATGTGGCAGGGGGGTTGGAGATGCATGATCCTTGAGGTCCCTTCCAACCCTGGCAATTCTGTGATTCTGGAAGCTGTTGTGAGTTTAACTGGGATGTTGAAGGCTGCAACTGGAGCTTGCCCTGGCATGTTCTGCTCCCCTACCTGTATTCAGATGGGGATAAAGCAATCCTGCAAAGTGACCTTCCAGCACCCTCCATAAGCCAAAGCAGATGGCTGGGAGGTGGAGTGCTTGGGCAGCACTGTGTGCTTCTGGGGAACTGGCAGCTCTTTGCCACATGAGAGTTGCACAGGGGTGAGTAAGCACAGTGCATCCATCTGGGAGAAGTGCAGCACTTTTCCCTTATGGAGGAAAAAAAAGTGCCATTTGAAATTGCCTGCAAATATTTAACCTCTCTGCCAGTAAATATCTCAGCCCTTTTGTTCACGTCTGGCAAGTTGGAAATAATGGAACATAAGCTTTCTCAGCTGCCTCTGGGATGCTGGCAGGCCTAACCCCCCACTTTTGACAGCACAGGGATATTCCAAAGGTGCTCTTCAGCCCTTTGCTCCTGGAACTGTGGTTTCATATGTAGCTTGGAGAAGGAGGGCTGAACTGGGGCACCCGTAGCAGTGTTCCCAAGCACCCACCTGCACTGTTCAAGAGCTTCCTGGATCTGGCAGAGCTGAGCAGCTGCACAACCAGTGCTTCCCCAGAGTCTCTGCTGCAGCTCAGTACTGGAAGAGCAAAGCAGCCCCGGTGCTGAGCGTGGGCTGTGGGATGGAATTGGCAGGGTCACACTTACACAGTGTGTGCGTCCTCACTCTGGGCCATCCAGAGAGCTTTGGCTGTGACAAGTGTGGCTGTGGGCAGGAGGTCTCAGGGACCCCTGGGAAATCACTGAAACAGAGATGGGAGCTGGCAACAGGAATGCGTCATGAGCAAGGAGAGCTCAAACAGTGCCTGTGGAGCCATGCACACCCACTGAGCCATGGTGACACCCATCTACAGGAACCAGTCCACGAGGGCTGCATGTCACAGGGAAACCTCCAGCATTAGTCAGCAGCTCAGAGCACGGGGCTGCATGCAGCTGCCCTGGCAGCATGAAGCCAACTGCTCAAAGGCAGAGCAGTGATTCCTGCTCCTGGCAGCCAGCACCTCCTTGAGTACACACCAAGCACCCGCAGCCAGGTCCGTAGAGGAGCTCCAGGGTGGTTCCCAGAGATCACCAGTCTCATCCTGTGACTAATGCTCTTCTTTGTGCCATGCAGAATGGGCTGAACGCCTTGCACCTGGCCTCCAAGGAAGGCCACGCGAAAATGGTGGTGGAGCTTCTGCACAAGGAAATCGTTTTGGAGACCACAACCAAGGTGAGAACAAAGGAGTCTGGTCACATTCCTTAGCTGTTGCTCTACAGCCTGCTCCATAAATAATGCACAGTTGTCTCACTGCATCATCATGGAGAGGTGTGGCTCTTTCTCTCTGTGACAAAGGCATGAGCCAGCAGGACTGGACAATGAGCAGCTTCTTGTAGTGTATGGAAGGCTGTGGAAGCTGCAGTGGCTGCCATGTCACCTCTTGCACTGGCAAGGCTTGGGATGCAGAGCAGAGCCTGGTGTCCTGCCCTCATCACCCCAGGGCATGCACTGGAGGGAGGAATCTGTGTCTTTCAGTCTGCTTCTCCCTGAGCTCCTCTGGGAGGCTTTACTCCCAGGGATGCTCTGTGCTTTTGCCTGCGGACTGCCAGCCCAGCGCTCCCTTCTCCCTTCCCCTGCTCACCTCCTGGTGCTGGAGATATGCAGATCTTAACATTGCACACAGCTTTGGCTACCGGTGATTTCTTAAGAAATATGAAGTCACCTTCTTTCTTGGCCTGCAAATGTGTCTGTAGCAGGAATGGGGTGCAGAGCACAGCCCCGCCAACTTGCACTGGCCAGGATGGCAGCAGCCCTTTTCACACCTATGTTAGTACACACATCAGGTCTGTCTTTTCCCCTGAGTGCTGCCCTGTGATGATGTCTTTCAGAAGGGAAACACAGCCCTGCACATCGCTGCCCTCGCTGGACAGCAGGACGTGGTCCGGGAACTGGTGAACTATGGGGCCAATGTCAATGCTCAGTCACAGGTACAGTGATCCAGGCAAAGCTCCAGCATGTGTGTGCTGATGTCCATGTGGTGAGAGCTGTGCCCAGCAAGGGCTCTGCAGTAGCCCTTTAGTGTCTCTTCGGTCCTGTTCAGGGACAAGGATGGCTTTGCCCGATCTCTGAAGGACCACAGGTGTGTGAGTGGTGGGGAGTGAAGCTTGGGGGAGGTGAGGAGATGGACTGTGTCTGGTGGGAGAGTCCATGGCAGCACACACAAGCACGCTGAACTCTTTCTGGAAGAACTCATGAAAGATGCTCCCTGATAATGAACCGGGGATGTGGGTGTTCATCGAATGGCTTAGGTTGCAGGGGACCTTGAAGATCATCTAGTTCCAACCCCCCTGCCATAGATAGGGCACTAGATCAGGCTATGCAGCGTCCTATCCAACCTGACCTTGAATGCATCCAGAGATAAGGCATCCACAGCCTATCTAGGCAACCTGTTCCATTGCCTCACCGTCCTCTGAGCAAAAAATTTCTTCCTAGCATCTAACCTAAATTTCCCCTCTTTTAGTTTAAAGACATTCCTCCTGTCCTACCACTGTCAGACTGTGTCAAAAGTCAATCCCCCTCCTACTTGTAAGCTTGGTGGGGTGCAGCTCTTCAAGGAGCTGGAGGAAGGGTTGTGTTGATGTGTATGGCTCTGTTTGCAGAAGGGATTCACACCACTCTACATGGCAGCGCAGGAAAACCACCTGGAAGTTGTCAAGTTCCTGCTGGAAAATGGAGCCAACCAGAATGTAGCCACAGAGGTATGATCCTTGGGGAGAACTCTGCAGCTCTACTTGTTGAGGCTGCGGTCAGATGTGCCAGGTGCTGCCATGGCTTCTTGGCTCTCCCCACTCACCTACCTCTCCTTGGCAGGATGGCTTCACACCACTAGCTGTGGCTCTGCAGCAGGGTCATGAGAATGTGGTTGCTCACCTTATCAACTATGGGACGAAGGGTAAGGTCCGCCTGCCTGCCTTGCACATTGCAGCTCGCAACGATGACACCCGCACAGCCGCCGTGCTGCTGCAGAACGACCCCAATGCTGACGTCCTCTCCAAGGTGCGTGGCTCTACCACCCTGTCCCTGCCAGCTTTCCCACCTCCCAGGGGGAACAGCAGCTTGGTACGCTGTATATATCCATCCTTTCAGCAGGGAGCATGTATCTGGCTGGGCTGATCCCCCTTCTTTCTCCTAGACTGGATTTACGCCCTTGCACATTGCAGCCCACTATGAGAATCTCAGTGTGGCCCAACTCTTGCTGAATCGTGGAGCCAGTGTCAACTTCACACCCCAGGTGAGTGCCGTGTGGGGTGGCTGCTATGGCATCTACAGCTTTCAGCCACGGGTGGGCATGTGCTTGCCTCTCACCTGTCCGTCCTTGCGTAGGAATTTAGCCTTCCACTGCCCTCTGTCCCTTGTTTGCCCCGTGCTTCCTGGCAGCCCTGCAGGGAAGAGAGGAGGGGTTGCTTCCTGTAACAAGCTGTCCTTCCTTCTGCCAGAATGGGATCACTCCTTTGCACATAGCCTCCCGTCGAGGCAACATCATCATGGTGCGGCTGCTGCTGGACCGTGGGGCCCAGATAGAGACAAGGACCAAGGTGAGACCCTTTCTAAACCACTGGCAACTGCATCTCTGTCTTCATCCTCCCTGTGTCCAGGGAGCACTGACACAATGCCCTCCTCAGTCCATACCCTGGGAATGTCATGCTAGGGCATGAGCACAGTCCCTGGTGTCTTAAGGGAGTGGACCGGGTTTTTTAGTGGTGTGTGTTCAGGTTGAGAGAAAGCTGCATGGGTGGTGGGCGCTGGAGGCTGAGGGCAGGCTCAGTTTAGGTCTTATTTTGCAAACAAGTCCCAAGTTTCTGTTCCTTTCTGGCCTTGGGAGCCTTTCCTTTCCCTGCCCTTGCTGAGCCTCTGAACCCTTCTCTCTCCCCAGGATGAGTTGACGCCTCTCCACTGTGCAGCTCGCAATGGACATGTGCGAATTGCAGAGATCCTGCTGGACCATGGTGCTCCCATTCAAGCCAAAACAAAGGTGCCTGTGGAACTGTGCTCAGTGTCAGTGCAGGGGTCACAAATTGCATGCATTTGTTGGATGCTCTCTGTAGCTGGGCAAGGGTTGAACTTTTGGCCCTCAAGAGGCAAAGAGCTTTCTGATCCTTCTGCTCAGAGCTGTGGCAGGGAGCAGGGCTGGGTGGGATGCCCAATGCCCTCTGCTCAGCCCTAAGGCTCCGCTCCCTGCTCACAGAACGGTCTGTCACCGATCCACATGGCAGCACAGGGTGACCACCTGGACTGTGTGCGCCTACTCCTGCAGTACAGTGCTGAGATAGATGACATCACCCTGGACCACCTGACACCACTGCACGTAGCCGCACACTGTGGCCACCACCGTGTGGCTAAACTGCTGGTGGAGAAGGGAGCCAAGCCTAACTCCAGAGCCCTGGTGAGCCAGGAGGGGTGGGCAAGAAAAGGATAAATGGGCTGGGAGTGAAGGAAGAAAAAGGCAGCAGAAGAGGAAATGTGCTTGCAGTTGACTGATGGTCATTCTGTCTGTAGAATGGCTTCACACCTCTCCACATCGCCTGCAAGAAGAACCACATTCGGGTGATGGATTTGCTTCTGAAGACAGGAGCCTCCATTGATGCTGTCACGGAGGTGGGTGAGCTGCAGCCCAGCCCCAGCCCTTCTGTTACTGCCCATGCACAGCAGGACTGGGTCACTGCTGCCCTGCTGCCCCCCAGCATCTTCTTCCTTGTGGCTTGGAAGAATTGCAGCTCAAGACCACTGTGCAGGTGGCATCCGCAGCCTGTTTCCTGCAGGGCAGAAGCTCTGTGCATTGCTTTCAGCTCAGCTAGGGGCTCCCAGAGGCTGAGAGGATGGGGGGGATTACCTCTGTGTCAGGCCATCGGCCTCCAACATGACTCTTTGCTGCTTTCTCCCCACAGTCTGGCTTGACCCCCTTGCATGTGGCTGCCTTCATGGGACACTTGCCCATTGTCAAAACCCTGCTGCAGCGTGGAGCATCTCCTAATGTGTCCAATGTGGTGAGTCCTGGCCTGGCTGGAGCCATTGGGGCTCACTGTGGTGGGGTGTAGTGGGGGGGCTGCACCCTGCTTTCTGTGTTCCTGGGCAACCTGTTGGTGACGTGTCCCCTCCTGTGGCCTCACCACTTTATTCTGTGCATGGTGCAGAAAGTGGAGACTCCCCTACACATGGCAGCCAGAGCTGGGCATATGGATGTGGCCAAGTATCTGCTGCAGAACAAAGCCAAAGTCAACGCCAAGGCCAAGGTAGGCAGGAGCTCCCATGTGCTCACCCAGTGCTGAGTCCTTTGCTCTCACCTATCCAAGGCCCCTGCTGTGAGGGTTTGTGAAGCAGCAGGAGTGCTGCAAGGAAGCAGTGAGTCCAAGCCCACAAGCAACAGCTTCTCTGCCTCCCTTACAGGATGACCAGACTCCTCTGCACTGTGCTGCACGCATTGGCCACACCAGTATGGTCCGACTTCTGCTGGAGAACAGTGCCAACCCCAACCTGGCCACCACAGCAGGGCACACACCTCTGCACATCACTGCCAGAGAGGGGCATGTAGACACAGCCTTGGCCCTGCTAGAGAAGGGAGCCTCTCAGACTTGCATGACCAAGGTAGGCTGCTGGCATGCTGAGGAAAGATGGCTGGCAGGGCTGCAGGACAGTGTCCCTGTCACAGAAGGGACAGCCTCCTGTGCTGCAGTGTGCATCTGCATTCTCCTCATCATCCCCTTACACCCAGTGATGGGCTGCCTATCTCCTCAGAAAGGATTTACCCCTCTCCACGTTGCAGCCAAGTATGGGAAGGTGGATGTGGCAGAGCTGCTGCTGGTGCACGATGCTCACCCCAATGCAGCGGGGAAGGTGAGGGTTGTTCTGGGGCTGTGAGAGAGGTGAGTATGGGCTGAGACTCTATCTCACTGCTCCATGCCCTCTTCCCTTCCCTAGAACGGCCTGACCCCACTGCACGTAGCTGTGCACCACAACAACCTGGAGATCGTCAAGCTCCTGCTTCCCAAGGGCAGCTCTCCACACAGCTCAGCCTGGGTAAGGCTGGATGGGATCCCTGGGGTGGGGGGATGGTGTGTGCCCAGTACCCTCCAGCCGAGGCTGACAATGCCCCATGCTGTGTCACCCCTCAACTCTGACACCTGCCATAGTCCCCCCATATCTCCCACACCTGCTGCTTTTGCTGGCCTGTCCTTGTGCCCATGGGGATGCTGAGCAGTCCCCCAGTTCCAGCAGAGTGGCTTTAAGGGATATTCCCTGTTGGCAGCCTAGTGGCTGTTGCTTGGGCGTGTGTTTCCATGGCAAGCCCTGCTGAGCAGTGCTGCGGTCTGGCAGTTTGGGAAACCACACATGAATGTTTCCATGCAGCTGGGAAGCCGTGAAGGCAGAAAATCCAGCAGCTTGTGAGCATCCTGCGCTCTGGCAGAGCACGAGGAGCCTTTCCTCATGGATCAGCCCAGCAGGATTGGTTTTCACATTGTTTGCAGAAGCTGCATCATCTCGGCAGACAAGTGGCTGCTGGTGCTACCGTGTGACCCTCCCCTCTTCCCCCGTGCATCTGCTAGCAGGCCTGCTGGGCTGGCATCAGAGCAGCTGGTGCTGGTGCCGATCTCCCTTCGGTCTGCGTCACAGCAGCCTGCGTCATCACAGGCACAGGGCGTCTGCTTCTCTGCTGGCAAATGACAGCACAAGCAGTGCTCAAGGCTGTGCAGCCTCTGCCTGAATACTAATCCTGTATGTTGTGGGTTCTGCCCCACACCTCTACCAGGCAGCCCTAGTAGTGCCTGCCTGGTCCTGACTCTTGCAGCCCCAAGTGGTTGCATGCTTGAAACTCATGTAAAGAAAACCCCAGGATAGCTGATACTAACCAGACCTGAAGCAGGTGGTCTTGGAGCCTCCTCACTATCTCGATTAGGGAAGCAGGATTGGCTTCAGTGCTAGGGTTAGTTGCTGTGGGGGAGATGGTTTGAGTGTGAACTTGTGTCCCTGAACCCTGGAAGCAGCCTGGGAGGGCAGACTTGGCCTAGAGAGATGGGGTGGTACTTCCTGTCCAGGCAGATCTGCTCAGTGGGTGCTGAGAGCTGCCATGGTCCCCTCCCACAGAACGGATACACCCCTCTGCACATTGCTGCCAAGCAGAACCAGATGGAGGTGGCCAGCAGCTTGCTGCAGTATGGTGCTTCTGCAAATGCGGAGTCTGTTCAGGGAATCACCCCTCTGCACCTGGCTTCTCAGGAGGGGCATACAGACATGGTAGCACTGCTTTTCTCCAAGCAAGCCAATGGAAACTTAGGCAACAAGGTATGTTGTGCTGGTGCTTCCTGCCAGGCTGGCAGGCAGTAGCAGATCCAGTGCCTCCCTGCATTCAAATAGCAGTGCTTTGGCCAATAACATAACGTTGGGCAGTTTGCCGTATTTACAACCCAACTTGCTCTCTCTGCTGGTCGAGCTGCAGTACTTCCTTTATGTATGTGACATGCTCTTTTTGCAGAGTGGCCTGACTCCTCTCCATCTCGTGGCCCAAGAGGGACACGTACCAGTTGCTGATGTTCTGGTGAAACACGGAGTCACAGTGGACGCAACAACAAGGGTAAAGTAGTGCGTTGGGGTGAAAAACACTTGGGAACTACTCCTACGTACCCCATCCTTCAGCTGTTGGGGCTGGCCCATGCAGTTCAACATACCCAAGCCAGAAAGCCCAGGAGCAGTGCTGACAGCAGTCTGAGACCTGATCTTATCTTTCAGATGGGCTACACCCCGCTGCACGTAGCCAGCCACTATGGGAACATCAAATTGGTGAAGTTTCTGCTGCAGCACCAGGCTGATGTCAATGCTAAAACTAAGGTACAGTGATGCTCTGTGCTAAAAGGACCCCAGGGAACAGCATGCAGGTTGATGGGAAAGGTTTTGTGCCACTACAACCCCTATACCTTGCTTCAAGTCCTCCTGTTTCCATGGCTGGAAGCTGTTGTAGTGCCCCTGGGCGCATTATGGATCCTACACAGCCCTTTACTGACCACAGAAAGTAGGAGGCAGCCCATGTGAAGCATCGTGTGAAGCCTTTGGGGGCATTTGTGGGGCAGCATTTCCCAAAGCTGATGCAGCACTCTCTACTCTCCCTACAGCTGGGCTACACGCCCCTGCACCAGGCAGCACAGCAGGGCCACACAGACGTGGTGACCCTGCTGCTGAAGCATGGCGCCTCTCCCAACGAGATCAGCACGGTGAGTAGGGCAAACTGCCTGCATTTCCTCATTGTGTGACATGCTTGGGCACATGCCTGGGTTCCCTTACATCCTCTCCCCTTGCACAGAATGGCACCACTCCCCTGGCCATCGCGAAGCGCCTCGGTTACATTTCCGTCACAGATGTGCTCAAGATAGTCACAGAGGAGACCAGCATCCCAGTAAGCTTCTGGGCATGGTGCAGGATCCTGCGGAGAAGGGTTGGGAGTGGGAGCAGTCAAATAAGGGTCTGCCAGCCTTGGCCATAGCCAGTGAGCCCCAGGCAGCTCAGGGTGTGGGCTGCCAAAGAGCAGCTTGAGTGCCCAGGCACGTGGAGAGGGGCTGCGGGTGGCTGTGTGTTGTGTGCTGTCCTGCTCTGAATGCCCTCTGCTCCACAGCCAGTCAGTGACAAGTACCGCATGAGCTTCCCAGAGACTGTGGATGAGATTCTGGATGTGTCGGAGGATGAAGGTGAGGGGTTGGAGCTGGGTCACACCCTTATGAGGTCTGCTAGCAGCCCGGGGATGGGCACAGGGTGGGGGGCTGCCTGGCCCCACTGGGGTCTTGCAACAAGGAAGTGGGAGCCTAGCAGCCACCTCCTGGCTTGGTCTTCCCTTGTGCTGTGCCAGAGGGTGGTGCCCAGACCTGAGGATGGTGTGCAGAGAGAACTTGGGCACTCTGAGCACTGCACCATGCCTTGCTCCCCAGACGGTACCAGCTCACAGCCTGGCTGCAGCTGGTTTGCTCTTACCCTCTCCCACCAAGACCTCACTTTTGCCTCTTCTTACTTTGCAGGCACTGCTCATGTCACAGTAATGGGTATGAAATTTGTCCCTGTGCCCCAGCTCAATGGCCCATTTCACCCCATGGCCACTAACCATCCGCACGCCGCCTCCATCTGCTGAGCCTTGCTGCTGGGCTGGTGCTACCCAGCACAGGCCCTGCCATCCTGCCCTGCCCATCTGCGTCCATGCTGCTTGCTGTGGTGTGACTGCATGAAGGGGATTATCCCCGAGCAGAGGGAGCCCTGGCTGTCATCAGCCTTGCTCCCAGCAGCAGGAGCCTGCTCCTGTTGTAAGCTCTAGAGCCTGCCCACAGACAGCCCGTGCCACCCTGGCCTTGGTGGTATGAAGCGGAGCACTGGAAGGTCCCTGTGCTGCTCACCACTCTGGCTCTCCCTGCATTGGGAGGTGCTGGGCTCCTTCCAGTAGGGCTTTAGCATGAGCTCAGCCCGGTGGATTCCTTAGCAAATGTTAATTGGGTGTCAGGTGAGGATGGTTGGGCTCGTGCCCCCAGAGAGACACGTGTGAGTGGTCTTGGTGGCCTTGGTGAGTCCTTTCTATGGCCCCAGCCCCACCTGGTGGTGGGGGTCCCAGCAGGCTTGGCTCTGTGCTTGAGTGTTGTGAGGTTGGGGTTGGCTGGCTCCTAACAGCTGCCACAGCTCCTGCCGCACTAACAGCCCAGGCTTCTGGCAGAGGGAAGAGCCTTCCCACTGCTGAGACCCAGGGGATGAATGTGTGTGGCCAGTGGTGGAGCAGGGATGGGAATAAAGCTGGGCAGCTGTGTTCCCTTGTCCTGCTGCCTCTGTGTGCTGAGCCAGCTCTTGGTTTCAGAGGAGGAGCTGATCGCACCGAAACCCAGAACACCTGAACCCAAGGAGCAGGAGGTCAAGAGGGAGATGCTGGAGTTTGTGACCGTGACAACACTGGAGCAAACGTATGAGGCACTGGATGGTGGGGAGGGAGTGGGAACAGGGCATGGGCCAGCCTGGTGCTGGGGTGGGATGCCAACAGGGCAGGGACAGCTGCAGGCATTGGGTACCAGCAGATCAAGGATGACTGTGGGCAAGGATCCCTGAGCTCCCTGACAGGGTCCTGCTGTGCCTGGTGGCCCTGGGGGTGGCTGGAGCCTGGGGGGCCCTGACCTGTTGCTGAAGTGGCTGTCACTGTTCTCTTCTGCCAGGGAGGAGTCTGTAGCTGTCCCACAAGTCCCCTGTGTGCCCCCTGAGACTGTGGTGACCAGAGCAGAGGAGCCTGAGCAGGTGGGATCTGTGGAGACTGAAGCTGAGCAAGGCAGCCTGCTGCACGCACCCTCGGTGTCCCCCCAGGAGGTGAGTGTGACACAGTTCTAGTATATTTCTTGTTGGGGGCATACCCCTCCTCTGTCAGCCCAGAGCCAAAACGTCGGGGGTGGAGGGGATGGATTGATGGTACAGGGCTGCCCAGGCAGGATACAGGAGTGCAGAGGGTTGAGCAGACTCAGCACCACCAGACAGGACCCTATGCTCATCAGGACTCTTCCCTGCCTTTGCACAGCCCTCCAAGGAGTTCGATGAGGACTCCTTGATTCCCAGCAGCCCGGCCACCGAGACCTCAGACAACATCAGCCCCGTGGCCAGCCCCGTTCACACAGGGTAAGTGCCTGCCCAAGGCAGCACAGTGCTTGTGAGCTGGCTGCAGGACACTGCTTGCCTATGCCTCTGCCCACTGCAGGTTCCTGGTGAGCTTCATGGTGGATGCACGCGGCGGCTCCATGCGGGGCAGCCGGCACCACGGGCTGCGTGTGGTCATCCCACCCCGTGCCTGTGCTGCACCCACCCGCATCACTTGCCGCCTGGTGAAGCCTCAGAAGCTGCCTGCACCCCCACCACTGGCTGAGGAGGAGGGCCTGGCAAGCCGCATCATTGCGCTGGGGCCCGCTGGCGCCCAGTTCCTCAGGTGAGCATGGCAGGGAATGGGGCCATCCCTTGGGCTGGGAACAGATCTGGGCTCCTCTAGGGGCTGGGGGATAGGCTGTTGTTGGCTGTCTGTGGGGATCCTGCTCCTGACTTTGGCCAAGCGCAGCACAGTGCTGGGGTGAGCCTTTGCAGCATGGTGTGAGCATGCCTCCTCCCTTATCTGCAGCCCCGTCATCGTGGAGATTCCTCACTTTGCCTCCTACGGACGTGGGGACCGTGAGCTGGTGGTGTTACGCAGTGAGAATGGCTCTGTCTGGAAGGAGCACCGCAACCGCTATGAGGAGAAATACATGGACCAACTGCTCAATGGCATGGATGAGGGTGAGCGTGCCAGGCTGGGGGCTTGACACCCCAGCCAGAACTGCAGCTGTCCTGGGAATGGCCAGCACTGGGAGGTGATGGTATGGGACCGAATGCGGCATGGTTGGTGCAGCCGGAGGAGGAGGTGGATGGGAGCCATAGGTTTGGTTTATGGAGGAGCACTGATGACTGTGCTGCACTTGCAGAGCTGGAGAGTCAAGAGGAGCTGGAGAAGAAGAGGGTCTGCCGCATCATCACCACTGACTTTCCTCTCTACTTCGTGGTCATGTCCCGGATTTGCCAGGACTGTGACATGATTGGCCCCGAGGGAGGGTGCTTGAAAAGCACACTGGTGCCCATGGTGCAGGCCACCTTCCCAGACACCGCTGTCACCAAGAAAGTGAGGCTGGCTCTGCAGGTGAGGTGCTAAAGAGCCTGGTCTGGAGACCAGCAGGCAGCACCTCAGCATTGCAGAGAGCTGGCCCCAATCACCCCACCTGTGCTGTCCACAGGCGCAGCCCGTGCCTGATGAGCTGGTGACCAAGCTGCTGGGGAACCAGGCAACCTTCAGCCCCATCGTCACAGTGGAGCCTCGCCGGAGGAAGTTCCACCGCCCCATTGGCCTCCGTATCCCTCTGCCCCCATCCTGGAAGGACAATCCCCGAGACAGTGGTGAGGGTGACACCACCAGCCTGCGCCTGCTCTGCTCTGTGATAGGTGAGGCCATGTGCATGAGTGGGCTGGTAACAGGATGAGCCGAGGTGGGATGCAGCTTTGGAAGTCAAGGACAGGTTGCACAGTCCAGTGGGGAAAGCAGATCCATTGCAGAGAGAAAGCAATGTGCTTACTCCTGCTTTCTGCTGCTGCAGGAGGGACAGCACAAGCTCAGTGGGAAGACATCACAGGCACCACAAAGCTAGTCTATGAAAAGGAGTGCGCTAACTTTACCACCAATGTGTCTGCCAGGTGAGTCATGGCTAAGCATGTAATTGGATGGGACTCTTGTTCCTGGGAAAGATCCCTGCCCTGGATGGGTTTTCCACACTTGGAGCTCCTTCACAGCCTATGTGGGTGCTGTTTCCCCCCCCTCAGTGCACCACGCTGATCAACCCCTCCCACAGGTTCTGGCTGGCTGACTGCCCGCGCACTGCTGAGGCTGTGCACTTTGCCACCATGCTGTACAAGGAACTGACAGCTGTGCCCTACATGGCCAAATTTGTGGTGTTTGCCAAGATGAATGATGGACGGGAAGGCCGGCTGCGCTGCTACTGCATGACTGATGACAAGGTGGACAAGACTTTGGAGCAGCACGAGAACTTCACTGAAGTGGCCCGTAGCAGGGACATTGAGGTTTGTCTCTTGCAACGTTCCTGGAGGACAGAAGGAAGAAGCTGCTCTCTGCAGGCTCCTAGCCCATGTTTCACTCCCTGCAGGTGGTGGAGGGAATGCCTCTGCATGTCGAGCTCTCAGGGAACCTGGTGCCCGTCAAGAAAGCCACGCAGTCACGCACCTTCCTCTTCCAGTCCTTCCGGGAGAACCGCCTCGCCATCTCCATCAAGGTAATGGCAGGTGCAGAGTTGGGCTGTGGTGGGGTCCTGTGCCCTGTTCCAACCCCCCTACCTGGGTGCTTGGTGTGCAGGTCCGGGACAGCAGCCGGGAAGCCAGTGGCTCCCTGTCTTTCCTGCGCAAGGCCATGAAGTACGAGGACTTGCAGCATGTGCTCTGCCACCTCAACATCAGCATTCCACCCTGCACCAAGGTCAGCTCTCCTTTCTCAAAGCGGCCACACCACCAGGTGCCAGGGCTGAGCTGTTACTCTCTCTTCTGGCTGGTGACCCCTTGGTTTGTCCCCACTTTGCAGGGAAGTGGCACTGAGGAGCGAAGGAGAACACTGACACCTTTGTCTCTGCGGGAGCGATATAGCATCCGAAGTGAGAGCAGTTTCGGTATGCAGCCTACTGGGTCTGTTCAAGCATCCCACCTCCTTTGCTTAGGGTAGGGGTGCCCAGTCCAGGAGGAAGGGCTGAGTTGACCCTGCTGCACTTGTGTGTGTGGCATCCTCCTGTTCCCTGGGAGTTTCTTTGGTCCTGCCTGCGGGGCTGTGCTGAGCCCCTGCAGCCTGCACCTCACTCCTACCCCAACCCACAACTGGAGTTGTGACCCCCTCTTCTCCTCCAGGCTCTCTGAGCAGCACTGACAGGGCGGACCAGAAGATGATCGACATCGCAGAGCAGCTGGGCCTCAGCTGGGCAGGTGAGTCCACACCTGATGGATGCTCAGTGCACCTTGAAGCTCAGCACTTAGGAAGACCAGAAAGATGCTGCAGGATTGTGTGAATGTGCTTTATGCTGTCTGGGGAGCTGCCCGTGGATGTGATGCTGAAATGGCATGTCTCTCCCAGAGCTTGCACGTGAGCTGCAGTTTGGGGTGGATGACATCAACAGGATTCGTGTGGAGAACCCTAACTCCTTGCTGGAGCAGAGCATAGCCTTACTCAACCTCTGGGTCAGCCGCGAGGGCAAGGGTGTCAAGAGTGAGTACTGACAAGGGTGATGGTGTCTGGGCTGGGCATGCAGCCTGTATATGTGTGCTCAGGGCTCTCTGGCTGAGTTTGGGCCACCAGCTCCTGCACACCTGCCTGGAGGGCAGCTGGGGCATGGCTGCAACTGCCAGCCTGCCCTGCCTGCTGCTGACACCAGCTTTCCCTGCAGTTGAGAACCTGTACACGGCGCTGAGGAACATCGACCGCAGCGAGATTGTCAGCACACTGGAGGGCTCTGGCCGACAGAGCCGCAGCATGAAGGGCAGCTGGCGCTACACAGACAGGGACTATTCACTCTCACCCTCCCAGATGAATGGTGAGCCCCATGTCCTGTGCAGGGAATACTGGAGGGGCTAGGAGCAGAGTCGCTGTGGACGCAGTGGGGCTGATGTCTGTCCCAAGTCAGCTGCACTGCCCCTAGGAGCTTGGTGGGCGCCAGGTGCTGCAGACAGCTGCAGTCTCTCCATGGGGACTTGTGCTATGGGAACCTTGGTCCTGCTCTCCATGGAGAACAGACACACGGGGCTTCCTCCTCCTGAGGTACCAGTGCGGGATGTGCCTGGCTTGTTGCTCCCAGCACCACCTGCCCGGCCATGGCTGTGCCTGGGAGCTGGACCACTGTCATGCGTCCCACAGGAGAGCCAGTGCCATGGGCAGGGATGGGGCTGTTGCTGTCCTGCACCCAGGCACCACCTGTGCAGCTCTGGCTCATCGCTTTTCCCTTTCGTATCTGCCCTTGTTGTGTTCTCTCAAATGTGCCACCTGCTGCCACCAGATGTGGGCACTCCTGGGGCCACTTCTTGTCACCTCCGAGTTCATCCTGGCTTCTCCTCTCATCTTCCTCCTCTGCTTGTCTACACCGTTTCCACCTCAGCTGAGCCCTCTGGGAGCAGTGTCCTGTTCCAGCAGTTGCATGTCATCCAGGAGTGCTTCTCTCTTGGCTGTGTCATGCTTTTCCCTTAGTGGCCCTGCACTGGGGAGGCTGGGGGCTCCTGGCTGAACACTGTGCTCCAGTTGCTGCTGACGATCCCTGGCTGCTGGGGAGCAGGATTTCTCTTTCATTCCGTAGGGCTGAACAAAGGGTTTGTGGCTCAGTAAAGGCAAAAAAAAATGCTGCCTGCATGCCTGAGACTGCTTGGCTTGGCTGTAGTCTCTGTTGGTGTGCCTGGGCTGTGCATGAGGCCCTCAGTGATGAGGACATGATGATCGCTTATAGACCTGGGGACATCAGTGGGCTGCATCCTGCAGGGCTTCAGGGCTGCATGACATTTGCCAGGGTCATCCTTCCTTGCTCATGGGTCAGCTTTGGGAATTTAGTGCCTGCAGCACCTGGCTACCTGAGCTCCAGGCTGACCTTCAGATGCTGGTTGGGGGCTATGGGCAGGAACTGGGGGCTGGTAGAGCAGGGTGCAAGAGAGGGCATCGTGTCCTGCAGTAGGGATGGGGCATCACCAGTCCCCAAGCCTGTCCTCACCAGGGGAATGGACAGCCACAGGGGCTGCCCAGCACTCAGAGTGAGGCATGGGGGCACTTGCAGGGACAGGAGGGACTGCGCGAAGGCAGCAGCCGCTGTGAGCACGCACCTCCCAGAGGCTGCTTCCCTTCTCACCCTGCTGTGCTTGTGTGTGTGTGAGATGGCTGCTGGAGACATCGCCTCTGTCTGCCCATGTAGGTTATGCTTCGCTGCAGGACGAGCTGCTCTCCCCTGCCTCCCTGCATTATATGCTGCCATCCCCTCTGCGTGCTGACCAGTACTGGAACGAGGTGGCCATCATGGACGCCATCCCTATGGCCGCCACCGAGCAGGACGCCCTGATGGAGATGTCTGACATGCAGGTGTGGTCCTCAGGGCTCACCCCTTCACTGGTGACGGCTGAGGACTCCTCTCTGGAGTGCAGCAAGGCTGAGGACTCGGATGCCACAAGCGAAGGTCGATTCCCAGGGCAACTTCTGACAGACGCACACGGCCCAGACCACATGGGCTCTATGGATTTAGTTGAGGATGACACAGTGGACTCAGATGCCATGAACGGGCTGATTGAACTGCTAGAGCAGGAGGAAGGGCAGAGGCCAGAAGGGAAGACGCCAGCCAGGGACCACCAGCTGGGGACTGGAGAGCAAAACCCAGAGAGTGAAGTCTCTTTTGTTTCAGTTCAACAGAAGGTACAAGCCAGGATCGTGGCATCGCCGACTGTGAGCCACACAGTGGAGAGGAGTGCAGACAGGTATGGTGGTCCCAGTGACAGGGGGGCAGTGGAAGGGGAGCTTCGCCAGCTACTGCCTTGTGCTGGGCCAGCTGCAATAACCTCCCAGCCTCGCTTGCTTCCCTGCTAACCTCCAGCTCTGGAGCCCAGCACCCCACACAGAGCAGTGGCTTGGGCGATGTGCCTGTAAACCTTCTGGGGACTCTCTGGGGGCTCCTTGAAAACACCCAGGGGAAATCCCCGCAGACAGCCAGGCCCTGCATGTGGGTTGTGCCTCCCAGCACCATCACAGGGCTGTGTTCTGCCATCTTCCCAGCAGCACTGGTCCCATGAGAGCCCAGTGATGTTCCGAGGCATGGCCCAGAAGCCTGCAGACTGGGGTGTTGGATGGGCATAGAGCGTGGCAGGGAGAAGGCCCGTGCCCTTTGTGCATCTGCATTGTGTGCTGCTTGTGCCAGGCACTGGCAGCACCAGGAGCTCTGTGCCTGGCGGGGTGCAGCTGTGCCCAGCTGTCAGCTGGTGTTCTGGGTGCAACATTCACTCCAACAAAGCTGACTGCCTCTCTCTCTCTGTCTCTCTCTCCCTGTCCCTCTCCGGTGCCCAGGCTGAGGGACTGGAATGCAGAAGGCTCCTTTATCTCCTGCCTACAGGACCTGACAGAGGGCTCCTGGCAGGAGGGGGTCACCCGACGGCTGAGCCCAGCACACACCGTGGCTGCTGGGGCGCAGGGCCAGGAGCAAGAGCAGGTCCTGGCGCTGGACGTGGAGCTGATGCGGGTCAGCTCCACAGAGGACAACGACTGGCAGCCCCAGCACCCCGCGGGCAGCTGGCCAGAGGAGCCCGACAGCCTCTGCTTTGGGCAGGTGAGGTTGAGAGCAGCAGCGGATGCAGCACTTTGCCCACCACCAGATCAGGAAGTCCCGGCAGAACCACTGCCCTGGCCCCTGGGGGGGCCTCTTGGCCCAGAATAGAATGCTGCACACCCAATATGTGAGCTCTCGCTCTCCATTTATAACTCAGGCAGGCTCCCCGCTTGCTTCCTTATTGAGTATCTGCCCTGGCCGCTGGCCTGACAGCTTGCTGGGCCAGAAATAGAGCTGGTCTGGGGGCCAGGAGGGGTGATGGGCATCCCGCCATGGCCATGTGGAGCTGATAGGGATGGGATGAGAGCACGCGTGTGCCTCCAGGCAGGCACAGCAGGGCTGCAGCTGCAACACGGCAGAGCTCAGCTCTGTGCCACGTGTAGCTCCGTCTGTCCTGTGACAGACGACTGCTCTCTGCCCTGTCAGGCTGCTGTGGAAGGGGGTCATGACTCTCCCTGTCACTGCCTGACAGGGGACGGGCGTTGCTGTTGCAGTCCCAATCCCATGACTTTGACAGAAGCTGTGAGTGCAAAGGACACCCCACCTGCCTTCTCCCTTCTCCCGCCCCGGGCAGCTGATCTGCAGCAGCTAGGGTTACAGCAGTGCTTGCAGAGACGGGGTGCGTGCAGACCTGTGGGCAGCTCCTGTGCCCAGGGCTCTGCCCGCCACAATCGACAGCATGGCTGGGCTCTGAGAGGGGGTGCGGGGCACGACCCTGCAGGGGCAGGATGTGGTCTTTCCTGGTCCAGCTGCTGGTTGTCGTGGTTTTGCTGGCCTTTTTCCTGGTCAGCTGCCAGAATGTCCTGTACATCGTCAGGGGCTCTGTGCGCTTCCTGCTCAATCATGCGCACCGCGAGCTGGACAAGGAGCTCGGGGAGAGCCAGGGGCTGGCGGACGACGAGGAGTCTCTCTCTACCAGAGTCGTCCGCCGGCGTGTCCTTGTGAAGGTAATGGGCAGGGAGCAGTGCTGGGGTGTGCATAGCAGAGAGCAGAGGCAGGGCTGGGGCTGTGTGTGTGCCGGGCTGCGTGCTGGAGAGCTCTGCTGCGCCCTGAAATGCTCTTCTTCCTGTTCCTCTAGGGCAACGAAGTCCTCCATCTCCCTGGGGAGCACGTGACTGAGGAGCAGTTCACGGATGAACAAGGCAATATAATCACCAAGAAGGTGAGTGATTGGGGCTGAGTGTTTGTAGGGTGCTCTCCACAGTCTTCCTCCTGTCTCTTTCCATGTGGTTCCTCTCTGCAGCCCAGGGCCATGCACAGGGTGCTTGCATTCTGCTTTCTCCGATTACAGTCGTGGCTCTTCTCCAGCCAGATTCTGCCAGGGGGTGGTGTGCACGGGGCTGAGGGCCAGACCTGCAAGAAGGAAGGCATGGTGTCGGGGCTGGCTGCGTCCTCTTGTGTGGGTTGATGTCGGGGCTGGCAGTGATGAAGGCTGCATATGGGTCTCCGCAGGTCATCCGGAAGGTGGTGCGTCATCTGGGTCCCGATGGCACGGATGACAGACAGGAGCATGAGGACCTGATCATGGAGGGCTCCCTACAGGAGCCCCAAGACCTGGAGGCAGAGGCTGATCACTTCATGTACTCCATCCTACAGAGGGACGGTCTAGGGGCCAAGGTACGGTGTGCTTCATGGCTGTGCCTTGCAAGTGCCCTACTCGGGGCCAGCACTGCCTCTGCAGGACTTGTGGGCTCCAGGGCTCCGCCATCCTCTGTCCTTTCTTCTGTCCTGCTCACCTCTATCACCTGTTTTCCTCCTAAGGCTGCCAGGGGCTGCTTTTGCCCCTGCACCAGTCTTCTTGCTTGGTGTCTTCTGCTGACTGACTCAGCCTTTCCCTCTCCTGTCCTTTTCTCTGTGTCTGTCCGTTCACCTGGGTGATGTCCTGCCTCCTGTCCCTGTGGCTCCCTCAGGAGGAGGTGCAAGTGCGTGTCCCAAAACTGGAGGTCTCCGGGAGCAGGATGGGGGCTCAGATAGTGAAACGAGCCAGTCTGAAAAGGGGGAAGCATTGACCCCCCTCAAATGGCCTCTTTGGAGGTAACCCCCCACCTTTGCTCTTCCTTTTGTGCCAGCTCTTTGTCCCGCTGGGTTAAAGGTAGCAGGGATGTATATTGCATGGTGGTGTCTGTCTTCTCTCTCTCTCTCCAATTTCTACTTTATGTTAGTGAGATATCTGTGGTACATGATAGTCAAGACCTTTGTGTTTGTGGACATATGGTCATACAGACAGTGTCTATTGTCTGCAGCTGTCCCTAGAGAGTCCCTGGGCCAGCCTCAGTCGAGGCAGTCTTCCTGCTGCTTTACTCTTGCTATTTTCTACAGCATGCAAAAGCAGCTCAGGGAGTGCATTAAGAACTTGTGGGGTCTTCCATGCTCCTGTGAGAACAAGGTGCAGTGAGTCACCTTCGTTGAAACAGGGCTGGCCTCCAATGGATGGGATATATCTGTCCCAAGCTCTACAGCAGCCTTCCCAGCTCCTTTCAGTGCTGTGCTGGCTTTGGTGAAGCTCAGCTCCTACTTATCGCTGCTCCCTGCATCTGAGGTGGCACCATTGATACCATTTGTGCCATTGCTGTGGGTTCCAGGCAGGGCACTCGTCCATGCTCTGATGCTGCCTCTCTGGCACCTCCTGTAAAACTCATCTTGTGGGTGGTCAGAACGGATGCGTGTGGAACAAGTGTAGGCTGGGACTACATGTGCCTGGTGACCCCATCTCTGTGTCTTTCTGTGTCTCTCCAGGATCTCACCTCAACACCAAACCACTGATCTCCACACCAACCTGAGAAGAGAGGAGAGGAAAACAGAGATTGGAGGGAAGCAGGGCTGGCTGTACATGTTTCAATAGGCTAATGGCATGATTTCTGTACGAGATACTTACCGTCCTATCCGCATGACTGACTGACTGCAAGACGCATGAGCTACAGTACTTCCAGCAGACAGAGGGACCCTGTCCCTGCCTTGCTGCCATCAGGAGCCTATAGACAGCAGCACGCACAAGGGGCATCCTTCGGCTCCTCTGGGAGGCCAGAGCTGGACTGGCAGCAAATGAGAGGGGAGAAGAATCCACCCTCGCACGTCCGCCTGCGTCACTACATCCCTGTGCAGTGCTCCAGTGGCAGGAAGGAGGCTGGGGCTGCTCACTGAAGGAGAAGAGCGGCTCTATCCCCGTCACCATTCTTGCCTCTGCTGGACTCACTTCTCATCCCTCTCAGTGAGTGCTGGGGTAGGGGGAGGGCAGCAATTGGGGATGTGAGAGAGGAGGGCTGTGGGTGCAGTGTTGCCTGATGCAGGGCTGCCCTTCCTCTCCCCAGCATGTGCAGCATCTCCTGCCAGGGCAGGGCTCTGGGTCGAGCACTGAGCTCGTTGCTTATGTTGAAAGTGTAAACTGTACAGCAATCAGCCTTGTGTATATGAACCAATAAATACTATGCAAACACCTAGGGACACTCTAGCAGTATGTACAAAGCACTAACAGCTCCACTCCCAAATACCTCTTCAGGCTGCAGGATGGGCAAAGCCTTTGGAGTATGTGAGCAGCTCTGGTGAATGGAGCTGGGAGCCTACAGGTGTGAAAGGGTGGCAGATTGTCTTGTCCTGTGCCCTTCCATCTGAGTCTGGTCCCTTCTTGGCCTGAAGAGAGAGGCCCACGGGGGCAGCCCCATGGGCTGGTCCATGGTGCAAGCCCCAGTTTGTGCTGGCTTCAGCTGGGGTGAGGCTGGCAGCTTGCACTGAGGTGCTTGGGGCCCAGGGAAGATAGGCAGTGAGAGCAGGGAAGGCTTGTGCCACGCACTGGGTTGTGCCTAGCTCTACTCAGCACAATATCTGCTCAGGAGATGGGCCAGGAGCTGGCAGGAGCCAGAAGCCCTGCACTACTTTGCAGGGCCTCCTGGCCTCCCTGTGAGGGCACAAATGAGCACAGACCCTTGGCCCCGTGGATGTTGGCCCACCCAGGACCAATCCCAGAAATGGGGGGAGCTGCTCCCTTGAGTGGCTGCACTTTGGCCAAGTGAATGCCCTTCTGCAGCCGCCGGGCTAAGCAGTCGTCACCCTGAAAGCAAGGGCAGTGCTGGGGCTGCTGCTCTGGCAGGAGAAATCGTGGTGCTCAGGGCTGCCCAGGCAGCACCGAGATGTGCAGAAGGTTGAATCTGCTACAAAACTTGACCCTGGAAGGATAGGATGCAGACAGCAGTAGGTCTGTGTCCCCAGCTCTGTCCTTTGCCTAACCAACAGGGGAGTCTGGCCTTTGTAGCATGGTGGTGTGGAGACCCCCTTGCCCTTTCCCCAGAGGTGGCTGTGGACTTGTTTAGCAGGGCCTGATGCTGCTCTCGGTGTCCACATGCAGAACAAGCCCACCTCCAGCTTCAGGCAGGGCAGCCCTGTCTCACAGTGGGTGCACGTATGCCAGGAAAGTCTCTGGCTCTGCTGTAGTCCGGATAAAAAAACCCAGATGCAGCAAAGCAAGTGGCCCAGCTTAGCCATGGAAAGCAAGGCAACCCCTTCCTCACCCCACCTCGAAGTAGGCACAGACTCCATCCATTACCCTTGCTGTGTACAATAACCTACCTAGACCCACTGCAACAGCTGACCCTGTAGCATCACCGTAGAGTTGTGTGTGGGTCCTGTGCTTTGGCCTAGTCTACGCCTTAGGGAATGTGCTGTGCTGCAACTGTGCCCGGCACCTGCAGTGACATTGCTTTGCGCTCAGATTGCTCGTAGGGCTGGTAGGGGGAGGCTGCACCCAACATTGAGCCTAGAGAATGCTGCAGTCTGCACACACTAGAAGCTTTTTAGAAGTTTTAAAAATTACTTTTATTTCCTTTTTTTAATTGTTATGGAAACAAGCCTTTTGGATCTCCCTGTCTTAGCCCCTGATGTATAGATCATATCCCTGTACACCAGCTATCGGACTATGGATTAATAAAGAAACTAACACAGACCACGTCTCGTCTCTGCTTTTCCAAGGGGAATGGGAAGATGGAGGCTGCTGGGTGCTGCAGTGAAACCCAGCGGGCAGCCGAGCCCTGCAGGATGTGGGGTGGTGAAGTGTGTTCTCACAGTGTTCTCCTTCCCACAGCATTCTCCTGCAGAAGCTGGCAGCTTGGACAGGTACGCTCTTGGCTGGATAAGGAACTGGCTGGAGAGTGTGGTGAATGGAGCTAAATCCAGCTGGCAAGCAGTGGTGTCCCCCAGGGCTCGGTGCTGGGGCCTGTCCTCTTCAATATCTTTATTAAAGACCTGGATGAGGGCACTGAGTGCACCCTCTGTAAGTTTGCAGATGACACCAAGTTGGCTGGAAGTGTGGATGTGCCTGGGGGTAGCAAGGCCCTACAGAGGGATCTGGACAGGTTGGAGAGCTGGGCTGAAGCCAACGGGATGAGTTTCAACAAGGCCAGATGCCGGGTCCTGCACTTTGGCCGCAACAACCGCAGGCAATGCTACAGGCTTGGGGCGGAGTGGCTGGAAGACTGCACAGAGGAAATGGACCTGGGGGTGTTGATTGGTGCTCGGCTGAACACGAGCCAGCAGTGTGGCCGGGTGGGCAAGAAGGCCAATGGCATCTTGGCTTGCATCAGGAACGGTGTTGCCAGCAGGAACAGGGAAGTGATTGTCCCCCTGTGCTCTGCTCTGGTGAGGCCGCACCTCGAGTGCTGTGTCAAGTTTTGGGCCCCTCACTGCAAGAAAGACATTGAGGCCCTGCAGCGGGTTCAAAGAAGGGCAACAAAGCCGATCTGGAGGGGTCTGGAGCACAGGCCTGATGAGGAGCGGCTGAAGGAGCTGGGGTTGTTCAGGCTGGAGAAGAGGAGGCTCAGGGGAGACCGTGTTGCTCGCTATAGCTACGTGAAGGGAGGTTGTAGCGAGCTGGTGGTCAGCCTCTTGTCTCGTGTAACTGGTGATAGGACTAGAGGGAATGGCTTCAAGCTGCACCAGGGAAGATTTAGGCTGGACGTTAGGAAATTCTGCTTTTCTGAAAGAGTGGTCAGGCACTGGAATGGGCTGCCCAGGGAGGTGGTGGAGTCACCGACCCTGCAGGTGTTCAAGGAACGTTTTGGATGTGTTGATGGATGTGGTTTAGTGATTCCTATTGGTGACAGGCAGATGGATGGTTGGAGAGGATGGTCTAGGAGGTCTTTTCCAACCTTGGTTTTTCTGTGATTCAGTGATTCGTGACTCTGTCACAGCCCCTCCCCCCCCTTTGATTCCCCGCGGTCCGCCCGGCGCTGTCCAGCGGCCGTGGTGCTGCAACGCAGCGTCCCGCAGCCCGGGCCCCGCGGCGGCTCCTTCGCCGCCGGCTCTCAAAGCACGATTTGTCTGGGCAGAGCCAATCCCGGGCTGCCCGTGAGCGTAGCCAATTGGAATCGAGGTTGCGGTGATCCGGCCAATGGGCGCTAGCCCTTGAAGCTGCTCGGCCAATGGGAGCGCCGTATTCTAATAGACCTCATCTTTATCAGAGAAATGTTGCCTCTTCCCAAGCCCAAGTTGAGTGCCCGGTGCCGGTGCCACGTCGGGTGCGGGGTCAGCCGGGGGCAGCTGCCACCGACGCAGTGACCACCTGCTGCCGTGGCCCTGGCCCCCCAGGGCAGCTCGCCCAGCCTTTCGGCTGCCCATTGGCAACGTGGCAGCTGGTGTGGACACTGCGAGCCAGTAGCCCCAAGGCCGACCGGGATGGGCTGCGCATCATGCCCTCGGAGTGCCAGCCTCTGAGAGCAGTCCAGGAGCCATGGACACCAACCTGACAGGCACCTTCCTGCTCAGCGGCCCTTCACTGGCCCCCTTCCCTGAGGCCAAGGCACCTGTCTGCCAGTACTCGGTGCAGAGCTCCTTCTACAAGCTGGGTCCCCCCGGGCTGGGTGCCCAGCTGGCCGCCGGCACCCCACACGGCATCTCCGACATCCTCGGCCGGCCCACAGCGACTCCAAACAGCAGCCTACTGCCCAGCTACCCCCACGCAGGTGGATTTAATGGACTGAGCTCCCCAGGCGTCTATTATGGGCCGCAGGTGGGGGCCCTCCCTAAAGCCAGCAGCGATTACGTGCCGCGGGGCAGGAGCTGCTGGGCAGAGGCACCCGACTGGCAGGGCAGCCGGCAGTGCGGTGGCCGTAAGTACGGGGCTGGGAGAGGGTGGGCAGCTGGTGGGACCCCCATCTCCTCCATTGCTTTGTGTGAGGCACAGCTTGACACCTGGGGATGTGCTGGGGGGGCACGGCTGGGAAGCTGAGGCAGAGCACAGGCAGACCCCATACTCACAGAGATCCCAACCCCTGGCAGCATCCCTTGGTGAATGCCAGGGACAAGGACGGTCCTGCGCTGGCATGCAGCTGGCAGGGGCATTGTGGAGCACATTGCTGCCATGATGGGACTGTGCTGGGTGAGCACAGACACAAGCTTGTGGGGAGCCCACAGAGAACCCAGGGGCTGGGGCTCTGGCTCAGCGCCTGCAGCCCTGTTCCCCTCTCCAGGTGATGCTCATGGAGCAGATGGATCAGCTCTTACTTCCTTCCCACTGCACACTTAGGGAGGTGGGGGGCATGGGCATGATGCTCCCAGTGCAGCGTGGCTCTACAGTCACATGCTGCTCCTAATGCTTGTTCCCTTCTCAGCACAGCAAATAGTTTCTGCTCCCAAGCAGGAGGTGCAGAGCCCAGCCTTGGAGGCAACGCGGCTCTCCCGGGACGAGGTCGAAGCTGTGGAGCCAGGATATTGTTTTACTTTGGAGGAGAGCAGCAGCATAAAGGGGTGTGGGGATTGGGCTGCCCAGAGCCGTGAGTCCGGTGCTCACCCACTGCCCTTGTCCCAAAGCCCCTGCGCACCTGACTGACAGCCTGCACAAGAAGAAGCACACGCGTCCGACCTTCACAGGGCATCAGATCTTCGCTCTGGAGAAGACATTTGAACAGACCAAGTACCTGGCAGGGCCAGAGAGGGCACGGCTGGCATATTCCCTCGGCATGACTGAGTCCCAGGTGAAGGTGAGTGGGGGATGTGTGGGGTGTGGGGTGTGTGGCAGGCGGCTGCTAACAGCCCTGTTGGGCTGCAGGTTTGGTTCCAGAACCGACGCACCAAATGGAGGAAGAAGAGTGCCCTGGAGCCCTCCTCCTCCTCACAGCGGGCGGGGGGCTCCAGTGGAGAGCGGGCAGCCTCTGAGACCGAGGATGATGAGTACAACAAGCCCCTGGACCCTGACTCTGACGATGAGAAGATCCGGCTGCTGCTGAGGAAGCACCGTGCAGCTTTCTCTGTGCTGGGGCTGGGCACACACAGTGGCTGAGCACCTGGGAATGGGTTCTGCTGTGCCCCCACTGCAGCTCCTGCCCAGGGCTCAGGGTCTGGGAACGGCAGCAGTGAAATAAAGGCCCCTGCCCCAGCACTTACTACATGGGTCTGCAACGCCGGGTACCCCAAAGGCTGGGCTGGGAAGGAGCTGAGGCTGGGGGTCCATGTATGGGGCAGGAATGTCCCCCCAGAGCCCTCCCCAGAGTTTCCCCAGATTGGGTGTGTGCTGGTAGCAAGAAGTGCTGTCCAAAAGTCACTCGTTAGGGCCTCTTGTTGGAACCTATTAGCAGCAAATAAATATCATTTATCTTAACTGTGTGAGTGAGAGCCCATTCACCTGTCGGGGCTGCAGGATTGATGCGGCAGCAATAACCCTGGCTTGTTTGCTGCCAACCTGTTGGGGCCCCCCCATGCTGCACCCAGCTTGGTGCAGGCTGCAGGCACTCCTGGGGCCATGCCCCCCCCTGATTCCCACTGGCTCAGCTTCTGCTTGCTGATGGCACGGGGCCACCACCTGTCCTTGCTGCCTGAGGTGCCAAGGGGCTGCTGCTGGGGCCGCCGAGAGCTGACAAAGTGCAAGCAAACAGTGCTACGGTGTCCTGGTGGAGAAATCAATAGGCAATGATAAGGTGCTGCTGGGCCATTGTGCAGTGGTTGGCTGTGTGGCACAGGAGTGGAGGTGTTGTTGGGGGCCCCTCTGGCAGCTGCAGGCAGCACTGGTGTCCAAGTCCCCACTTGCACAGTGCAGGTCCTGCATCACAGCAGCCCCCAGTGCTCCCTTATGGCATCGGGATGCTGCAGGCTGACACTTGGGCCCCCATCTGCCTGGCTACAAGGCACACACACAGCTCCAGTTCCTTGCTTTCCACCACACTTTGAGCTCTGCAGGTATCCCTGCACATCCTGGGGGTTTGAACTACCCCAGCAGCATGGGAGGTGTGATGCTACCCCGACCATGCTGTCCCTGGGTTCCCCTGAGCTGATGCTGCAGGGCTGTGGAGTCATGCACCATCCCTGAGCATTGCAGTGCAGGAGCGTTCTCTGCGTGGCCGGAGTTGTGAGGCTGCTGCTGGGATATTTTTTTGACATTTTCTAAGCTGCTCGACGTGGCTGACAATTTTTAATGTACTAACTGCCTGGTCCAGTGAGCTGATTAATTGGTGCTGTGGAGATCAATAGAAAACAGAAAATTAAAACAATTTTAAAGTGATTAAGTAGTTTAACACCTGTCTGATGCCACGTCAGTGCTGGGAGACAAATAAAGCAGGTGGCAAAGGGCCGGCTGCAGCCCAGGAGTGACAAATCGTAGCCACAGCCTGGCTGCCTTAAGCATCCCATCGCCGTACCTGAGCTGCAGAGCTGCTCACGGGGCTGCAGCCCAGGATTAATCCCACCTCCAGCTCTCCTCATCCTGCAACCCTGCAGCCAGAACCAATGGATGGTGCCAACCACGTGGCATGGCTGATGGTGCTGTGGCAGTTCCAGCCAGCACTGGAGCTCATGGGGCTCACGGAGCCAAACCCATGGTGAGAGCCAGCACTGCATCCCAGGCCCTCCTCGTCCTCCTCACTGGGCACTACTCTGGAGTGCGAGCAGGGTGGGCTGGCAGGCAGATGGATGGCAGCTCCGTTTCAATTCCACATCCCTTTTCTCCCAGACAAACCCCGTCGGATTTTCATAAATCAAAGCGCCACACTGTTTAATAAAAATTTATTGACTTACAAGTGATTATTTATCAAAAGGCCATTAATAGCGGCTCCGGGAATGATGTGCTACTGGGTGGTGTGGGGAGACTAATAGCAAATCAATGCCAGCATCTGGGCAGAATGCATATGAGGGCCCCCAGCCCCAACGGGCTGCATGGCTGCTGCTGCCAGGGCCGGCAGCCCCTACCCCAAGGGCTGCCCCACGCTCCCCCCAGTTATTTATCGCTTACAAATGAAATGATCAATACTTTTAATCTAGAGCTAAATTTATTAACTTTCCCATCGGAGAGAGACATATTGACTGGGAGCAAAGGGAGGGGGAGCTGAGGAAAGATGGATGCGTGCTTGCTCACCTGCCCAGCCTGCTGCATAGCATCCCAGCAGCAGCAGGACCTTGAAGATGGCCCCAAGCACAGCAAAGAGGATGGAAGCAACCAGGAGCCACAGCACCTGTGACAGAGCCAGGGGCCTGCTGCAGGCAGACTGGCAGGCAACTGCAGCCAGGTCTGAGTTCTGGGTACTATGGGCACCCAGCATGGCAATGCCTGCTCCTGGCATAGCCCCTGCCTCTGAGTGTAGCTATTTGCACAGCCAAAGGCAATGCCCCGTCCCTCTGGAAAAGTGGAGCTCTGGGTGTGATGAGTGCCCAGGGAAAAGTGGCTGGGGAAAGGCGAAGGGAGCCTGGAGAACCTGCCCCAAATGAGCAGTGGTGCTCATGTTCCCCAGCCCAGTGCAGCACGCCTGACTGAGGCTCATTGCAGGGATGCCAAGGGAGCACAGCCCAACATGGGCACCCTCCCTGTGGCTCTCAAAAGCCATTCAGAGCAGGGCACACCTGCTCAGTGTGGGGCTCAGTGCAAAGGACCTGAGGCAGGGAAAAGCTCCGTAAGCCTGGAGGCTGGAGCAGCCATACACGTTTTGTGCTGCAGCCCTGAGAGGCATAGGCTTATAAGATTCCCTTGGTTGTCAAGGCAGCTTATCTGAGCAGAGCTCACCAGTTTCTGTGCCGTGGGAGACTTGTGACTGACACACATGCACATCAACACACCAGCCCTCCCCCTGGGCCTGTAAACACCATATGGAAGCATATGACACCAGAAGTGTTTCATTTAATATTGCCCCTGCAAGGGGCTTTACTGTAACAGTAACAAGAAGGCATCTGTGCCAAGAGTTGCCCAAGGCCTGAAGGCTCTAGGCAGTAATTATGCCTCCAGGAAAGAAGAGCCAGCAGATGAAGGAGTAAGTCCAAACAGCTCTGGAGTAGCCAAAGTCCAAAGAAATGGAGCTGCTTCAGACAAGACCTGGCTCACACTGGAGGCAGAGAGCTCTGGCCAGGTAACAGTGCTGGAGACAGAGGACTCAGGAGCGGCTCCGGTCTTCATGGTTGCCTACAATCATTTTGCTGTAAAGTTTCTGCTGCTCCTCCTTGAATGTATCTTTCACCTTTTCCCTCTTTAGACCTCCATCCCTAGAAAAAGAATCATTCACAATGGAGCTAAAGGAACACATTTGACACTGCTACTGGGGCTGCTCTGAGCAGGCTGGAAATCCCACATCAGCCTGAGGAGTGCATTTGTCCCTTAGGTTGACAGGGCATACTGAAGGCTGACTGTCCACAAAGGTGGCTCTTTTCGCCTCACACTCTGCCAAGAATGTCACACATAGCCCTGCACAGTGCTCAGCACATCCAACATCACACTGCTTGCAGGGGCCCTCAACCCCTCAGGCTCCAAAGATCTCAATGCCTGACAAGGGAGGTTCTCATACTTCACATTTTTCTTTCAGCTTTTGCTTTTTGTTCAGCTTTGCTGAACAATATCAAGTGAGAACTGGGGCATCTCAGAGCAAGCTGCATTCAGAGAACGAAATTTTGGTGCCCAACACATAGAACAGAAGTCAAAATGCTGGTCTTGACTATAGAAAGGCAGTTTTGGACATGCACCCCCACTTCTACAACTCTGCCCAGTGCAAGACACAAACTTAGCTTTGCAGCTTACAAACACGTATCAGACCCAAGAACAGGAAAACACTAGACCTGGGAGGAGAAATGTCTGGGAAGACTCACCAGAGCAGGTCTACAAGGCCTCCCTGCCTGGCAATAGCTGACTTCACTCGATTGGCAAACTGGACAGCATCCTCATCACACTGTAGGAAAAAGACACTGTTCAGACAGAGCATAAGGCAAACAGGCAGCAGATCAGACAGGGCAGGTTCACCTTACTTACCTGTCTGGTCATTGGGGGCAAGTACCACACACTGCAGACAATGGCCCAGCTGGTCATCATTCTAAGGAGGTAGGTTACCATGCCATACTTGCTGCTGTTCCAAAAGGCATCTCCAAACTGTGGATCATACTATGGAGGAAGGAGAGCTTATGAATGTCAGGTAATGGATGCACTTTACCTGAGGCTCCGAGTTCTACATCAAATCCAACTATGGGCCCTGATGTGCAATAAGCTCAGCATTCCCACATTCCATGGTCTGAGGACCAGGCTGTTGTGACCCAGTAGTGCCAGTACTGGGCAACCAACACTGACCTTGTAAGCAGATAACTATTTCTGCTGTAAAAATGTTTGCCTTCTCATACCTTGATGGCTACAGGGTAAACTGTGGCTCCAATTTCAAAGCTCCCCTTTTTGAACATCATCACAGATGTGTTGTTGATGCAGGTTCCTGTAAGAGACAAGCACAATCTTTGCAAGTCAGTCCAGAAGTCTAAGCTATACACCTGCAGGCATCCAACAACCAGGTGCCTGCCTGGCCTAACTCTTCAACTCACCTTCCGGAAAGATAAGAATAGGCAGTTTGCTCTTGTCCTGGACGTGCTCTGTGAGCCTAAACAGAAGAGAGTCACCAGCTATCATGGGAGCTGTCCTGGCAATCCACACAGCAGCCCCCAACCCTTTCCCAGCCTCCAGAGCCCCCCTGCAGCTAGCAGTTTTCACACCTTTTGGCAACGAGGTGACGGTCTTTGACCTCAGAACGTTCAAACCAGACGTGGGGGCAAGCTTTCACCATGGCTCTCTGTATCACACCCATGAGCCCTCCGTGGATTTGACCCACCTGAACAGAGTGAGAAAATGTAAGTTACAAAACCTGGGACATACGAAGGCCAAGGCAGCTCCTATAGCTTTGCTGCTAAGCTGAAGTTCATCTTTCTACCCCAGTCCTTGTAAGGCTGAGAGGAAAAGCTCCAGGCTCTAAATGTAAAGATGCAGCAAGCACCAAGGGAGGTCAAGTTTGCTGGAAAGCAAGCAACACAACAGCAGGCAGAGTGGGGGTGCAGACCTTACCATTGCATAGTAGCCATCACTGGCCAGAATGATCACGTCAATGGGGGATGTGTGATTGGCCACGCAAATGCCTCCATTTCGAGGTCTGTTTTCTCTAAATGCAAAACAAAAGCACAGATTAGGGCAGAGAAATGAAGAGTGAGGCCTGCAAGAGGCACAGCATGATGCAGCCAGTGGGGACAGACACTGAAGCAGACAGTGCTGCCTTACCGGTCATGGTAGGTGATGATGGCTGTGAGGGCACGCACGCAGATCCGGTAACACATCAGGTGAACGTGCTTGCTGAGGAACTCTTTACACCTGCCACCCAGAACAGAGACCATCAGCCCCAGCTGCCCCTATTGGGGCTACTCAGCCCAGCTGTCTGAGGTCAGGAGATCCCACTGAGACTTCACATCATGCCCACACCTCCTGCTCGGTTCTGCTGGTTGCTTACTGATTCATATCTCATGAGAACCAAACTTTTGAATTGATCCTCTCTGTTTTTACTCCTTTCAGAGACCTGGGCTAAGAGCTCTGTCACAGGCTTAATATTCACATCTAGGCCTTTTATTTAAAGTAGTAAGATATACATTCCTGACAGGCTACGGATGACAGGACCGCCTGCCTCATCTGCAGCACGCAGAAGAGACAGGCCTTGCAGGAAAATTTCCTAATTATCAGTTCTCAAACAGCACAGGGAGCTGCCCATCACTTCTTTCAAAGGTCAACTCACCTTCCATTTGGCAAATATCCCACCACTGTAGTACCAGTCACCAACAAGCTGATGCCAGTGAACGCCAGGGCTATCCTGCAGAAAGACGGAAGCTACATGCTAGCAAATCCAGGCCAGAGGCTCTGCCCATCACATAACCTGTCTCTCCCAGCCATGTCAAGCAGGGTCTGTGAGCTGGGGGACCACTGCACCAGGAACACAGGCAGGTTTCTGCAGCAGCACCCACCTGAGGGGCAGAAGGAAGCAGTAGCGGATGAGAACACCCAGTCCCCAGAGTACAGTGAGGCGCAGACTGATGTAGTGGAAGTTGTAGTTGGTCCTGCTGAGCAGATTCCAGGACTCCAGCTCTTCAGCTGAAAACCTCTTGGTCACTTCATCATCCATGATGGTCTCGATGCCTTTGCGGCAGAAATAGAAGATATCTGAGAGCTCAAACTCAGGGGTATCCAGGTCTTTGCCGCTGCCACTCCGACGGATCTCTTTGATCTCCTCTTCCAGTGATGTTGGCTCCTTTGCAATGATACCTGCAACGAGCCACAGGGAGTTCTGAGCAAAGTATGACTGGCCTGCTAAAAGACAGCCGAGGGCCAGGGGGACCTCTGTGGACCCACCCTCCACAAGGCTCCCTTCCTTCCTCCAGCCCTCCCAACTGCCTAGACATGAAACATGCCCTGGGTGCCTCGTGCACCAGACCTTTCCACATCCGCTGCCAATCCATCTATATGGATAGGGCATCCCATCACACTTCAGCTCTCAAAAACTAGTGTCTACCACACAGAAATATGAACTTCAGATGTGCCCAAGAAGGGCAGGATCTTACCATTGACATAGGGCTTGTATAACGGATGGTTCTTCTCCTTGGCACCACGCTCTATTCTCAGTGTTGCCCACTGCAAGAGACACACACAGCAAACAAAACTGTCAAAGTCTGCAGCTTCACTTGATATTATTCCTGATTCACAGCTGGCTTCTGGGGAAGACCATGCTTAAGGGGACGAAATGAACTGTGGAAGTGATGAACATGCAGCTGAATTGAAGTGGAAGCAGATATTAGATTGGGAAGAATGTTTTCTCAGCAGAGATTTATGTATAATGGAACAAGAGGAATAATGGGAAGGTGACCAGCACTTAGGAAAGACATAATGTGCACACACTCGTGTACCATTCTGCACAGCAGAGCTCCAGGGGAAGAATGAGTGCCAGAAGGTGGAATGGTATTCAGTGGTGAGATGGCCCAGCAAGTCTTTCTACAGCCTCCTGTAAGCTGTTGCTGACTGCATGTGGCTGCCACTGCACAGCCTCCAGATGGACCTTCATCCTGCGTGCCCTCCTGCTGGAATGTGATGTAGCTCAGCAAGCAGATAATGGGACCAGCACTATTTTCCACTATTGAATTCCTCCAAACTCAAAGCAGAGACTGTGTTTTCAGGCTGCTGCTAAACATATCAGGCCAGCCTCATGAGGAGATGGGATTCTTCCCTACTGCTTCTCAGCTCATAGTCAGTCCAAAACAGCAGCAGTAAGCACCCTCAGACAAACACCCTCAGTTACTCCATCAGTCATCCGTGAAGAAGCTGAAACTGCTGGGAACTCCAGGGTTCCCAATCTCAACCCATGACACTATTAGATGAGAAAGCAGTGATGTGGGAATGTTAACTGTGGGTGGAGCTTCTAGCTCATCTGGCAGCCTCCTCTGCCAGTAGAAGGAACTGCAGGATTGCAGAAGATTGTCCAGACACTGCCATTCCCAGGAGAAGGCAAAAGAGAAGCTCTGACCCAACAGAAGTGGGGAAGCCTGTACAGAAGGCACATTCCTTGCCAGCCCCACAGTAGAGACCACGGTGGCAGAAAACCCAGCCTGCCATATGGGAAGCAGTGGGCAGGTCTCCCTCCCTACCAACACAGGTGTGTGGCTGCCACCCTGGGCCCCACAGCCCCCCACGTTGCCAGACTCAGGTGCTGCCTCCTGGTTTGTGTTTGCAACACCAGCCTCAAGAACTTGAAAAGTATTTCTTCTGAATAATACTCCTCATACAATTCTGAATGACCAGACCCAGCCACTGAGCTTTACATCAATCTATGCGACATTCTGCCAGAGGGCTCCTCTCTCCCACCACAAAGATTCTTTGATAAAAGCTGAAATAGATTTCTTCTCAGAAAAATGGTTGCAAAATTGAACACCAAAATGTGCTGAGATTAAATGTTCCTTCATCGAATGAAAGAAAGGAAAAATAATTACAGTAAAACAAAACGTTCCATTTCAGATAAGCCAAAATTCTTATTATTTTTTTTTCTCTCAATTCAGTCACTAAATTAAAAACCAGATCTTCAGACACCAGTGATAATGAAGCACATCACAAAGCACTGGGTCTTCCCCCTCACACCACAAATTTTGGGAGGACTTGGACAAAGCACTGAAAATGGCAAGCTGCAGGGCTGCCCTATCCAGCTAGCCAGTACAGAGATGCTCCCAGAGAAGACCAGCTCTGTTCCTAGCTAACTGAATACTCTAGAAGTTTGGACAGCACATTTAAAAGCCTGAAACTTCCCTACTATACTTAGTGCTATCTTATTCGTTTTCCCTAGGCTGCCAGGTTTGGGTTGATTTGGATTGGTTTGGGTTTTATCTACTGGGAGCTTTGCAAAAATTCTGGTCTCACCAGGGACTTGATTCAAGGAGAGGCGCTGGCTAAGATGGCCCAGAAATAAGTCTGCTGAAGGCAGCCAGGGGAACAGCATGACCCCAACATGGAAAATTCCACTTGGCTTTTTTGTGCCAAGAGGAGCAGCAAGCACTGCTGCTGTCCTCAGAGGCTGCAGGTCCAGCTGTGAATGCTGGGCTCAGCAGATAAGCAGGCGACACTTTGGGATTTGGGAGCTCTGCATTCTGGCCACAGACTGCCCAGGGCTTGAAGCACATGAAGTTCCACCTTGCTGCCTGCTTTTGCTTCATCCAAACGTACTGGAGATGAGCAGCACACTGACTGCAGTTCCTCTCTGTCACATCTTACACCCCTTTTGGCTTCCTTCCATATCAAACTGTGACAGCACTCAGCCTTGCATGGGACATTAACCTGGCCAAGCACACACCTCCCAGCACATCCCCTGGTACTGCTGTACTACTTGCATACTTATGGGCTACACTGTCTTACTACTTCGTTTGAAGACTCAGTGGCTTAACCACAGAGAAAAAAAACAACAACCTGTGAACAGAAATCTAATAAATTGCGTTTGGTTGAGAAGACTGCAGCAGGTCATCTGGCACCAGCACATTAATAGCAAACCATACTCCCACCCCTGTTGTCTGCTGTGCTCTACAGAAGGGTAAAAGCTTCTCCTCCTACCATTAATACGCTTGATGAGACCCCCTGTAAACATCCTTCAGCACAGACAATTCTGAACACATGACTTACCTGAAAAATCTTCAATAATGTCTTCATGTAAACCTTGCGGATGCCAAAGGAGACTCCAAAAATTGCTGGCACAATGATGAAAACCAGGAGTAGAGTGAAGAGGACAGTTATGGAGATTCCCAAGAGATTGACAACTAGGCTGTCAAAGGGGAGCAGGAGGAACATGATGAAGGGCCCAAGCAAGGCCGGTGCCCTGCGACCCTGCAGCCAAACAGAAAGGCTGCCTGCAGCAGTTAAACAGTCCTCCTATTATTTAGTAATAGTCTCACACATGCACTGAGTCCGCTGTTGCTCACAGACCCCATTCCAAAGTTCACATCCTTTTTGGGCTCTGTGAGAGAGGGAACGAACAGTATCTGGGAGAGAGGTTGGGAAAACAAGCAAATACTGCCAGGAGTCCCAAACAGTTCAAACAGTGCACGTTAAGAAGCTCAAAGAAGATGGAATGTGCAGGCAGGTTCCTCCATGGGTTTGCAGAAAGTACTGTCCTGGAACAACTGTGTGAATATGGGCTCTCCCACAGCACTGCTGAGCAAATCCTGCTGAGGAGCAGCTTCTGAAGACACTGGCAGTAGAATTCGTCTCAAGCTGCTGAGAGTATGCAGAGTCTTCTCACGGGAACAAGATGAAGTCCATCTCTGAGCCTGCATTGGAGGAAATTGAGGGAGTTGGCACTTGCAGGAGCCTACTGTATGTGGAGCTATTATTGCTCCTTCCAGGATACAGAGACTGGCTCAGATCCTCACATGACGCCTGTAACAAGTTTAATTCCAGAGGCTTTTGGCATCCACTCACGTTGAAGAGTTGTAACTGACTCAAATGAAACCCGTGTCCCTGGAAAGCTCTCCAAACAGTGCGTTGGCTTCTTGGTAGACCAGGCACTCACATGTCACCAGCACTGGAGGAGGAAAGAGAAACTGAAGTCAGGCAAGTCACGCAACTCAGAGACGTCAGTGGCAGGAGGCCAAGGACAGTGGGTGCTGAAAGCATGAAGGCAGTGCTCAGGCTGAGGACACATCACTCCGAGCAGCTCCTGAGACACTTCAGACTCAGACCGGTACTCCAGCTTCCATTTCACACCATCAGACACACATCCTGTGCCTTCCTCCCAGACAAACCTTGAACTGAGTGGCTCCGACCGGAGCCACTCTGGAGCACAGGATGTTGAGTGTATCTAAACAGGTCCCGAGTACAGGAAAAGAGCCAATGAAGTAGCAGAAAACCCTTCCGAATGACAGAGCCCTCACCACCTCTCTCATTTCAGAGGAATCCAAACTCAGGGAGCCAGCTGTGCACTGAATTCCTGGGAAGGAATCACTTCCTCTACCCCTGTACACAGGTTCCAGGGGCGTGGCTCACCTACTGCTTACACAGGGCAGCTTTACAAACAATGCATGACAGGAAGTTAGCCCAAGGGGAGAATTACTGCTGATGATTAGCCACGGTGGAACTCACCGGGATACGGGGAGCAGTCAAAGGTCAACGCAGCACTGCAGCCCTCGCAGGGGATGACCTGGCAGAACAGGTCTGCGTGAGGCCAATGCTGCTTGGAGCCACTGCTCAGGGGAGAACTGCCTCCAGATACTATCTCTGCCTGCTGCCACAGGGCACGGTGTCAGCCTAAGGGTGGGATGGAACAGTGCTTGAACTCAGAGGAAGAAAGTGAGAATACCATCCTGCTCTCCTGTACGTAGAGCGCTGCAGCTGCTGGCACTGCAGCCTTACTGCTTCGAAAGAACACAAACGAAACCTCTACAAACCCGCACGAACTACGATTCCCTGCGAGCAGCAGTTCTGCAGCCACACACGTGACCGTGCAACGGCCACAGCTCTCGCTGTCCGACCGGCCCCGGCAGCTCTCCGCCCCGCCAGCCGCTCAGTTCCACGTTTCAGCTCCGCGTCCCCGGTCCTCCGAGCCAGCAGCCACGTGCGACGCCGGATTCAACCCGACATCAGCAGCCACGGCTCCGGACCGGGAGCGGAGCCCCGCGCTCGGTGTCCGAAGCTGCGCCCTTCCACCCGACGCGGTCAGCCGAGGCCGGGAGCGCTTTGTTACGGCCTACGGGACACCGCCCACGGGCGCAGCGAATCCGGGCAGGGCCGGGACCGGCGGCGACCTTCGTGCGCGCTGGCAGCGGCTGCCGGTGCGGAGGGGCGGGGCGGGCGGAGCCGGGGCGCTCACACCGCGCGCGGGGCGGAACGGCGCGGCCCGCAGCACGGAGGAGGCCGCGCTCCGTAACGCGGAAGCCGGTTAACGGTCCGCGGGCGGCTCGGGCCCGGCCCCGTCTCTCCGCTTCCTCCGCCGATCGCAGCGGGACGGAGATCGCGGCCGGGGCCGGAGCGGCACGGCGGGGGGAGGAGGAGGAGCGCCGTGCCGGGCCGCTCACGCACTCACCTGCCTCCACTGCCGCCGGGCCCGGCTCCGCCCCCGCCACGCGCCGTGCGCGCCGCGTCTCCGCCCTGCGTGCGCTGACGTCATCACGCCTCCCGCGGGGCCGCGCACGCAGCGCCGCCGCAAACCTCCCTGTCGGCAGGGGGCGCCGCACGCCGCCGAAATGAGAGGCGAACTCGCACCGTGCCGTCACTTTATTGCCTCCCGTAACAGCGCGGTCGGGCCGAGGCGCAACAACGCGGCACCGGGCGGCCTCGCCACGCCCTCGTCCCGCCCGCAGCATCCGCCTCCGCTCCGCCGCGACCCGCTCCCTCCGGCTGCACGAAGGCACTCGTCCCGCTGATCGCGGGGCAGCCCGCTTCGTCCCGCTCACTCCTGTACTGCCCGGACGATGCACCAGCAGGAATTTCACTGAAACGCCTTCCAGCTGACGATGGAGCCCAGCTTTGAAGCCCAGCAGCTGCTCGTACCGCAGCCAGCCAGGCTCGTGGAGGAGCTAACACAGCTGGGAGCGGCGCTTGCTACTGTTGCCACCGCCCCCATCCCTCCACAAGGGCCCTCGTACCAAAGCAGGGACATAAGGGACCTACAGCCCCTCCAAAGCACCTCCCTACCAGTACGGGGCTTGGGGCTCTGAATGGCGCCAGCTCTGCAGGTGAGAAAGGACGAGGGCAGCAGCCCGAGAGGCACCAAGGTGCTCCCGGGCCCCCTTGGCACTCTTCACAGCATGGGAGGGTGAGTGAACTGCACCCACGTGGTAGATCCTGTAGTTCTTCCCGTGGTTGTTGTCCCAGTGGGTCTTCTGCCCACAGCGGAAGGAGATGCAGAACTCTGTGGCCTTGCAGGAGCTAGAGGGCTTGGGAAGGGAGAGCTCAAACGAGAAGGTGTCCATGTCTGCTGAGCCATACGTGCTATGCATGTACTGGCAGGAGATGTCTCGGAAGCTCTTCCAGCCATCAAAGGTGATGCGGACGAGGACTTTCTTCTCGTACTCAATGTTTCTGACCTTCACTGTCCCAGACAGGGCATGGTCCTGGATCAGGCAGCTCTCCAGGCAGACCAGGTTGCTGAGCAGGCGGCTGCGGAAGGTTGCATAGTCTGCAGAGGGTTGTGGGAAGTCCAGCACATACCTGCCTGCTTCTGAGTGTGAGTCCCGGAGCCTGGGCCGGAAGCAGGTGAGGTCTGACAGGGCATGCTGCAAATCACACAGGTCCTCCTCGATCTTTGAGAAGAATCTGACAGCTGTCAGCGAGAGCCCCTTCATGTCAGCAAATACGACCCTCTTCTTCTTCTGACTTTTGGAGCTCTTGGTGTTCTCTCTCCACTCAGGCTCATGATCCGCACTCTGTTTCAGGTTCAGACAGGAGCGGAGAGGTTTGCGTCCCCTGCTGCCCCGGAGCTCCTCATAGGAATTCAGCAACTTGCGAATAGGGGGTGAGCGGCTCAGGCAGAGCCGCATGGCCAGGTCCACAGGCATAGCTGGGGGAGTGACAGCTCGCGTGCTATAGACCTGGAAAAGCCTAGAGGTGAAGAGGGGTCAGGCAGTGAGCCCTGGTTGCCGGACAGCTGGGGCTGCAGCCCCGTTCCCAACCCGCACCCTTCCCTCCGCCCGCCCCACCCGCGCTCACTCGCCGCAGCTCATCGCGTCCCGTCCGCTCCCTCCACCGGCGGCGCCGCGCGATCAATGGAGCCGTGGAAGCGCCCGTGGCCGGGACACCCCACGGCTGGCGCGACAGCCAATAGGCGTCGGGAACGCGCTCCGGATCGACCAATGAGAGCCTCGGCTGCTTCCTCCTCCCCGCCCCCCCAAACCGGCACAGCGGCGCCACCGCCCGCCCGTCCGCGGCGGCCCCGCACGCTGGGAGTCCCGCAGCCGGGCCGCTCCCCGCCCCCGAGAAGCTACAGGAAGAAAAGTGCGCTCCTCCTTAGCGTTGGGAGGTTTGAACTGTTTTCATGCGTCTCTTTTCAAGTGCTTACTCTGAAACAACTCTTTCCAGGGTGTCTGAAAGCACAGAAAATCCCAGACTCCGGATTCACTCTGTATCACAGAACGGCCAGGGTTGGAAGGGACCTCGTGGATCACGAAGCTCCAACCCCCTGCCACACGCAGGACCACCAACCTCCACATTTCACAGCAGCCCAGGCTGCCCAGGGCCCCATCCAACCTGGCCTCAACACCTCCAGGGATGGACGGGGCATCCACAGCCTCTCTGGGCAGCTGTTCCAGCACCTCACCACTCTCACAGCAAACAACTTCCCCCTGACATCCAACCTCAATCTCCCCTCCCTCAACTTAAACCCATTTCCTCTTGTCCTGCTGTTATCTACCCTTTCCAAGAGTTGATTCCCCTCCTGTCTGTAGGCTCCCTTTAGGTACTGAAGGCTGCAATGATTCACCCCGCAGCCTTCTTTTCTCCAGGCTGAACAAGCCCAGCTCTCTCAGCCTGTCTTCATAGGTGCTTCTTACCCCTGTGCACTGAAAAACAGGGCGCTGTGATGTCCCTGACACTCACATTCAAAATCACCTTCACTGTTTAGCTCACATGTGACTCCTTGATAGAAAAGACTGTCACCTAAGTCAGATCACCCCTGCCCTGTACTACCTGCTAATCTCTCCAGAGCTGTCTAGCCATTTAGGTTAAGCAGACCTGATTTTTCCTGCTGACAGCACAGATCTTGATCAGCTCATGACACAACCTATCTATCAGTATTTATACACAGCTTTCCATTGCCACTGCTTCAGCACAATGCAAGATGCTTCTTCTCACTCTGAACAGCTGGAAGCAAACATGAGTTCTGTGTGTGGCTGGGAAAAGCCTACAGTTCAGCCCTGACCTCAGACAGTAAAAAACATCAGAAAAAAGAGAGTCAAAGCTGTACTCTCCCCTACAAGGACATGTGGCACTCAGGTCACTGCTGGTCAGACACTCCTGCATGGGGAGGAGCACAACAGAACTTTTTGGGGGTAACCAGGAGCCAGATACACTTGTATGGCAGGGCCTGCAGGAAGGGGTGTTGGAGGACAAGCCACATTGTACTCACCCCTGCAACAGGTAGCTGTGGCTGCACCTGCCCAAATTGCAAACCCAAACATCATCTCCCAGAGGCATGGCAGCAAACTGACTTTTTTTTTTTTTTTTTGACAGAACTAAAGGCTATTCCTCAGGTTTTCATAACCTGCCTGCTTCCGGACCTTTGACTACTCCAAACCTTTCCAGCAGAATTTCCAACTGGTTCCTCATATCAGCTTTAAGACAGATAGTTCTGGGAAAGAGTGTCACCCAACAGCACAGCAGGGTGAGCCAGGGCAGTGAAAGAGAAAGCCCACATTAAAATATGCTTGGGTCCCCACGCACTGCTGTGATGGATTGCAGAGTAGGAACTGCACAGGTTTGCATGTGTAGTCACATATCGTGCAGGCAATTTGTTAGTTCTCACCTGTTGCTTTCTGAGAACCATTCCTTCATCACATTGCGAATAGGGGCTGACAGCACGTGACTGACAACAGTCCCCTTCAGTGACTTAGGGGAGTCAGAGACATGGAAAAAGGTTCCTACTAATTTAAGTACTTACTCCACATTTCTCCTGCCCTCAGGAGAGCAGATGCGGCTTAAACTGTGAAATCACAACTCACAACCAGCGCCTTTCCTGTGACCTCTTTCACCATCCATCCACTTCGCATTTAGAGCTCACTGCACAGCAAACCCAAGTTATCAACACCTTGGAAGGAACAGAGAACAGGCGATATATTTCAGCCCAACCTCCACAGCAGCCCCTAGAGAAGCTGCTCCCACCTTCATCAGAGGCACAAACTAAGGTGGATGAATGAGTCTTCCCCTCCATCTGAAAGTACAAGCCAAAAGCATCTCTTCCTTGACAAAGTTGCAGATGTTTTCCCTTCCTCCAAAACTGATGAGGCAACAGAAGCCCTGTGTTAGCAGTGAAACATTATCCAGTCCCATAAGTATACAGGTATTCAGTCACGGAAGGACACAAAAGGCATTTTCAGATAGGCTTAAAGTGAATCTCACTATTAGCCTGACTGATTCCAGTCTAACAGCCATTCTGAAAAATCCTGCACAGCCTGTAATAATTTTGCTGGCTGTCAGACTCCAGAGAGGAGCCGTGCTCAAGGCATTCTAGGAAAAATCAGCTCTGGTGAATATTTGGTTTCTAGAAAGGGCACGGGCCCCTGATGCTCACGTTGCAATAGCCACGTGAGGTGCAGTAGTAGGGCAAGTAATAGCTGCCTGGACAACTGTTCAGTCAAACTAAATAGGGCTAAGGAGAAAGTCTTACAGACATTCTCCAAGCAGCTCTTCTAGAGCACGTTTTTGCAGCAGCAGATTAAGAATGACTTTGACTGAGAGCTTCTGTCACCTCTGAGAGGCTGCCTGAGCTATAGGCATGAGCAGGGTACAATCCAAAGCCCTTTCTTCAGGGCCGGGCAGAGGTGTGTGCTACTGATTCCTAAGGATTAAACACAACTTCCTCTTAACGTCTATACTTAAAAAAGAATCCACTTTATCTAAATGGATTCATTAGGAACACTATAAACCACACATGCAAAGCCACTCGCACTGCAAGATGCACTGCGTCACACCCTGCCTGCCTGGCAGTGAAAGGGGTACATCAGAGGAGCACCAGCTTGTTCCCCACAGAGCATGGTGCAAGGAAGGCCCTGTCCTGAAGGAAAGTGAGCCTGTCTGTCCACACACCTGACAGGTATCAGGCTGTACTAGCAGGGGACCAGGAAATGCAAAAGGAGCTTTTGCCCCATGTAATCAACATGAAGGAATAGCTTGTCTCCCTTACCCCAGCATTTGTTTCAGCACAAAGTAGTTACTGGACAGTTTCCACTCTCAAAATTACAAGCAGAGAATGCAGCAGAACCCCACATTCTCTGGAAGGAGGATCTTCAGAGTGCACACAGCAGAAAGCTGCTTTATCCTGTGCCCATCATTACAGTTACTTCATTGTAGTGAAACTGGTCACCACAATTCTTAAATAAGGCATCCTACCAACTACACACTGAAGCTTTCCAGAATATGCCCTCTGCCTTGTCACTTTGTACTTGGTGTTATTGATCCAAGTTCCCCTGCACACGGAGCTGAATGCTCTGCTGCAGAAATCAAAGGCAGCATGGTAGCCTTAGAGGAAGTAATGTGAATAGCATACAAAGCACAGGAGATAAGGCAAAATCAAGATGATTTCTGTTCTCACTCTGCAGCAAGAGACTGCTCTAGGAAAGCCCTGCTGAACTTGTACTCCGTTACCATTCCAAGCAGCATGAAAGCACAAGCTTACAGAATTCCTCAGAGCTCTTCTAGTCCTCAGCTGCTGATCATGCAGACCCCATTTGCCCTGGAGTTCACTGACAAAGGCAGCCTCAACCTGAGGATTAGCTGTAACCGTGTTGTAATCTCCCTGAAGCCTGTCAGCCCAAAGAAGGGGGTCAGAAAAGGCCAGAAAAGCAGGAAGGCCTTTCATTCCCCTTGCAGGAATTGATCAACATCCAGAAATTTCAGAAGGTGAAATGGCAGAATTTAAATCTTCGGTGCAGATTCTGCTCTGATATTGGTTTTATGCAAAGCTTGTGCATGTAACAAAACAGTGGAATGAAATACAAATTGTACATGGGCATTATCAAGACCTACTAAGTGTGAATCAGTTGCTTGGTGAAGGAGGTTTGTGACAAACCTACAAATGCTGTCTGACATTTCCAAAGCTTCCATCACAACTGTAATGAGTCACAGCCTGATCAGAGAAAACAGATGTCCAGGGCTCCTGTAGGCTCATTCTTTGGACCATGAAAGAAAAGTCACTATCAGCACAAAAGCCAGGAAGCAATTCCAAATCCAGACCTACACTGCAGGCAAATCTGAGATACCTGAAATAGCAAAGGTAGATATTTTACGAGAACAGTGGTACTATTGCCAGAACACCAGGAAAAAATAAAATCAGTGTAACTTCCCTCTAGACAAGTTAGAAGGCGTTGTGGACAACTGTGTCCACACTGGGACAGAAGCTGCATAGGCAGAAAAAAGTTTATTCCAAGGTAAATTCTGCCTTGAGATGTTCCAAAGAAGGACAGACCTGCTGTTTGGCCTGTATAACTATCCTTCAGAGCAGACAAACCGAATTCCTAAGCTCATGGCAATCTTCCAGACAACACTTTGAGAAAGACAGAAGATAAAAATCTTGGTAAACTCTCCAACCTCCCTTCCTACCGCTGGTAACAAGCTGGAGTAAAGCATCTCACATGATCTCACAAGCAGGGCTCTCCCCTGCTTGTTCACAACATTCTCTTTGTTCTGAGTTGCAGTTTCCATCCTTAATTTGCTCCCAATCCTTCCTGCTCCTTGCATGATAATCAAGATTTGCTCTGCCAGCAAATACCTTCATGTGTGTTCTTTGCTCAATGGATCATGTGGCAAAGGTGCTGCAGAAGTATCCCTCCAGTTCACCTCAGAGCAATTGGGCACTTGCACAACATCCAAGGTTGTACAAGCTGCGATGAGATCAAAGCTGATGGGGAAAGGTGGAGTTTACACAAGTTAACCACACCGTTCCATCAGCCAATTTTCACCTGATAGCCTAATTTAACAAACAGCACTAAACTGGGGCAAGAATGAACACATGTATGTAAGGTTTAAAAAAAGTTACCCTTGCATTTACAAAGGTATTATTCACCCCTGAAGATATAAGTGCTCTGTACACATCTGCTGTCAAACCAGTCTGAGATTTCAAGAAATGCTGTCTACACTCATCCATCCCTTGAGACTCCAAAGGGACTATGGCAGGGCTCTGCCAAAGCCCTGTGAGTGAGTGCTGTGACACAGACTGCCCTCACTCAGCAATGCTGGGAGAAAGGAGCCTGGCTGTATTCCAAGCGTGTCATAAGCAATCAAGAGCTTGATTATGTGGGGGAGGGCAATAAGCCCCTTGGAAACATACAGAGAGGAAGATGTCTTGCTGGTTTACTTGATTCATAGAATGACTTGGGTTGAAAAGGACCACAATGATCATCTAGTTTCACCCCCCTGCTATGTGCAGGGTTGCCAACCACCAGACCAGGCTGATCAGAGCCACATCCAGCCTGGCCTATGAATGCCTACAGGGATGGGGCATCCACAACCTCCTTGGGCAACCTGTTCCAGTGTGTCACCACCCTCTGAGTGAAAAACTTCCTCCTAATATCCAACCTAAACCTCCCCTGTCTCAGTTTAAAACCATTCCCCCTTGTCCTAACACAATCCACCCTCATAAACAGCTGTTCCCCCTCCTGTTTATACGCTCCCTTCAAGTACTGGAAGGCTACAATGAGGTCTCCCCGGAGCCTTCTCTTCTCCAAGCTAAACAAGCCCAGTTCCCTCAACCTTTCCTCATAGGAGAGGTGCTCCAGCCCTCTGATCATCTTAGTGGCCCTCCTCTGGATCTGCACCAAGTGCTCCACATCCTTCCTGTACAGGGAGCCCCAGGTCTGGACACAGAATGCTTTGAATGCTTTCAAAGATATACCTCTCAGCCCTGCTGATATCCTCAGCCAGCTCTCTCCAAGCCACACCCTGTGGGGCACCCAGCCCAGCCCTGCCTCCCTCACTGTCACCTGGGCCTGGACCATGTCCAGGAGGCAGCACAATCCCACCTCAGTGCTCACCACTCGCTCAGATGAGCTGCACTGCTCCTGAGGCCACCAGAGGGGCAATGGTCTTGTAGCGGATCAGGTGCTGTGAGCCCTCCTCCAGATCGATGGTGTACTCTCTGAAAGAGGCAGATGCAGGGTGTTAAGCTGCTTTGGTGAAACAAGTCTTGTTCATATGCTCTGGGTGTAGAAGGACCACCTACCTCTGCTCATCAGTCTCTGGCTCAACCAGGATATTCTCCTGTCTCTTCAGCACTCTCAAGAACACAAAAGAGTCCAGGTTGGGCTTCGGGACTGTAGATACAACAGATTCACAGCACAGACTCAACACTCACTCATGTTCCTCTGCAGAATGCCCAGTGAATAAAGTAGTATTAGGGGCAACAAATGCATTGCCAACAAAGGAATGCCAGACTTTTCTGTTGAGAGGTAGTTTGCATTGACACAGCTTAAGAAAAAAGCAGATGGAGATGGCTAGCATGAGCCCAGAGCTTTCTCCATACCTCATTTGCAGTAATTTTCCTGAGTGCTTGTAGTCTGCCTGTACTCACCTGATTTTAGAAGGGCTACTTTCTGCAGGTTGGGTGGCATGTGCTTTAGGGCCACATTTTTCAGATAAGTCTCAGTGTTTGCCATGTACCTGAAGAAAAAAAATAACAAAACCCCACAACATTGGAGCATCTACTAATTAAGTTAAATGCAAATTTGCCTGGAGAGAATTTGATCAAAAGTGCCAACAGGTGACACCTCCTGGTCATCCAGTTAGAAGCAACCCACTGACAAAACTGGCTCAGATGCTACGCATGCCACAGACTCAGAAGAACAGTTTCATTTTAGCTCTTTCCTTGTCCATAAGGAAAGCTAAACACCTGAATCTTACTGCAACCTTGTCTAAGGCTTAAGAACTGTTCAGTATAACACAAAGGCAAGTTCTGTACCCCATGCAAAGGGAGAGTGATGCACTGAAAGCCCACTCACTCCTTAGCAAAGGCAAACTCCTCTGGTGATAGAATGGAAGGCTCCCCTCTGGCTCGAGATTTCTCCTTCTCCAGCACATGCGGGAAAAACTTCTCTATCTGTCATTGGAAGAAAAAAAAAAAAAGATTAAAACCCAACTTTCCAGTAGTTCAGTGCCTAAAATCCCCCAGTGTGATCCCCTCCTGAACAGGTGTATGCATTAAACACAGGCCTGCCCAAATACTTGCTGCTGACTTGGTAACAGTACAGCCAGCTGGGGTCTTAAAGCTGCACAGATATATGCGTATGTAACAGGACCCAGGAGGATCACATACCTTGGCTTAGATAAAGAAACATGCCATTATAACAGAACATCACAGCAATACTGTGATTTTCCACAACAGAAAAGTGTGCCCAAGGACTGAAATCCTTTGGGAGGAGATAATTAAAACAGGCTAGGAATCACTCCTGAAGTAAACCTTTTCTATGCTCTGTACAGCATTACCTTCACAAGTCTACATCTCAAGTAACTACTGAGCACATAACGGATCCTTTCAATCTCCATGCGGTGGACGCTGACCTTCAAGTCTCCCTTCTTTGCCCGTTTTAGGTTTGCCTCCTGCAAAGAAAGGCAAACAAAACTGAAAAGGCCAAAACACCAAACAACAAAGAAAGAGAGAAAGACAACCATTTGACACATAAAGAAAATAAAAACTGACTACATTTCCCAGTGCTCTCCTCAGGAACGGGCACTGCACGGGCTCAGAAGCACATCCCCCATCTCCCCCCACCCCGCAGCACGCACCATGTGGTCCAGCTGCTCCACCACGCACTCAATGATCTCAGGCTTGCTCTCCAGCAGCTCGGGGGCAAATTTCTCGTTCAGCCAAGCCTAGGAGAAGGAACGCTGTGAGCAAAGGCGAAGAGAACTCCTATCGTGCACTGGAAGGCGGGACCCCGACCTGAGCCACCCCTTCCCGCCCAGCGGGCCTGCAGGCCTCGCCGTCAGCCTCCCCGCGCCTTCCTCGGACAGCCCCAGCCGCCGGTCGCCTAAAATGTCCCCAGGAAGCCTCGGGGCTCATCTCTGGGCCGCACTACCTGCTCCAGGCTGCGGATGAGCTGTAGCGGGGTGAGTACCAGCTCCTCGCTGCCATCATCCGAGTCCGGCTCCTCACCGCCTGCTGCCGCCATCCCAACAGCCGCAGCTCCACTGCGCAGGCGCGCCGCGTGACCCGGATGTTCTGTCTGCAGGCGCTCAGCGTGACCCGGATGTTCCTCACTGCGCAGGCGCGCCGCGTAACCCGGATGTCCCCCACTGCGCAGGCGCGAGCAGTGACAAAATGGCGGCTGAGGGATGTAGCGCTGTGCAGCCCTGCTGGGCAGTGTGAATGTGCTTTTACCCCCTCTCCCGCTACAAAGAGAAAGCATTTCAAAAACAGCGCTGCTGAATATGACACAGACACAGTTTAAGAAAAAATTTACTGATCCATTAGTACTTCTGCCAGTATTGCAACAGACATGAAAGGCAACCACTGTTACAGTTTAGAAAAACAAGTTTTATACAGTGAGAATATTAAACAAATCTCCAAAAAGAAAGAACAAAAAACAAACAAACAAAAAAAAAAAACAGAAACTAGTGGCTGAGGAACAAGCCTGGAATTTCAGCCGCAGTAGCACCTACAGCACCACCAAAAGCCAAAACATTCATTCTGTACAATTTCTCAGTTTCTAAGTTCTTGAATTCCTTCCACAATTGGATAATGGCACTCAGAACTGAAATCTAAACATCCCTTCCTTAAGGAACCGTGCTTTTAGGTATTGCTGAGGAGTGTTAATGCACAAACATACGAAATAACGCACAGCTCTACTTCTCAATAGTGTGCCAGCAGACAAGAGTTAAGAAACCATCTTACACAACAGCTAAGTTTGTCGAATCAGCATTTTCCTATAAGTTATAATAAATTCATAAAGAAACAGTTTTACACTTCACATATTAATCAGAGTAGGGAAAGAGTTATGTTTATTGGTTCAGCATCCATTTAATTTACTTCCTGTTTTATCTATGAATAGACTCCCTCTTCTGATCAGCACTGACAGATACAATAACAGCACATACACAGCAGTAGAAAAAACACTAGGAATAAAGTCCAGCTATTCCTCCCTCTCTTCTAGGAATAACCAAAACATTAAAACAAGGAACGCTTTGCCTTCTAGTTTTCCATAAGAATCAGTACACGATGCTTAAAATGCTCGTTGCCTTGAGTCACTTCTCACCAGGAAGAGGCACCACGTATCCCCTCACTGAAATACTGAACTTGAGGGAAAGCCTTTCTTCTGGAAAATTCCACTCTGACTTGTAGGTTTCCAAAGCCCAATCGATGTACAGAAAGGTTTAAGAAGTAGGGAGGAACAGCACCACGTTTATATGACTAGACTTCTCTCGGGCTAAAGCGGTTCTGTCAGAAGAGTACGCAGCTTCACCACTTCTGCTCTTTCTTGAGGAACTTAAGAGAGATCTCACTGCTCAATAATTTGCCACAAAATGTATGCTGACCAGCTGGGTCACACCACGTGGAGTAGTTTTAGGAAGTCAGTCCCTGTAGAAAATGGCACTGTGGATCTGGCAGCAGAAAGAGGAATGATGCTCTAAAGTAGGAGGTAGGGGAACTGATACAGCAAGTCCGCTGTTGAGCTGTCTGCTAGAAAAGAAGTTACATGTTAGAATTGATTTCCAGGCAAAATACAAGGGGATTCTTAACATTGGTTATGACCTTGATTTCATAGATGCATGAAACAAAACCTTTTAAAATAGAGCTTGCTACAAGGTACCTCTACAAACATTCAAGAAGAAAAGCTGCATCCTTCACAGCAGTATAGAAAGAACAGTTGCTAACACAGTGCCATCAATGATTTTCTTAAGTATTTCTTCATCTCTTACATTATCAATCTGAAAATTAATTCTAATTCTAGCATTAGGTGGAATGGTTGGTGGCCCTGCATGTGGCAGGGGGGTTGGAGATTCATGATCCTTGAGGTCCCTTCCAACCCTGGCAATTCTGTGATTCTGTGCGAAAATTGTTTAGAAAACCAAAATAAGCATTTAAATAGTGCTTTGTTTTAAAGTCAAGATTTAAGAACAAGTCTTATATTTGTCTGTTCAGAAACTTATGCCAGAAAAACGTAGTGAAAAATCAAAAGATTCTTTAAATACAGAAAGCCATTTTGGGCTTAATATAAGTGCAACTTTATGCTTATTTTACCAAACTCAAATCTTGACTGTTTCAGTTAAATCTGCTATTGTTTGAAGTGGCTTAACATTCAGTAGCACAAAATTAATCATATATATTGCTACACATTCAGAAAAGCTACACCACCCAAGACTTAAGTAAAAAGCCACTGATTATACACAGAAGTTGGATAAATATTCTGTTTCAGCAGGAGATAGTCTACCAATCTGAGCACAAAAAAGAAAGTTGAGGTTGGCATCCACTGTAATGTTGATACGTACCTGAGACTCCACAGTTTTATCTTCCACTGCTCATGCCTCTGTCTTCATAAATGGTAATTTCAATCTGCGTAGAAAGGCTGTTAGGGAAATATACTATAAGTAGTTTAAAAACAAATGTGGAAAATAATCAGGATATTAGAATTTTTGATCTTTCTGCTTCGTAGCTGTTTTTTCCAAGATTAATTTCAGAGCTACAAAGCAAACAGAACAGCACACCTGCCTTGTCAGATCAAACCAGTCACCTATGCAGCTCAGGACTGTTCCAACAACAAGAACACAAATTCTATACACAAAGAGCGTGTGAACCTTACCATCTTCCCCTAAATCTCAGGAAAAGCTACACGACAGACAGGAGTATAAATATCTGACTAAAGAACAACACGCAGCTGGAGTGACCAAACTGATCGTGTATTCTGCAGTACCACAGACCAAGCATGACTAGAAGATTCCATATTAACAGAGAAACAGGTAGCATATTGTAGACTGGCGCATTAGGAAATAATCTTAGGAACCACACAAGGATACAACTCTTAGTCCTCTTTCAATGGGGTCGGTCAGAAGCAGGCCCTGAGGAGCATAGATCTTCTCATTCTGTTCCTGAATGAACTTGGCAATTTTCTTTAGAACCTGATAATGGAACAGCACAGAAGTCACAGTTTATTAAATCAGATTTCTTAATTAGGTTTCCTATCTTAGAGCCATAAACCAGCAATACCACAAATATAACAATATTAGGAGAACCCAGCGTGAGAGAACCAGTACCCACAAGAGACAGAAATTGCATTATTCCTTGATGTACAGAAAATGTTACACTGCTCATACATCAGACAGACTTGTCACAGAATCAGAATCACAGAATGGCCAGGGTTGGAAGGGACCTCAAGGATCACGAAGCTCCAACCCCCTGCCACACGCAGGGCCACCAACCTCCACATTTCAGAGCAGCCCAGGCTGCCCAGGGCCCCATCCAACCTGGCCTTGAACACGTCCAGGGATGGACGGGGCATCCACAGCCTCTCTGGGCAGCTGTTCCAGCACCTCACCACTCTCATAATAAAGGACTTCCCCCTGACAGCCAGCCTCAATCTTCCCTCCCTCAACTTCAAACCATTTCCCCTCGTCCTGCCGTTATCTCCCCTTTCCAAGAGTTGATTCCCCTCCTGTTTGTAGGCTCCCTTTAGGTACTGAAGGCTGCAATGAGCTCACACCACAGCCTTCTTTTCTCCAGGCTGAACAAGCCCAGCTCCCTCAGCCTGTCTTCATAGGGGAGATGCTGCAACCCCCTGATCATCTTTGTGGCTCTCCTCTGTTAAGTCACCCAGCAGTAAGATCCAGAGCCTGTATGGAATTTATACAGAGACAGTGCAAGTCACAGAAAACCTACCAGGAAACAAATCACCTGAAGTCTGTAGGATAGAGTTCCTTTTAAGAAAGAAGGAAAACAAACCAAACCTACCTTTTCATAATGTGTTTCCATGCACAAGAAGATAGTATAGGCAGTCAGACAGGCCAGACACCCCTCAAGGTACGATTGGCCCCCAAGTTTCTCAGCTTCAGCATAAAGGTTATTCAGCGTTCGGACAGTCTCTTCAAACTGCTGCCTATCGATCTGAAAGAGAAATCAGATTTAGCCATCACACTTTTCACACTCCAGCACTTATCAATATCTTCTAACAACAGCTTTTTGCCATTTCCACATTTCCTGTCTTTCCTCACACAAACATCACCTACTGACATTTTAAACAGCTGCTGCGTTTAGAGCAAAGTCCAGAGGACGCTGTGAGTTAGACTTTAAACTTCTTGTCAAAAATCTGCCCAGATCAAGCGTGAATTCCAACACAACCTGAACGCAAAGCGATTAACAGCAAAATAACCACCAAGTGCAATTCCACCAGATGGAAAAAAAAGAAAAAGCAGCTTAAAAAGAGCACGAAAAAGCAAACCGGGCGGCCCCAGAGATCAGCAGTAACTCCTTGCTGGCAGCTCAGCCAAACTCCATAAAGCAACACAAACCGCAGAGGCGGGGCGGGGCGAATAAAGCGCGGTTATCCGTTTTACCCGGTTCTCCAGCTCGGCCGGGAACTTGCTCTGGAATTGGCAGCGGGTCCCACCACTGTAATCACGCTGGATGAACACTTTGCCCGACACGGGCGCTTGCTGCGGCCTCATCGCACCGCGGCCGCCTCGCTCCGCTCCCGCGGGCGCCGCCGCTCGCTTCAAGCTGCTCGCAAAGGCGTCCGGTGAGCTCCGGGCCGGGAAAAAGGCGGAAGCGACGTTGTGCGCATGCGCCGTAGCCTCATCGGGCCCAAAGTGCCGCAGTGCGCATGCGCCCGCGCCACTGTGAAACATAGCGGCGAGCTCACGCATGAGCAGTCGTTGCCCGCTTCCTATTGGCTGCGTGGAGATTCCCCCACCAATCACAGCTGAGGCACTGCCCTCGTGACCTCTGTCAACGCCCCGCACGGATGGCGCCGCCCTGGCGCGCACCCCTTAACGTACGCTGGCATGGTACGGTCCCGCTCCCCCTGCCTCGAAATCACGTGGCACAGCCCGGCCCCGCCCACTCCTGGCCCCGTCCAATCCTGGCTCCGCTCACACCCGGCCCCGCCCACTCTCGGCCCCGCCCACTCTCGGCCCCGTCCAATCCTGGCCCCGTCCAATCCCGGCCCCGCCCACTCCCGGCCCCGCGTATCCGCACGTGTGCGCTGAGCTCCGGGTTGCGAGGCGGGATGAAAACGTCAACAGAATTTTAGTCTGCGGTAATAAACGGCTGGGATTTATTTATTTATTTATTTATTTATTTATACCAATGAAAAATGCCGTGGGAAAAAAAAAAAAAATGGAAGGCAAATTCAATTCAAACATTATCTACGGCGGGGGCATTTGTAATTCCAGATGTGGGTGATAGAAGGAGGCTCCAGCACTTGGGTTCAGAGACAGTCAGTGCCCCCAGCTGCAGGACATGGACTGGTTGGGTGCTGGGTGTCACCATGGGACACACGTTCACGTTTTGCATGCAGGACAGTGGCATTCCACCATGCCTGTATTCATTATTTTAAAATATAATACAGCAAAGAGTTGCCCAGCTTTCTTTTTGCATTCCTCCGTGCTGTAAACAGCCTTGAGCTACTGTCTGCATCCTACAGCACACAATTTTAAGGATATATTTTTGTGCTTGCATTTTGCCTTTGTCCAGGAGGCTTTGCAGGGCTGTGGGTAGGGATGCACCCGGGTTGCATGAAGGGCACAGCTGGAGGAAGCTGGGGCCACCCCAGGAGCTTCAAGCCTTCCTCCAATCCTATGTTTTTTAGCATTTGCAATTTTCCATTTGCACGTTGGCCTCATCAGGCTGCTTTGTTCGCATCACATCAGAGTGTGGTGCAGGGCTCTCCTTTCTCTGCAAGAGGACTTTTGATGACCAAGATGTATTCAGTGTGGAGCAGCAGGAAACATTAACCCTTAATCCTCAGCTGGGAGCACCAGAGTCCATCGGGACACTGGGACTGCCCATTGCTATGTCCTGTGCACAGCAGGATGCCAGCACTGCACACCAGCGACAGCTGGAACTGGATGGACCCTGCCTCATAAGCAGGGAGAACACAGCCTTGCTTTTCTAGCAAAGCAGTTTTGGATTTGGGTTTCTCTTGGCTGATGCAAGGTGACTTCAGCCCCCCGTGGGGAGGTGGGTTGTAACTGTTGTGCCTGGCTTGGAGTTTGGTACAAAGGTTTGCAGTTGTTGGGCAGCATGGGTGGCTGATGCTTGAGAGGCTACAAGTTACCCCTCTCCCACAGAAAGGAATTATTTACAAAGGGAGCAGAGTTCTGATCAGAGCAGGCAAAATACGTATATACTGAGGTCGACTGGAAGCTGAAACTAGGTGAATTCAGGCGTTAATGGAAGGGCAATTAATGGCTGAGGCAGCATGCTGGTGGTCAGGAGCATTCTCCATCTTCCTTGTCTCCAAAGCCCCAAGTGCTGGGCAGGAGTGCTGCATGGCCTCTGATCTGTAGGGTTCAATGCCTTGCAGAGATTTATGAAGCATTTGTTGTCCCCTGCCAACCAACGCCACAAATCAACACGGAGGAAACAAATACAAGAATGATTTATTTTGTTTAGTTTTAACAGAGCATAATAAGCAGACGCCATGTCATGCTCCAGACAAAACTAACAATTTTGCAATGATAAAAGACAGTAAACAGCGCTGTCACTGTCCCCAGCACAAAGCCCAGAGGTGGCAGCTGAGGAAGAGGCACCCCTCTGGCCTGGAGGAGGGCTCTTCTTTGTGCTAAGCAGTTTGCAAATGTGATAATGACACCCTTAATTTGCTCAGGGAAGAGATAAAAAGGAAAAATAAAAATAAAAAGAGAAATCTGTCTGAGTGGTGAGCATCCCAGGAACCCGGGTATCAGCTGCTGTGATCTCTGTGCCTCCCCCCCATAGGAACAGCCTGAACTAATTAACCCTCTAGCACTCCATAATGAAGACTAATAAACACCTAATGGGTTTGCTTGAACAAACAACCCCTGCTCCTTCTGCAGGAAGCGCCCCGGTCAGTTGGAGCAGCGTGGGGACAAAGTGTGACATGGGCTGAGCCCCATTCCTTGCAGCCCTCGCCTGCCTGAAGTGCTCTCAGAAATTCCCTGCTTCAAAATGCTGCACCAGATGGAGTGCGTTTCCTTAACCTTTGCAATGTGAAAACAGTTAAGATCGTGATGTTAAAATTTTCTCAGATGTTTTATGCGCATATAAAATATTCTAGAAGAATGTGCTTTTGAATGCAAACTTTGATCCAACCACGATTTTCCTGGAGTTTATAGAAACAAAAGATATATATTTTCAGGGTGTCTGCATCTTCACGTAGAGATATCCACTGCTGAGCTTTTGGAATAAAAAAGTTGGCAAACAGCTGTGACCAGAGAGAACCTCCTGGGTTTGCTGTGCTAACACAGAGGCTGAACCTGGAAATGGTAACCATGTAATGTGTCTCTTTCTGAAAGATCCATTCACTGTTTTAGTGTTTTATGACACCAAGCATAAGCACGAGGAGCTTTTCATAATTTTAACAGCTTATTCCACTCCACCATCTTTGAATCAGAATAAGTGCATTAAAATTGCATAGCAAGCGTGCACGAAATGCTAAAGAAAAGCAATGTGTTTTCTCATTAAGGGGCAGAAGCTGGGTCTGCCAGGCTCAAGCAAGACTTGTGTTTCTATGGCCTGCATCTTGGGGTGAGGAGGAGCAATGCAGGAGGAGCTGCTTGCCAGCCCCTGGCATGTCCCAAGCTGTCATGTTCCCATAGGACACCGAGCAAACGTGGGCAGGAGGAGGTTCCTATGCCCCAGGAAGGCAATTTGAACCTGTGTTGGTGGGTACCACACTGAGTGTTACACAGAAAAAGCAAGAGGGAAGAACAGGATTGTGTTTGTTATTGCTAAATCAAACCAGCTGTGATCCACGGGCTGCTGGATCCACAGATCCTTGCTGTGAGAAACACCAAACGTTGCTGCTGTTCCCCTTGGTGTTGGGCTGCTGGGTGCATCCGAGGGGCTGCCGGGACCCATTGGGGCCTCATCCATCCTGATGTGACACAAAGCAGCACCTGGGCTGGAGGAATGGACTGGAGGACTCAGGAACAAAGGAGCCTTTCAGGTCACCTAACGCTGTATGGATCCGAGAGGACAAAATGAATTTACAGGCATGGCTCAGATTGGGAGATATGCTAGCAAAGGCAATTTGTTTCATTTTATAGGCCTGAAAGATTCTACGTCGGGGCTCCCTGTATGGTTTGAATTAAGTTTGGAGAGTGGCATTTTGGAGAGCACTTTGGAAGGGTTTTCATGCAATGAAATGCCTGTCGTTCAAGCAGACATTGCAATACTTTTGCAGTGCTTTCCAGAAAAATAATCCATGTCTCCCCCCGAAAATGAAAACGACGAATTCCCTACCTGGTGCAGGGGTGCTTTGGCAGGGGGGTTGGACTCGATGATCTCTGGAGGTCCTTTCCAACCCCTACAATTCTGTGATTCTGTGAATACCCGAAAACAGAGCTATCTGCCTCGTATTATTTTAGAATAAGGTTCCACGCACCTCCTGATGGAGCAAGTGAGAAGTTTGAAGGCTGCTGCATTCAAAAAGAAGAGCTTTTTTTTTTTTTTTTTTTTTCCTGCCGCTTTGCATCTGCGCTGCCAGCAGCCCATCTCCCCGTTGTGATGCTGCCATCTGAGAACCCACCGATAGTCGGGACGGGCGATCCCTGCTGCCCTCCGCCTTCGTTAGCTCTTAATCACCGCCGGGCGAGGGGAGTTTTCCCGAAGGAGGCTCCTTTCAGGGCATTCAGAAAACGGGGTCAGACGTGTCTTCTGACCTGCGACCTGCCGCTTCCCCCCTCGCTGTAATTATCTAATACCGCGCTCTCCCTGCCAAGTACAATGAAACAATTTGTCACTTCGATTGTCTGTCAGTCAACACTGGGGCCTTTTCAACAGGCCAACACATGTTTTTTGAGAGCTTGTCAGCAAGGGCTGTCTGGCCAGGCACATAACCGTGGAAAATGGAACCTTTGTTAATTCTGGTTCTTAGAAAAGTAAATCCATTCACTTGCTTTTTTTTTTTTTTTTTTTTTTTTCAGGCTTTCAGCTTGGAATTTGCACAAGAAGCTGAATTGCCCCTGATCCCTAAATGATTGGTCAGAGGATTTGCATGAGGAAGCAGAAATTAATTATTCTTTTCTTTTCTTTTTATTTTCTGTAATTGTGTGTTTAGAAATGAGATTACATTCTGCAGCCGCACGAGGGGCTGGTTGGGGGGGAGGGAGGGGAGGGGAACCGCTTTGCATTTGTTTAGCGCCTCGGAGTTAAGATCACCTAATCGCTTCAAGCATTTCCTCGGATTCCCTCTTTTTTTTTTTTTTTTCTTTCTTTCTTTAATGACCAAACAAAAGGTTGTGCTGCTTTTCGGGGAACTTTTCCGACGGCGAACGTCGGCGTTCATCGCTCCGTCCGTGCGCTGCGAGCTTCGAGATGATTCGGAGCCGTTCCGCATCCCCACCGCATCCCCCAATTCTGTTGCCTGCGGATCCGAAGTTCCGAAGCTCCTCTCCCACCGCAGAAGTAAAATACGGCGTGGAATCACGGCACAGCCGCTCCATTGAGAGCTCTGCTTGCTTGGCTAATGCCAATAATTCAAAACAGATGAGCCCAAGGCTGTACGCTGTGTATCCCGAGCTGCCCTGACCCCTGGCACTCACTGAAAGTTACCTTGAGACTCGCCAGAGCTCCTCCTGCCTTCTGTGAAGGTTATTTATTGCAAAGTCATAAATGTTTGCTATAGATTTTCTCCATCAATCTAGAAAATGACTCGGGTTAGAAAAAAATTATGGACTTGGATTTTGGGCTCGTGTTTCTCGGGCAGGGGAGAAGAATTCGGATCTCCATTGTTCAGAGCTGCACAACTCTGGGCTCTGCTGCTGTGTTAATTAATTCCCTTCTGCAAACGGTTTGAAATGCACAGTGTAGTGGAGAAGGGAAGAGGTTCTCCTTTACTTCTGTCTTAAAATCTTCCATAAAACTATTTCTGGGAGAAGGAAAAGTCTGTTTTCTTCTCATCCTTCCGGGATACATTGCAATTAAAAAAACTGAAATCTGGAGGCTGCTGTGGCCCAGAAAACCCACCTCAAGCCAAAACCTCCCAACTGGGTTGCAGTAGGGCTGGGGGGAGCATCCACCTCCTCCCTGCACCCCAGGCACTGCTGCCCTGGGCCATAGCCAGCACATTTTCCCACCCCTTTTAGGAGGCACAGGAGCAGGGTTGTTGCTGCCCTGCAGGCACTTTTCTGCAAAATTGAAAAGCTTTTATTCAGAAAAGTTGAGCAAGACCTCAGCTTCCAGGATGATCTGGAGGTTCCTGGGTGAAATGGATTCCAAGCACTGCTGGATTTGACACTGGAGCTGCTCTCTTCAGAGGTTATGGCTAACAGTTCAACCTGACTGCATTTTTTTTGTTGTTACAAAATTGTTTGTGGCAGCTGTGCTCGCCCATCTGCAAGCATGCCCAGGATACAGAATCTGCCTCAGCTCACAGCAGCTCTGTGCTGCATTCATGCATGGCTCAGTTTCCACAACCACGGAGCAGGACAGAAGATGGATGCAGGGATGGCAGTGCGGATGTCACAACTGTTGCTGCTGCTATTCATGGCACAACCTGCTCTCCCATGTCTGTCTGTCCATCCGTCCAAAGCCTCTTGAAAAGATCTGCATGAATGAACTGACCCAGCTTTGTTTCTGCTGCCCCGCTTTGCCCTTTACCCTTTGGCCTTTGCCCAGCAGTGTGGTTGAGGAGGCAGGGTTTGGCCACAGATCACTGCACAGCTGGGCAGATGATGATCCCACAGCAGCACAATGAGACTGTGGTGCAGCTCCTTCCTCTACACCACTGCAGGATTTATCTCCTGATTGCCTTCTCTTCTCCCATCTTTCCATTCCTGCCCAATGTGTGGCACAGAGCTGTGTAGGTGTGTGGTTGGTGGCTGTATCTGCTGACATTGGGACCACAGGGAGATGTGGTCACAGGGGTGTGTGTGGGGGTTCTGGTGTGGATGGAGCTGTGCTGGGTAAGGTGCAAAAATCTGACAGTGAGAGCATGACAACAGGAGCTATTTGTTCCATCAATGATTTACCAGATGTGTACACTGTACTAAAGGCTTGTAAACATGCTTTAATGGCCAGCTGTAAATCCAGACGGTAGCAGTGCCAACTCCAACTCCATTGGACATGTCTCAGAACAGCAGCATAAGGGCCCTGAATCACTTTGTTATAGGCTCTGTCAGCTCTGCAATTGTGCATGTAAATCAAAGAGCCAATGTCCTTAGGTCAAAATTATTTGGATGTCAGGAGAGGTTTTATGACCACAGCTTTTCCCTTTCTGGGTTCCCTGCAGTTTCATGTCTTCCACGAATCACATCTCCAGAACATCAGGTTTCTGTCTGAGTGCCCCGAGTGCAGGGCTGTGTTTTCCCTGACTGGGTTGGAAATCTCCTTTGTTAATCACTGAAGCAAAGCATCATTAGTGAGAAGTGCAGAATGTACACAAAGAAGAACTTGCCAAATTACTAATAAGCAGAAACTCCATCCATCTTAATGAGATGGGGTTAAGAAAATAGCAACCTAGAATATACACAATGGAGCCTTTCCATGCTGTTTGTTTATCCACGTTAGAAAGTAGTTCAGAGCTCCATCTCTCGTAGTTCAGCTTAGAGAAGCTGAAGCGCGGTTTCCAAACCACAGGCTGCTGGTGCTCTTGCAAATCATCAAGCATGAGAAAGATAAATAAATAAACGGACAGACAGCTCAATAAATTATTAGAGGGAAGATAAGTGTCTGGTTTCCAAACAAATGGAACAGCACCACAACAAAATGCTGGGCTCTCTTTGCTGCTGAGCAAATCAGGTTTGCTCCACACGGCAGACAAGGAGAACTGCTTGGGGGAGAGAGAATTGCACAGTGCTGCTCCATGGAGGGCTGGGAAGGAGCAGAGAGAAGCTTTTATTTGGGAAAAGCTGGGGATGAATTGCAAATCCATGGCTCCCTGCTGACCTCCTGGGCATTGGCAGCACAGAAGGGCTCGCACCACACCGAGGTGGCTGCACACCTGTGCTGCAAAGCCACGTTTTTCTTTTGTTGGGTAGAAATGACTTGAAGTGCATTTCACACGAGCTGCTCAGCTGCTGCTATTTTATTGAATGCCAGCACTCGCTGTACGTTATTGAGACAAACTTTATATATGCTACAGCAGCCCGCACCTGGTCCAGGGCAAAGCTGAGCCTCCTAGAGAAAAATGTGCTGTAATGCAGCAAGTTATTATGGGATAAATATTTATAAGCGCCTGTAAATATTTGCCATGGGTTCCCTCTTGGGATTAGGGGCAGACGGTCAGAGTTTTCAGCAGTGCCGTTGGAGTTCTTTAAGTGTTATCTCAGCTAGTAAACCCTTTGCTTGTTGTGTTTAGTTATAGAATTTAATGGTGCTAATTTCACACTAACAGGAGATGTCAGCTGGAACCGCACGTGCCTTGACCCCAGCTGGGCATGGGCTGCTGCATGCCAGGGTGCCTCCTCTGTGTGGGCAGCAGCACAGGGCTGCCCAGCTGCAGAAGGTGAGGGCACATCCGTGGCTAATGAAAGCTCTGAGCTATCTGCTGAGCAAAACCAGAAAACAAACACAGCAAAGCTAACATCCTCCATGGCAGCCTGACCCCAGCAGGGGCTATCACTTCTGGCTACCAGGGAAGGTCTGAGCTAAAGCAAATATTCCAGGAGCTGCACTGCTGCAGGAGGTGGCACGGCAGGGTCCCTGCACAAAGATGATGGGGATGGGGGTGGGGACGCGGGGTTGAGGATGGGAATGGGGATGGAGATGGGGATGGAACAGTTGCTGCCAGCCTTGTCTCGCTGTTGTGTCACCGCTGCCCCATTGGGGTTGGGATGGGACAGGCACAGTGGTGGGAAACTGGGGAAGAAATGCCAGGGCAGGCGAGGCCACGACTCCTCCATGCCCTCAAATGCAGCAGTGGAACAATGGGCCCTGGGCAATAGTGCTCATTGGATTGTTGCATGGGACTCTATTTGGGGACTCCACTTTGCTGCTCATGCACGAAAGGCAGTCATTTGGCAAAAATCAGCTCAGTTAGCAGCCATTGTTCGTAAAGAGCCTGGGGCTGAATGGGCTCAGGGCTAATATATTCTATTATCCCATGCCTGCCTGTTCCCGGACAACATGGAGGGAAAGGCACATTCCAGTCCCAGCAGCCAAGCACTGTGGGCAGAGCAGCGGGGCCAGAAGGGATGGGGTGCAGTGGGCACAGCTCAGGGGCTGCAGTTTGCCACAGTGTGCTGGCCGTGTTGAGCCTTCAACACTGCATGCCCACAGCAGGGGGATGGGAGCACCCAAGCACTCCTGCAAGGTCCCACAGCCTGCAGGACAAACAACAGAGACTGAAATAAGCATGGTTAATTGAGCTGGGCTTGTCACAGGGCAGGGAGGACTCAGGATAACCAAAAGGGTGCATGTTGCAAGGCATCTTGTTATTCAGTAAGGTTATGCCAGCCCCTGTGGGAGAGGCAACAATAAATGGCTGTAAAGTAAAGTTAAATAATGACATTGCAGAAACTTAGGAAGCAGCAGAGGGCTACATAATTGTGAATGGAAGTGGCTGCACAGGCATTTAGAAAAGTTAATGCCCAGTTTGGAAAGGGTTTATTGAAAGAGCACTGCTATATATACTGCTTATACCCTGTGTTATGCAATGTAGTGGTCTAGACCAGAGCTGCTAGATTTTTTTCTTTTTTTTCGTGGCAGTTCTATTTCAGCCAACAGTTCACTCATGAATACCCATGCAGGTGCAGCTGCCATGAATACAGCTACCAAATACAGAAGGGTGCCAGCAGAGCTGTTTGTAGGGCTGAGGATGGAGTTGTCTGTGGGGTCTGTGGGATGCTTCAGAACCAAAGCAACAGACCTGCAGCCTTCTGCTGGGATGGGGAAGGCTGAGCTGGGGTGGGCAGACCTGGGAGATGCAGTGCTGTGCCTCAGGATGCAGCCAGCCCAGGGAGCAGCGTGGATGCTCTGGGTAGGTGATGCAGTGCATCTCTGGAATGGTTTTTGTTTCTCTCTCTGTTGAGGTGGGTATAAGCAGCTCTGATGGAGAGCTCTAAGACTTTCTGGTGCTGTTGCAGTTAACAATGGAGCGTTGCTTGCAAAATGTGGTTCTGAGCACCCAGAAGAGCAGGGATCTGTGTTCAGGACCAGACAGTTGTGCCTGCAGGCACAGTACTTGGCTGTGAATTCTTGAGAGAAATCCAGCCAAACAGCCTTAAGCAGATCCATGTCCTGTTTTGTGCTACACTGCAAGACGCTGCTTGGACTTTGCAATATGTCCTATGTTCTGTGAGACGTTTCTAAACTGATGTTGGTAAAAGCAAATTCTAGGATGTCAGGATTTCCCCAGGGATGAAAAGCCCATTTTGCAGCTGTTTCTTCGTGCAAACAGCAATCAGGGTTCTACTGCCATTCCCTGAGCCTGAGCAGCAGGGAAGGGCCTGCTCCATCCCACTGCTTTTCATTCAGTAACTGGCACCTTACGGCGAAGACTTCTCTTGTTTACTACTGAATTCTCCACTTCATTAGCAGTGCTAACAGGCTGCTCTCTTCTACTGGGCCTCAAGTGGCTCTTTCACGCTTGCAGGCTGCAGAACCTCTTCCATTTACCTCTCAATGAGGTGTAGTTCCTGCTTTTAATATCACAAGCTGTTTCAGCAGAAGGCAGCAGCACTAACCGAGCTTAGTGTAGGGCCAGGGGAAGGGGCTCAGGGGAACACAGGGACTTTCTGATGGCCCAACTCCTGCACACAGGGTGGTTGAGCTGCAAGCCCAGAACCGAGGGGCCCAGCTGTGCCCACGTGTGGTGGTGGGGCAGCATTGGGTGCTGCTGCTGCACGGTTCCAGGACTGTGGGCATGCTTCCAAGCGTAATTCCTCTTTAAGAAACAGACCTACTCTTTCTCCTGCTTTTTTTTTTTTTTTTCCTTTTTTTTTTTTCCCCCTGCAAATACCATAGTTTGGGTTGGAATTTGTCCACAGGGAAATGAGATCTGCACGGTCCACTCCAGGTTCTCAGAAACATTCACAACCTCGCAAAAGCTGCTTAGGCTTTACAGAGCTGCTTCAGCTCCGTGCCACGACAGCCCCCGGTACCCCCCAGCTCTCCCGGGGAGGAAGCAGCAGGACCTACGGCGGCGCTCACGTGTTTCCTAAGCCTAAAAGAGCCTCCCCGTGCTTTCGCCCATCCCGAACATCTCTCCGCGTTGCCGCAGGTGCCTCGCCCTCCCGCTCGCTCCGGGGCACGGAGCTCCTCCGCCGGACCGCGGCGCCGTCGGGGCTCGCCTAGGGCGGTGCGGAGGCGGCCGGGCCGGTGCGGGATTGGCTCCCGGTGCCGCTGATTGACATCGGAGGACGAGAGCGCGGCGGGCGGTACCGCCGTGATTGGCTGCCGGGGGCTCACAAACCCGCGGCGCGGGGCGGTGGGGCCAGAGTGGGGCCGGGGTTGGGGAGGGAGCGGGCGGCTTTGCGAGGGGGCAGCGGCGGTGGCAGCAACGGGCATCTGGCGGGAGGGGCCGCCGAACGTCGGGTGGGAATCCCGGGAAGGGGGTCTCTGGGAACGGCGCGGGGGGCTCCGGGCGAAGCTGCGGGGAGTGGCGGTGCCGCGGGCGGTGCCGTCGGGGCGGCCGTCGGGGCGGCCGTCGGCGCGGCCATGGGCGGAGTGCGGGGCGAGCTGCGGGCGCTGCTGTCGCTGGCCGCGGGGCTGCTGGCGTGCGGCGGGGCCAGCGAATACGACTACGTGAGCTACCAGTCCGATCTGGGCCCTTACCCCGGGGGTCGCTTCTACACCAAACCCCATCAATGCGTGGCCATCCCCGCCGACCTGAGGCTGTGTCACAGCGTGGGCTATGATAAGATGGTGTTGCCCAACCTGCTGGACCACGAGACCATGGCCGAGGTGAAGCACCAGGCGAGCAGCTGGGTGCCGCTGCTCAACAAGAACTGCCATATGGGCACCCAGGTCTTCCTCTGCTCCCTCTTTGCCCCCGTCTGCCTGGACCGGCCGGTTTACCCGTGCCGTTGGCTCTGCGAGGCTGTGCGTGATTCCTGTGAGCCCGTCATGCAGTTCTTTGGCTTCTTCTGGCCGGAGATGCTCAAATGTGACCAGTTCCCACAGGATGATGTCTGCATTGCCATGACAGCTCCCAACGCCACCGAAGTCTCCAGGCCTAAAGGTAAGGCATGGTCAGAGCTGGGGGGAGGGGGAACAGATGTCGGCTCAGGAAAGGTTGTATCATTGTCCCTAAGCAGGAAGGATGCGCTGCCTGCTCCTTGCCGCTCTTGGAGCAGTAATCGTGGGGAAGGTGGAGCCTGGGGAGTTGTAGTGCTGTAATCTGTGCATCCCTGTCCTCCTGAGAAGTGTTTTCTCTTCCATGCTTGGCTCCCGTGGGACCACTCTTCAGCTGCAGTGGGATGTGTGCTTACAGGAACGTCTGGCTGGAGTGGATGGTGGCAGTGGTCCCAGCAGAGCACCACGCTTCCCAGGCAGCACTGAGGCTCAGTTGCCTGCCTGAGTGAAGGCATACAGTAGAAGAGTGCATGTGGTAAAGCAGCCCTGCCTTCCCAGTGGGGGCTGGATGGTGGAGAGAGGCTGCAGGCAGGGTGTCCATCAAGAAGCAGTTGGGGAAAGTGGATGTGTTTCTTATTTTCTCGGTTGTGCTCTGTGAGTCTGCCTGTGTCAGACCAGCTTGCCCACAGCGAGCTGCAACGAGTCTGGTTTGTTGCTGGAAACTTTTAAAATAATCAAACTGGTGTAAGGTGAGCATTCTGTGTTAAAGCACTTTGTAAAGCTACTGAGAGGTGTTTGCAGAGGGAGAAGGCAGGGGCTGTAGGAGAGCACAGCACTTACTGAAGCAATTGCTGGAAGGAGGTCTTTGTTTTCAGGGGAGGCTCTAAGATCTCTGCTCTGGGTGAACCCAGACCCTTGGTCCAGACTGCTGCTGTGTCTTGTGAACAGGTACAAAGGTTGCTTTTATTCCTCAGGGATTTGCAGCCAAGCAGAGCAGAACTGCAGCCTGCAGAGCTGCCCCTGCTCTGGGCTGTGTGCAGGTCAATATCTTCAGAGGCTTTAGAAGCTCCAGACCTGGGTTCACCCTTGTGAGCAAGCAGCATCTGCCAGTCTTCTCCAGTGTGGTTCAGCAGTCTTTGTGATAAACTTTCAGGCCTGTTTAGACAGATGGGGCAGCATTGCTTTCTTTTGGTGCTGTGCAGCAGCACGATGTTCAGTACCACTCACATCACTGCAGTGACTTTCTTATAGCAAAGCCCTTTGCTGCGTGCAGCTGCGTGCAAAGTTCTGCTGGTGTGTATTCCTGGAGCCCCATGGATTTCAGGCTCTGGGGTGTTTCCTATTGATTCAAAGAAGGTCAGAGCCCAGCAGTGTCCCTCCCCCCACCCCATTCTCAGGGCATTAATAAGAACGAGTCTTTTCAGTATTTTTTCCCATTAACACCTTAAAATTGGAATTTGTTTCTGCCTCTCAAAGAGCTGACCTGCTGAATTCCTTTCTCCTTAAGCATTAGGCAGTAAAGCCTGCAGGCCCACAGGATGCATCAGGGGAGTTGCAGATTAATATAGCATTACACATTCCTTCTCCCTGCCCCTGGAGTAAGCTAGCTCTAAAGCCAGGCATTAGAAAATGGGCAGCAGGGAGAAAAACTGGAAACAGTCCTCAGAGTGAAGCTGTCACATGCAGAACGTGGGCTCTGTCCCAGCTGTTGTAGGTTGGGAGGTGGTCAGAGCTCAGACTGTTGGGTGCTCTCAGAGTGCTGGGGGTTGGGCTGGGGTCCCTGAGCTGCCCAGGGTGCACAGCAGCAGCTCCTGCTCACATTGTGGCTGTGCTACAGCATCCCTGGGGCCACGCACACAGCTCAAACAAAGCCTGACTTTTCACTGTTTCCCTGTTTTCAGGGAACAGTGAGTTTGATTTTACTTTTTTTGTAGGAGCTTGGAAAGCTTGTAGGTTTGGCACTGTGGTGGCTTTCTTGCTGGCTATCTGCCCTGTGTGGTGTGCACTTTGGCTATGAGATAAGCTGATGATGAGGGGTATACCCCTCTGCTCCCAGAGGATGGGCTCGGGTGGTCTGCAGCACAGCTGCTCTCCTCCTGGCAGCAGACATTGTGGGGTCCTCCCGCCAGCATCCTCTTGCCATGAGCTCATTAAATGTACAGGCAGTATGGAAAGATTCTGACTGCTCATTTAAAAGCATTTGGGCTGTCATCATGTCCCAGAAACTGCCTTCTCCTCGTGTCCCTGTAAGCTAAGTTGGTACAGTGGCTATGGTAGGGTGTTGGAAGGGGACGTCACCCAGCTCAGGCACACCAAGAATGGCATTTCTAGGGCTGCTCCTGAATGCAGTGAGGATTACCTTGCTGCTGGCAAACCGGGACAATTGGAAGGCCAATTGCTCTACATGTGTGATTAATAAAGTCGTGGCTTATGACCCCAGGAATGAATGAGGGTTTGGCACAAAGCAGGAGGGGAGAAGAACTGCTCAGGAATGAGTGTCCAGCTGGGAGTCCCACGGGGCGCCTGCGGACGAGGAAGCAGCACTGTGGTCTGCACGAGGTGTGCGGCTTTGCACCCTCCTGCTGGTAGCTGCTGTGCTGCAGATCCAGGCTCCGTCTGCCTGCGGAGGCTGGCAGATGTTGCACTGCCAGAGAACAGCTCTTGTGTGTGGGAAAGAGCCCTTGTGCTGGACCGAGAGCATCTCCCTGCTTCAATAAATTCATCCGTCAGTAGCACAAACCTCTGTCTGTGCTGCTGGGTGGTCTCTGCTGGCTGGAGGCAGGAACCTGGAAGCAGTTCATTATCCTCTGGATGTGAGGAGCTCTCCTGATGAGCTGAGTTGTGCCTGTCCTGAACCCAGTCTGGCTCTGGGGTGGTTACCCTTGTTGTGTGAGCCTTCCCTGCCTTACCTTTGCATGTGCTGTGTGCCAGCTTAGTGCACCATAGGACACAGCATCATCAGGCTGCTCACCACGCCGTGTGGCAAGCAGCTCCTCCAGCCAGGAGCTTGGCCCTGAAAACTCCATTCTATATCAACCCTGTCCTCTGCAAGCAGCTGCCTGCACCTGGAGGAGCAGGGCTGGCAGGAGGCTATGCTGGAACTGGGACCAGGCAGGTGATGTCCTCTGAGCTGGCTGCTGGCACCCCAGGGCAAGGCTTCAGGCTGCTTTTGGTCCTTCTGGGTTTGTGGTGCTCTTGGGCTCGCTCCTCATCACCTCTTGTCTCCTCTCACCAGGAACCACTGTGTGTCCACCGTGCGACAACGAGATGAAGTCGGAGGCCATTGTTGAGCACCTGTGTGCCAGCGAGTTTGGTAAGGAAGCATTCCTGCTGCTGTTCCTCGCTGGTGTGGCTCTGCATTGTGGAGAGAAGAAGGCACTTGGTGCCCTGGCTGCAGAGCATCCTGCTTCCCTTCCATCTGTGCCTGGTGCAGCAGGTTGGGTACACGATGCTGGAAGGGCATCTCCTTTTGCAGGGAGCAGGGCACTACAGGATGCTACAGCTGCTCAGCAACCACTGTGCTACCCAGGCAAGCTGGGGGCTGCCTTGTTGTGGGCTTGGAGGTGTTCTTGGGGTGCTGGGAGGCTTTCTGGGATGTGCAGGGCAGTGCAGCTCTGCATAGGCTGGATCCCGGACCACTGGATTCCCACCAGCCTTGTGGTTGACATGGGTCAGCAGTACAGTCCCATTGCCTGGGGGCAAGCATGCCTCTAGATGTCAGTGTTGATGCGTGGTGGCAGCAGTGTGTGGGATGTGTCTGGTGGGGAGTGGGGTCTTGGAGCAGTGTGGCCCCATGGCAGCTCAGCAGGGAGGTGCCTCTGGGTGTCTGATGCCCAGGCTGCTGGCACCCCCGGGTCTCTTCTTAGCAGAGTTCTGATCTTCTTGCCAAGTCTGGGTGTTGAACCCAAAAACCATCCCTTGCCTTTTTAGGGTTGAGAAGCGAACGGAAAAAATGCAGTGCTGTTGGAAAGCTGTGTCCTAAATCCATTATGGCTCATAAGTGAGTCAGACAATCATAGGGAAACACAGCTTCATTAAAAACAAAACAAAAAAAACCCACGAAGAAAGCTGTTGCAGGGAAAAATATGAGCTTTTTCAGATCAAGCCCAGCATTAACTGGTTTTGACATCCTTGCTGGTGTCTGTAACTTTCCTAAAAAGCTATTAAAGGAGCATTGAGCAAGGTGTGCATTCCGTGGGGATTAGCACTTGAATGTGCGCTGTGCAAACCCCAACCTGCTCTGTGCTGATGCTTTACTCCTTCTGCTGGAAATGAATTCCCCACGCCTGCAGGTTTGGTATGCCAAAAGGCCTAAGTTCAGTACAGAACTTTTTCTAATGGGGGAAAGCATCCACAGGAACACCCATGTAATAGTTCCTCAGGAATGTGCGTGCTCCCGGAGTGCAAGAATTCAGTGTGGCTGGGAGCTGCCTGCCCTGAGCTCCTCATCTGTGGCCCAGGAGTTTTCTTGTGAAAACGAGACGACTTCTTCCTGGAAAGGAGTCCAGAGCAGCTGAGCAGGACATAACTGGTGTCTGCTGCGTGTGAGGCATCATTCTTTCCTCACAATGGAAAGCTGGTTGCATTTTGGGTTGCCTTTTGTTCTCCTCTTCCTCTCTTGTCACCAGAATAAATAGCAGTGGAAAAGTTCATTTTGCATGGATTCTCAGTGGTGTAGGTTTCAAGCAGCTGCCTTTGGCACTTCTTCCTCCTGCCACTGCGTTCTTCCTCCTCCATGGAGGAGAGGTCCCTCCAGCCACTCTGGTGTGCTGGGAGCTGGGGTGAAGGATGTGGGCAGGGTGCTGTGGGGATGCCTGGCAGTGGGGAGCAGCTGGTGAGCGATGGGTCGGCCCCAGGAAGTGCTCTCCCAGCACAGGATCCTTAGATCTCTGTTTAGTCTTCAGGGGTTACTGTCGTGGGGGTGATTTCTCATGGAGAGCTGTTTATCTGGCACTAACATAAACTCCCGTCCCCTCCAACTGAGGTTTCTCATGCACATCCAGCAAGGTAAACACCGGCAGCTGACAGGTTACAGAACCTCATCACAGCCAGACAAGTACTGTAAATGTTTAAACTACGTGCAGCGTGAGGGGCAGCTGGTGGTGGGCTCTGCTCACTGCTCTTCTCTGCTTCACGTGGTGCCCTTGTTGTTGTAGGGCTCCTGCACATCCCTGGGCTGTGCTCTTGGTGCTCTGCCTGCTCCTTGCAGCTTGGGGTTGGGCAGCCCTGGCATGCTGCTGCTCTCTGTTTCTCTTGGTGGGTGTATTTATCATTTCTGCCCTTTCCCTGAGGTCTGAGGGATCCTGCCCAGCGGGCTCTTGCTGAACCAGGACTGCAGTACAATCAATACATGCTGTTTATTTTTCCCCTTGACTGACAGCTCCTTGCCTGCACCCTTCTCCAGTTACAGCCCTAATGTGTCTTCTGGCAGGTTTCCTCCTTCTTTGCGATTCCTGAAGGAAGGAGCAATGAGGCTGCAGGAACAGCAGAGCTTTCCACTCTCTCACATTCCCTTCCCTGCCCCTGGGGGTGCTGGTGTGGGGCTCCTACATGAGGGGGAGCACTGGGATGGAGCCAGGTGGTGTGGGCTGGGGGTGCACCTGGGGTGGGGGTGATTTCAGTGATGTGTTCCTATGCCTTGTGCTGTTCCAGGGCTCGGTGCAAATTGAGCTGCTTTGGTCTCTCCTGCTCTGTAAAGCTTGCATCTCTTGCTCCCTGAGCATCCTGAATTGGGAAAGCGGATAGAAAGCAAGCTTCCCTTTAGTTTCCAGCCCTGGATTGCTTTCCTGTACAGTAATAGTATAACACAGCAGGGCTCTTGGCAAGCACAACAGCCTTTTTTGGCACGTGGGCAGACAAATACCATTATTTTCACTGCCAGTGCAGTGGCTGGGAGCACAAGGGTAGCACACAGACTGTGCTGCCTTCTTGAGGCTGTCATTGCTGTCCTGCTGCCATGTGTGTCTGCAGTGGTGACCTGAATACGACGTGTATTTATTGCTGCAAGTTCCAGCAGGGCGGAACTTCAAGGAGCAGTGATGCAGGGGATTCTTTCCCAAGCCAGAGCCCATGGCTTCTGCTGTGCTATCTGCTGCTCACACGTCTGAGAATCAAATGGGAAGGGACAGCAGACAATCACATATCTGAGCATTATTTATCTGCGGCTCTGAAGTAAACTCCCAAATGATGGAAATATGTTAGTCATTTTTGGCCATATGTGCTTTTCTCCAAAAAGGAGACAGAGCCAAATGGCACAGAAGTGGTACTTTAATGTACAACACATTTCCATCATTTTTCCCATGCTTACTAAATTCCTGTTCATGGTCATGGCAAATGAGCGTTAATTTTCTTTTATTTGGGTTGCTATTTACTCAGGAAGGCACTGAATCCAAAGAGGAGAATTCTTCTGTTGGTTTGGGATGGGATTGGCCCTGCTCCCCAGGTCCCCACCAGCTCACACATAGCAATACTCAGTGTTCAGAATGTGTTCCACAGCTGCCTGGGGGCAGGAGAGCCTGAAAGCAAATGTTTGAGGAGCTGAATTGATCTCTTAAGAGTCTCTCTGTCATTGCTCAGCTAACATTTTGCTAGCAAATCATGCGTTGTGCTGCTGAACAAATTTCCTTCTCAATTAAAATTGTTCTGTGCTGAGAACTTTGTTTTTTTTTTTTTTTTCCCCTTCTCCTTGGCTTGTTTTTCAGCTCTTAAGATGACCATCAAGGAGGTGAAAAAGGAGAATGGGGACAAAGTGATCATTCCACGGAAGAGGAAGGCGCTGAAGCTGGGGCCCATCCGCAAGAAGAACCTGAAGAAGTTGGTGCTGCTCCTGAAGAATGGGGCTGATTGCCCCTGCCACCAGCTGGACAACCTTGGCCACCATTTCCTCATCATGGGCCGCCAGGTGAAGACCCAGCATCTTCTGACAGCCATCTATAAGTGGGACAAGAAGAACAAAGAGTTCAAGAAGTTCATGAAGAAGGTGAAAGCTCCGGACTGCCCAACGTTCCCATCTGTTTTCAAGTGACCCCCATGGGGGCCAAACCTCCTCCCCCTCTCCCCCTTTCTTCCTCATCCTCAAAGCTCCCCCAGCCCCACCTCCTGCCCCATGCCAGCATTTCCCAGAGTGAGCACTGAGCAGAGCCCGAGGTCATGGACCACATACATCTACAATAGCCAAAGACCCATTGCTACGAGTTCATGGAAATAGCAGCAAAGGGGTTTGAGACCACATGATTTTGGATGTGACCCTTGTGACCACCTGTATTTGTGGCTGCAGGAGCACCCGAATTCATTCCTACAGGACCAGATGCCTATTGGAAAAATATTCCATCCTGACAATACAAGTTAATAAACAAGTGAAGCAGCATCCATCGAACCCCTGATAAAACCTCCTAGTAGCTAATTGCCCTCATGGTAAATACAAAGCAACCAGTATTCCAGTCTGAGTGCCTTTGGGTTGAGCCTCAGCCCTGGGACCTCACAGTGCCCTGATTTGCTGGGTCTCATTCCCAACCATTGCATGGTCCCACACACCTGGCTGTGTCCCTCAGCAAGGCTCTGCTTGCTGGCTCGTGCCATTGCTCATTTTACCACCAAGATTTCATAGTTTCTTCAGGCCGCCAGCAAAATATTGCACTGCAGAAGGGCAAGGAGTGTTCCCTGTGGAGCATCACAGGACTGCATCATCTCCGTGCTTCCTGCAGTTGTTGTGGGACTGATTGGTGTCCAGGTTTTGATGTGTGACAACTTGGTTTTGTATGTACTGTTGTTTTTTTTTTTTCCTCTTGTCATCAAAATGTCCCATTAGTGTGAGGTTGTGTCGTTTTATGAAAGACAGTGAATACTGCACCCAAATGATTACATTTATTGACCAGGCTGAAATTCATTATTCTGTTAATTGGACGTCTTCTTTTCTGCATAGTCCCACATTGCTGCACATTAATTACACCATCTTGCTTCTATTCATCATTCTCATCCATCATGATTGCTCTTAAGAGAATGACTGTCTTAAAACTTGAAATAATCCTGTAGCTTTGCAGTTAACTGTGCTCAGATCTGGTGAATGAATTGTTTCTCTGGCTCGGGAGCGCCGTGTGTTTCTTTCATGACTGAACCATGGACTTTATTGTAGATAAACTCCCTAAATATGCTGAGCACCCTGATGAATGCTGCTTCAGAACTAGCAGAGAGATGGATTTAGGATGTGAACTCTTTAGAAAATCCCACTAAGTGTCTTAGACCACAGCGTGTATTAGCATTGTTACTGTGATGCAAAGTTAATCATTGTAGATAATGTACTTTATCAGTGAATTAAGAAAAAAAAAAGAGCAAAACCACAAAAAAGATCCACCCTAAGCTTTAGAAGCAGCTCAGGGCTTCTGAACTGAGCTGTGTGTGATGTTTCAGACATGGTGTGTTGGGCATCTCCATATACCTGGATGGTCGTGGTACCACCCTGCTGCCAAACTGCTGTGGGATCTGCCAGCAGTTGTGTGCAGATGGAGCAGGCAGAGCCCCTGTGCATCACTGCTTCCCTTGTGCTCTCTTTGTACGTGGAGGATTTAATAATAATAATAAAAAAAATAACAGCACTAAAAGAGTTGGATGTAACACTGTGTTATAGACAGGATATATATTTACATTTTGTTCTAATGTAATTTTAGATCATTAATTGAGAAACTGTGTGGCAGCCCCAAATCAGAGCTGCTGCCTGTGCTCCCCTGGGTTCCCATCTCCCCCAACCTGGGGGGGTCCTTGAGATGGAGCAGCACTGGGCTGCAGCCCAGGCCCACAGTGCCGAGGCTGAGGCTGCAGAACAACATCAGCATCTGCTTCCCTGGCGTGGCTGGAAGCCTCAGACATGATGAAGATGTTCAGCACTGCAACCACAGCAGTGTGCTCATGGTAGATGATATCAGCAGTTGGTTTTGATGTTACGGCTTGCATTTCTTTTCCAATCTACTATCTGTTCTTTATGCTTTGTCTTTTATGTATCAATCGTCTCTTAACTAAAACTGCTAAATTAATCAACAACGACGTGATTCCCCCTCCCTGTTATTATAGAGACATTGTTTTCTGTCCCACATTGGTGCTGTCAGAGGTGGCTGCAGTGCAGTGCAGTGGGACGTGATGCGATGCTTGGGATGTCTGGGCTGGATGTGCTGCAGCTTTTTGGACAAGAGGAGAGAGATGCTTCTCACAACCAAACCTAAGTGGTGCATCCCTGCTGTAAGAACCCAGAAATCATCTTGCAGTGCACTCTGCAAATAGGTCTGGGGGTGTGAGAGCCACGTGGGGGTCATGCATGGCACAGAGCTGCAGTGGGTTTTGAGGACTCCACGTTCCTTATTTACTCGTGAGGCTCGAGGGGAGCAGCCCAAAATAGGTTTTGAAGGACAAATGCTCCAAATGTAATTGTGACAGAGGGCATAGAAGTGCATGAAGAGCACAGATGTTCTGTGTGTGCTCCAGCAGGCACTACCTAGAGCTGTGTGAGGAGTCTGTGCTGCTGTGGGAACCTCTCATGTGAGCACAATGCATTACAGCAGAGCGCTGCTTGCTTTTCTCATAGTATATTTTAACAAAGAAATCTGTACTTGATTGTTTTGCTTTGTTTGAAACTTGTGGTTGATATAAACACATTATGGCTTCTGTTCTCTCTCTTCTGTGATTGGAGCAAGAAAACCTCTCAATAAAACGTTGGGTTTTTTTTTTTTTCCTTCCCTTTCAAAGTTATTTTTATTGTTGCCTTTTCCATATCACTTGCATTACTCACTCCGACATCCAAGGGTTCAGCACGCTGTCTCTATGCAGACACAGCTTATCTGCACTGCTGCCTGGCAAGGAGAGATGCAAGAGCTTAAACCACACATCCACAGTGCTGAGACAGAGAAGTGCTGTCAAAGTGCTGCTGCTAGTCAGTGCTTTATCTGTGCATTAATACCCCTGTTGCAAACCAGCTAGCTCACACCAGTGCAAACAAAGGCAATGAGCTCCTTACAGCAAACAGCATTGTTTGCAGGAATTACTTCCTAGAAAATGTTGTTGCTGTCACTGGTAGCAAGGAAAGCAGGCACACACCTGAAACCCCATTAGCCAGCCCTGGCTCCAGCTCTCAGGTTATTCCAATCAGAGCAGTCACCCATCCTTTGAGAAACAACCAGCAGGGCTGAGCATAGCCTGGAGTTGGTCTCAGGTGTAGGGGAGGTTTGATAGTGGAGAAACCAGGGAGCTCCTACCCTCCAGTGCCCCTGGCCAGGGACATCAGCAACAGCTATGAGAGCAGGTAAGAGCAGCTCAAACATGTGAGTTATGCTGTAATTGGTTCAAATACTGATTGTTACGGGTTCTGTTTATGCAGCATGCTCGTTCTAAACCAGCACTTTTATGAGTTCTGCTGTGTAATAATTCGGGGTGAGGTTTTCACATGCGTGTATGTAACTGTAAAGTAGGGTGTGTGCTCAGATCCTGCTGAGTGCTGGAGGTCCAAACAAATACCCAAAGTTCCCTAACTTTGGGTAGAGAGGTGCAGCTTTTTGCTGATCCACAGCTGATCCTGAATGCACTTTGTTTCAGGCTCTTGTGTCCAGCTCTGAGTCTGGCTTCACAATGCAGGGAGGCTGAAAAAGCTTGGGGATGGTTGAGGATTGCCCAGCAGTGACTGCATTGTGTCTATGGGCTGTGCCCCATGGAAAACTGCTTCTAGCTTGTGTGAGGGTGTAACAGCTGATCTGGCAGCACAAAGATGCTCAGCCTTGCCAGCAGCCTGCCCTGGGCTTGTCTGAATCTTGCATAAAATAAAATATCATCCTCTCGTGACTCAGTTTATCCTCCCAGTAATGTTTATCTTATTTGCTCCAGCATTCTTTCTGTTGAGTATCGTCTGTTCATTGAGTTTCTGGTCTCCAGTTCATAGTTAAGCTCTAAATAAATAACAGTTTGCTTTCATGCTATACAAAAGTCATCTTCCATCCCACAACTAATTTCTTGTCCTTGGCAATCTGTGTTCTTCTTTGACCCCTGCTGGGGAATGCAGGGCTGGAAATTGTGAGCAATTAGGGATGGTTTCTCCTGGAGAAGAGCAGATACCAGCCTGGTGTGTCTGACAAGGAGCTCTATTAATGCTCTGCAGGATGGAGAGGTGATACACCACAGCTGCTCAGGCAGCCTGGTGACATGTCTGCAAGGGAAAAGCTGCCTGTGTTTTATCTGCAGTGCTGCTGCTGTCTGGGCACGGTGTAACAGCAGTTCCCACCAAAGCCCTCCTTTGCTCTGGTGGTGTTCAGCTTTGCAGGGACACGTGCTGCAACTTCAGCACAGAACTGCCCCTCTTTGTGCTGCTGAGGGGCTGAAATCCTACAGGAGTGGCAAGGAGATGCGTGGTTGTCTCTATGTGGGGAATGGTGTTTATGCCCTAATTCTGTAAAGCAAAGGGTGCCTTGTTGCATGTGGCCACACAAAGCATAGACTGGGAGAGATGCACAGAGGAAAACAAGGAGTTTGTAACGTGCCACGACGAAGAACAGAGCAGGAAGGAGGAAAGAAATACTTCCTTTCTTTTCAGACGCTTTTGTGGGGAAAAAAAAAAAAAGATCCATCAAGGATAAAGGGATGCAAAACTCCCTGCTCTGTCTGAGTGCCCTGAGCTGCAGGGCATGCAGACGTGGGAAGCTCTGCTTCAACCTCAGTGCAGAGAAAGTCCTCTATGAGATGGAGGGAGGGAAAAATCTCTCAGAATTCACAGCAAGTGCTGTAAAAGCCTCTGTTTTGTGAGGGCTCGGACTCATTTTATTGTCATTTCTTCTCTAGTAATCCCATCCCAGTGTCTGAGCATCCTACCTGTTGGCTGAGTTGCACTCTTCTGCAAGTCTGGAGGTGACAAAGTCACGTTTCAATGCCCTTTTTAGGAGCCTGGCTGGCTCCTCTGCTCTATGCATGGGGCTGTGGCTCTGCACTATGTGGCTTCCCTGGGCAGAGCTGTGCCAGGAGCCATGGGTTGGCCTGTCAGGTTGGCTGGCTAAGCTGCAGAAGCCTTCCAGTCTCTGGAAAATGAGAACTCTGTTCCAAGACCCACTCAGAGAAAGCTGGAATCTCCTCTGGGCTGGTTGCTGGCCACAAGCTGTCCTGGTGGCAATGTAAGGGCAATGGTGTGCCCAGCTCTGCAGTGCAGGATGACGATGCCTGAAGGGTCATCAGCTCTGCTGCACAGAATTTCCAGGATCCAGGGAGCTGTGAGGGGCCAGCAAATAGTCCCACTTCTCTGCAGAAATGTGCTCAGCCTGGAAATGCTGTCAGTAACATTTTTTTTCTGTTGGAGATGTGTGCCAAGTCCTCGCTCCAGCAAGGAGATGTGGGAAAGCAGGGCTGTGGCTGGATGAACCACACCTGGGTCACAGTGCTGCTGCTGCTCAGTGTGACCCCCACCAAACTCCTGAGTTATTAACGTGGATGAGAGATTAATTTGCTAGAAGGTATTTTTCTTTGCTGGGAGAGCACGCACGTGCATGGCTCTAACATGCAGTGTTGGGAACTTCATTAAACTGCACCAATGATGAACTGCAATTCCTTCAGCCAAAGCAATTTGCACCGGAGCAGCAGAGTAATTGCACCCAGGCTGGGCAATCTCCTCTGCTATTGCACAGTCAGGGTAAATCACTAATCTGGAGAGATTGCAGCTCGGAAAACAAATGGGATCCTGGGCTCCATCAGCAGAGGGGTGGCCAGCAGGGACAGGGAGGTGATTGTCCCCCTCTGCTCTGCTCTTGTGAGGCCCCATCTTCAGTACTGCATCCAGGTCTGGAGCCCCCACTAAAAGAAAGACAGAGAGCTGTTGGAGAGGGTCCAGAGGAGCCACAAAGATGAGCAGGGGGCTGCAGCACTTCCCTATGAAGACAGGCTGAGGGAGCTGTGCTTGTTCAGCCTGGAGAAAAGAAGACTGTGGGGTGAATCATTGCAGCCTTCAGTACCTAAAGGGAGCCTACAGACAGAAGGGGAATCAACTCTTGGAAAGGGTAGATAACAGCAGGACGAGGGGAAATGGGTTTAAGTGGATGGAGGGGAGATTGAGGTTGGATGTCAGGGGGAAGTTGTTTGCTATGAGAGTGGTGAGGTGCTGGAACAGCTGCCCAGAGAGGCTGTGGATGCCCCGTCCATCCCTGGAGGTGTTCAAGGCCAGGCTGGATGGGGCCCTGGGCAGCCTGGGCTGCTCTGAAATGTGGAGGTTGGTGGCCCTGCGTGTGGCAGGGGGTTGGAGCTCCGTGATCCTTGAGGTCCCTTCCAACCCTGGCCATTCTATGATCCTCTGAGAGGACAGAGCATGTTTGTGGCAGTTCCAGGGTAATTCAGAGTGTGGCCATACGTGAGGTGCTGATGGCTGCACTGCCCTCCTCACCTGCGGTGCCACTGCTGGGCACCCATGGGTGAGATCTCAGCATCCTCAGCCTGGGGGTGAGGGAGCAACCAGGGGTGGCTGCTGAGGTGATGCATTGAATGTTCCATGTTAAATGGTCTAAAAAAAAAAAAGAAGAAGAAAAAGAATACTGAGCTAAATGTTTATGAAAATCTCCCCCTGGATTAATGGTTGCCAGACAGCTGAGGGGTAATTACATGTGATACTACTTTAATTATTAAGCACGGAGCTGCCCAGCTGAATTACTGTAGCCCCTAACTGCCTACTCCAGTGTTTACAATTTCTTCACCATTCCCTGTTCTTCCCTCTCACTCACCCTAAATGTTTATTTAATAATCCTGGAAGACCTTTTAAGCTTTCTGGGTTTAATGTTTGCTAAACACCCTGTCACTTTCACTTCTATTGACAATTCCCTGGTTCTGCTCAGCCCCAGAGCTTTGCAGTTGGGATGGGGCTGATGGGGAAGGTGGGAGCAGGCAGCAACTCCCTGTGTTCAGTGCTTCCCTGCCCTGGGTGGGCACTGAATGGGGCACAGAAACGGAGCTGGCACACGGTGCTGCCAATTGTGTCATTTCTGTACTGCCTTGCCTCCACCTCCAAGCTCTCTGGTGTGCTCACGCAGTATTAATTTCAGCAAATTCATTTTTTTTCTTCACAAAAGCTTTTTGGTTATTTGAGATTAGGGGCTGTTAGGGCTCATTGTTTCCCAAGCTTTGCCTTGTTTTGCTGTGCTGCTCTGAGTCTGGTCTGCAGGAACTTAATCTCCCCTCTCCTGCAGTGGTTCTGTTCTTGGAAAATCTGTTCGCTGCTCTTGTGCAAATTGTTGATGGGAGATAGCAGTGGGCCTTCCTGCTTCTATTTAACGTGTCAGCAGAGAAAGACATCTGCTTGCAATTAAGGTACAGCCATGCTGAAGGATCGGGGTGGTAGATGTTAAACGATAATGGGAAGTCTTTATCGATTCATAATTCCTCGTGTCGTACAAAGGAATACATTTCATTTAAAATTCCTGGCCCAGGGAAAAGCAGCAAAGCTACAAGCAGTGCGGGCAGACTTGGGAACAGAGCAAAGGAATGGGAAGGATGGAAAATCCTGGCCTCATTTCTAAAATGCCATGCGTTTCTGGGTGTTGCTGAAGGAGCCAAGCTTGGCTAAGGCAGGGAGGAAGCGCGTGGCAGGGCGTGCAGCTGGGGCCATTTCAGAGCTGGATCCCATTTCGGGGGCAGCTGCCCTGTGTGTCCCCTGGGCTGCTCAGTGACACAGGCTGCCAGCTCCCCGTGCTGAGGATGTTTGTCCCTTGTAGAGGAGGAACAGCCTGGTTTCGTTTCAAGCTCCCCGATGTTGGTCACGTTACCGAAGTTTCTTCCTACTGAAGCAAATTCAAAACACCTCTTTGTCTTTAAGGTCACAGACACGAGGTATGGGGAAGTTCCTGTCTGTGCAGCTTGTGACCAACGTGCAGAGCAGCCCTGGGCTGTGCTGTGGCATCGCTATGTACTGACTGCTCCCTCTGTATCTGCAGGGCTCTGGGATGGGGTGGGTGGCCCAGGAGCCCCCAGACCTCAGCTGGGGCAGTGCTGTGCCTGTAGGATGAGGATGATGCATTCCCAGCAGCTTTCCAAATCTCCACGTGGCTGTAAACCAGCTTGCAAAACCAAAGGCAAAAGCTTGATTTCACTGTTAGTGGAAACTTGGGCTTGGAAGGAGGAATGCAGAGGAATCTTCATCTGTGAGCAGGGTCGAGACAGCTCTGAGACCGTGAGACAGCGACGCAGGATCCGGGAAATCTCCTCTTATCTGCAGTCCCGTTCGTCAGGTTTCACACGCACTGATGTGCTGTTGAACTGCTGGCCCAGATGTGCGGAGCGATGGAAATTCAAAGGCTTTTTCACGAGCTAGTTGGAAGATCATTAACGAGCAATTAGTTTGCTAAGTGTTTAGCCTCGGGGCTGCTTTATTTCCCCTTCCCCTCCAAAGGCAGTAGCAGCTTTGCTAAGCTCGAGGTGCGATTCTTCCCATCCCCGCTGCTGCCGGAGCTCCGTTGTGGCTCTGCGTGATGCTCGGCCAAAGCTACGCGCCCCCCCCCCTGGGTTGGCGGTCTCTCCTTGGCTCGGAGCATTGCATTAATGCAAGATTGAGTTTGATTTGTTCCCCCTTCCTCTGATTTTTTTTTTTTTTTTTTTTTAGTAGCTGACAGTTGCTACCAACGTGAGGCACTAATTTATTTATTTATTTATTTATTTTATTTGGGACGCATGAGTTCAGACTCTTTTAATCATTTCCAAATGCCTTCCTCTAAAGGCTATATTGTTTCAGCGTTCAGCCACTAATTTTTTTTTGAAATCTCTGAAATAAGACTCTGCTCTTGAACATGTGCCGGAGAGTTGTTCCTTTGCACTGTATTTTAAAAATATACATGTGGTTTAATTCAACGCAAGGACCGGAGGGGACATTTTTCCACCATTCCCCCCCTCCCTCCTCCTCTTTTTCTTTAGAACGGTGTCTGCCAAACCACCGGGCTCTGCGCCAGCAGCAGCCCCTCGGATGAGCCTAAATGCATCTGGAGGTTAAAAAGTGTTTGCAGTGCAGCCCGGAGTCGTTGCATCGCAATGCAGGACCTGGGGAGCTTCTGCTGTCACCTGCTGGCTGAGGACAATGCCACCAGTGCTGGGATGCCGGCAGCAAAGAAGGGGAAATTTAATGTGCTTGCACCGAAGGGTTTTTGTTCTCTTTGCTCTTTCGGTGTTGTCGCGTGGGGCAAAAACCAACACCGGGCCAATCCTTGCTCAGAAGCTTCGCAGTGCAGATGCTGGCAGCTGGTTTTGGAGAGGCAGCGATGCTGGGAGGTAGGCAAGAAATGGCAGCGCATTTCTGAGAGCAGATGTTGAAAATCCCTGACGTGTTGAAGCAGTGGGATATTAGGATTCCAAAAAAGTCCAGTGAGACCAGAGGAAAAGGGCAGGGGGAAGGGAAAGCTGCTGCTGAGCACCCGGTGGAGGCAGAGGGTGCAAGAGGTGAGCATGAAGCCGATGCTCTGTGCTGGTGGGGCTGCAGCTGTTCTGCCTGAGCAGGTAATGTTGCTGAGGCTGTGCAGTGCTGCCCACCTCGTTCCCTGCCCACAATCACAGCTGATGCATTAAATACAGCGAGGAGATTTCCCAGCAGCAGCACTGACAGCCTCCGAGGGAGCTCCCATAGGAATCTGCTATTTGTGTTGGCAGTCATAAATCCCTCAGGATTCAGATGACAGCCGGAGGCACGATGAGTCTGGGCTGTCTTGTGTCTAATATCTGCACTACGTTGATTTGTGATTCACTGGCACGATTATTTCTGTTCAGCATCACCGACCTGTTTACAAAAATAAAGCAAAATAAATATTTAATGATACTTAAAAAAAGAAAAAAGAGGTGCAGAAGGACAGTGTACGTGTTGCAGCCAGCTGGCTTCCAGCAGGGTCCAGAAGCAACAAATCTAATTGGTTCTCATCGATCTTTTTACTGGTAATTTCACAGGAGATTTTCTACTCTAATTAATAACCAGAGAGGGGAATCAACTCTTGGAAAGGGGAGATAACAGCAGGACAAGGGGAAATGGTTTGAAGTTGAGGGAGGGGAGATTGAGGTTGGATGTCAGAGGGAAGTTGTTTGCTGTGAGAGTGGTGAGGTGCTGGAACAGCTGCCCAGAGAGGCTGTGGATGCCCCGTCCATCCCTGGAGGTGTTCAAGGCCAGGTTGGATGGGGCCCTGGGCAGCCTGGGCTGCTGTGAAATGTGGAGGTTGGTGGCCCTGCGTGTGGCAGGGGGTTGGAGCTTCGTGATCCTTGAGGTCCCTTCCAACCCTGGTCATTCTGTGATTCCCCTCTCTCGTGTTCTGAGCAAAACGCGTTTAACGTCGGCTTTCTCCATGATTCGCTCCCGCAAAGCTCCGGGCGGGGGTTCGGGGCTGCGGGGCAGGGGAATGCGGCTGAGCCCCGCACGCGGGCTGCGGCTGCCACCTGGCGGCTCCGGTGCTGCCCGCATCCCCACCGCGTCCCGCTCCGATCCTGGCTGTAGGGCCGTACCCGACGCGTGGTGGTTAATGGAGCGAAGTCCAGCTGGTGACCCGTTACGAGTGGTGTCCCCCAGGGGTCGGTGCTGGAGCCCATCTTGTTTAGTATCTTTATTGATGACCTGGATGAGGGCACTGAGCGCACCCTCAGTTTGCATACGACACCAAGCTGGGAGGTGGTGTGGGTCTGCCTGAGGGTAGGGAGGCCCTTCAGAGGGACTTAGATAAGCTGGATCGCTGGGCTGGGGGGAATGGGATGGGATTCAACAAGGCCAAGTGCTGGGTCCTGCATTTGGCCACAACAACCCCATGCAGCGTTACAGGCTTGGGGACAAGTGGCTGGATGACTGTGAAGAGGAACTGGACCTGGGGGTGTTGGTTGATGCTCAGCTGAACATGAGCCAGCAGTGTGCCCAGGTGGCCAAGAGGGCCAGCGCCATCCTGGCCTGCATTAGAAATAGTGTGGCCAGCAGGAGCAGGGAGGTCATCGTCCCCTGTACTCAGCTCTGGTGAGGCCGCACCTCGAGTGCTGTGTTCAGTTTTGGGCCCCTCACCACGGGAAAGACATTGAGGCCCTGGAGCGTGTCCAGAGAAGGGCAACAGAACTGGAGGGGGGTCTGGAGCACAGGAGGGAGCTGGGATTGTTTAGTCTGGAGAAGAGGAGGCTCAGGGGAGACCTCATGGCACCCTACAGCTTCCTGAAGGGAGGCTGTGGTGAGGAGGGGTTTGGCCTCTTCTCCAGGCAACAAACAGGAGCCGGGGAAATGGCCGCAAGTTGTAGCAGAGGAGGTTTAGGTTAGGCTTAAGGAAGAACTTGTTCTCTCAGGCACTGCAATGGCTGCACAGGGAGGTGGTGGAGTCGCCGTCCCTGGCAGCGTTCAAGATGGATGAGGAGCTGGATGAGGATGAGGAGCTGCGAGATCTGGTTTGGTGCTTGTGGTAGCAGTGGTGAGGGGAGGGCGGTTGGACTCAATCTTGCAGGTCGTTTCCAACCTTGTGATTCTATGATCCTCGAGGCAGGAGATGCGGGGTGAGGGGTAGGTGAGGATGTGTCCCCAGGAGCTCTGTTGGAGGATGGATGACATTTAGCTTGCTGGTAATAATCAGGGCTTTAACCGTGTGCGATTTCAAATCCACCAAAGGGTTAACGCGAGCATCTCCGTATCCATTCCTACAAAATGACCTCTGCAGGACCCTCCCAGCGATGCAGCTATCTCGTCTCCCTGCTCTAGGAGCTGCTTATCCTGAGCCTGACAGTTGGCTGCTGTCTCCAGACACTTCCGTGGCAGATGGTTTTTGTTACCATCGCTATGCGGTACCTCACCTGCTCTGTCAACTTGGCACTGCGAGCTGCTGGGAGAGCAGAGCAATGCCACGTGGTGACCCCACAGCCTGGGCAGGAGTTCTGCACTTGCTGTCAGCGTGGGAGGTGATTTCTGATGTCGTTCCTTTATGCTCTGCACCGGCTCATGCCAGGTTTAAATTTGTCCCAGCGAATGAGAAATGCCTGCAGGAAATGCTTTGCCTTCCACTCTGTGACACAAGGGGTACGCAGGATTGTGAGGTTCATTAGGAGGATTTTTGGAGCTGGTTTCCAGGAGTTAGATCCCAAAGAAGACCTAAAACACAACCAGCACCTTCAGAGCCCGTCGGTGACAGAATTCAGAATCTATTTGTTCGGGTTTGTTGGCATGCATTTGCAGCCAAGTGCACTTCTTAGCTGCAAAGAGCACAGAGGGAGATGATTTCCCACCTCTGTGCCCAAGGGCTGTAGCTGGAAAGGGCTCTGCTGTCCAAGTGAAAGCTGGATGCAAGCTAAGAGGAAACAGATGGTTTCAAGATCAAGCCCGTCATATGGAGGAGAAGCCAAACTGCTGATGGATGGGGCAGCATTTAACTCAGGCATGGAGCCAAATGCAGTGTTGTCCTTTCTAAACTGCAGGACCCAAAGCACAAACTCTTTCTCAGGCCCAGCTGTTAAGGACAGCAACAGCAGAACAGGAGCAGCACAGAGTGCTCCAATGCCTGACTGCATCGTGTCTGTTTCTGAAGGCTGAGAGAGGTGCTTTAGGAGCGTGGAAACTGGTTCTGGAGGAACAGTTGCATTTAGGATGTAACATATAGCAATGGCAGATGTCACGCTTGGGATGTGTCCTGCAGCAATGAGTTCCTTCGTGTGCTGCTGCAGAAGGGCTACTGTGAAGGCACAGAGGCAGAAAGTGATTCCAAGGATGGAGAAGCAATTGCTGAATTCAATGCAGCCTGGTCATCTTCCCACTGCCCACATGTCGAAGCAATTAGTGGGCATAGGGCTGTCTTCAGCACATCCCTGGCTGTGGCAGAGCACGCGAGAGACAGGAGATGCTGCTGACTGGCTGGGGAGTGCTGACAGCATTGTACCTCATTTGCAAGAGGAAAGGGGATTGCAGCAGGGTGTGACGTGTCTGGCAGCTGCAGGGGTGGAATGGAGCCACAGGGAAGCAGAGGTGTGTTGAAGCACCTCTTGCCTGGCTGGGTGCGTGGTGACAGATGCCTGATTTGAGTGGTGGGGTTGTGGTGTGGAGCCAGGACTTGTGCTTGCTCAGCAGCGTGCTTCACTCCCAGCTGCAGAAAATCTGTAAGAGGAAATTAGATTTCCAATGGTTCTGCCTAGCTCTAGGGAGAAGACTGGGATTGAGGGAGTGCTCACTCATCACCAGCTCATTTAATGTGGAAACCAAATCCCCAGGAGCCCTGTGCTCTGGGGCAGCCCTCTGCAATTGGTCATCTGTGCAAAATGTGGCAGCAGCAGTGATTTGGCACTTGTGAAAGAGCATTGTGCTGTGCCCTGAATCCAAACTGGGATGTTTTGATTATTTTTAGTGTTATTTACGAAGCGTGCCCTATATTCACCCTGGAGGGCCGAATCTGAGCTATTACTTACTTTTGGAGATGGAAATGCTTTGTTTCTGGAAGGTCTCCTGATAGAATCGTGTTGTGTTTACGTTTGCATTTCTCATCTATAACTTGGTATGCAGAGAAAGTGAGCTTTGTGCTTCAAGAAGCGAATGGTGTGGGGCAGGGATCTCCCTCACCAAAGTTACTGCAGCCTGGAGGGGTCACAGTGGGGCTGCACTTGAATACTGACAGAACATCTGGGCAGGCAGTTGATATCTCAATCCATTTCCAAGCCTCACGACCGTCAGCACCCCATCCCAGATGTGTGCATTTTTTATGTGCTGTGCATAAAAAGGCAGATATTGCATGGGGTGGAACGTGTTGGAATCGGTGCTTTGGAAAATACACACTGCTGGAATGTGTGAACATCCAGCTTGTGCAGAAGGGCAATTAACTCTATTTTATGTTCACGAATCTGAGTCAAAAACTGGCTTCAGAAAGCAGCTCGCTCACATTAAAGGGCTTTATAATCATTATGCTAACGTATTTCTTTAGAAAACATTTTCAGTTTCTTAAACAGTTTGGATATTTATAAAAATATGGCATAAATTACTCCATATTTCTTTATTCCTGCTGATTACACAACCTCTAATTATACTTAAGCCTCTTATTTGTATATCATGGCAGCATTAAGAAAAGCTCTGTGATTTGTCTGTGTTATTCTTTCCAAATAGCAGAGGGCTGCAGTCTCTCCTCTCCTTTAGGAAAGTTTTGATGGTTATGTGCCCAAACAGCACCCCAGGTGTCCTCCCCCCCCCTGCCCCCCCAGCTCTGCACAGAACATACAGACAAAGGTTTGCAATTTATTGTGACAGGTAACATTTGCCTTTATGCTCGTTGGACTGCACGCACTGTGCTTACAGCCAGCTTTTTGCAGTAATTCATTCACAGGAAAACATTTTCCTGGATCCTTTTTGCTTGCTGCAAACCTGTGATGGGAGGAATGGAACTCAGTGTTCCCTTTGGTCCCACAAAAACTCGGGGTCCTCTGATGAAGTCAAAGGTTGGATGTGAGGGGGAAGTTCTTTGCTATGAGAGTGGTAAGGTGCTGGAACAGCTGCCCAGAGAGGCTGTGGATGCCCCGTCCATCCCTGGAGGTGTTCAAGGCCAGGTTGGATGGAGCCCTGGGCTGCTCTGAAATATGGAGGTTGGTGGCCCTGCGTGTGGCAGGAAGTTGGAGCTTCATCATCCTTGAGGTCCCTTCCAACCCTGGCCATTCTGTGTGATTCTGTGATGTGATCGTGGCTGTTGAGGCTTTGCTGCTGGTCACAGCATCCCTGGTGTGAGCAGCTAAATAGGGAAAGCCACAGGTGGGAGCAGACCTGGTAGGTACCACTGAGGATCCATCTGGAGCTGCACTGTGCAGCGTTGCACTGCTCCGGTTATGCAGTGATGTGGTATGCAAGTATGTTCATGCCTTTTAAGGGATTTTGCATCTAAGCAAGGGCTGTGGAAAAGAGGCAAAGAAATGTCTGCTTGCCTTGCTTTGTTTTTCACAATGTTTTTTGTTTTTTTTTCTGATCATACGTGTGGCAGTGTAGGGGTTAAGGAAGTGGAGCCCTGGAATTTCAATGCCGAAAGGAACTCCCTTGCAGTGGGTAAGGCATTACACAGCTTTCCTTGTTACGCCTGACAGATGTGTGACAATAGACAATGAGTCAAAGTGGGGAGCCAGAACAGAGCTAAGGAAAAGCTGCTGAGAATTACTGGTGCGGGTGGGCGAGCGAAGCCCTCCTATAGCAGAGCATTGTTCTCCTGGTTGTAAATCTCAGCTGAAATATGAATACCAGGCTTCCAAGGACTTTCCAAAGCTGGAATGTGCATCAGCAATAACCGAACTCAACGTGCCCTGCACAGGGTCCTATTTATCACTTTTATGCTGAGGCATGAAATCCACACTCTGTGAGGGTGGGGTGGGAGTCTGTTCCCACTCACAGTGGAGCTGGGGCCAAGGGAAAGATTTTCTCTCAGAGCAGCTCCTGCATCCCAGAAAGTGCAACTCGAGTGGATAGCAAACCCAATGACACTGAACATTATTTTTTGCTCTTTACCCCATGCGGTTGGAAGCAGTGCAGTGTGTTTGCTCTCCCAGATTGCTGCTGAAAGCTTACAGTGGGTAATTCTCACTCCGTAGCTGTTTACAGCACGGTGACCATTCCCAGGTGGCAGTCTGGAACTCATACTGTGCTGGCAAGTTGGAAGCTATTGTTTCCCTCCTTGATAGAATGTCTGCACAAATCCCAGCGCAGCACGGGCTGTGGATTTTTCTTGTTCTATTTATGACTGTAAAATTGGGCATTGTTTCTGCTGACCTCTCCATGCTCGAAATGCATTTCTAATCTTGTGAAACTGGTCGTTGCCTCCTCAGAGGATCTGTGAGATTGGGGACGGGGGGGGGGTTGATAAAGTTATACAACTGCAAACCTGCTTTCCCCTCATTTTTCCTGTGTGGTTGTTCTGTTCCATGTGCTGATGAAATTCTGCATCTGATAACTGAGATATGTGGGAAAAGACGGATCAGTCCCACAGACAGCTTGGCTTGCTCCCCAAATCCCCCCAGCACAATTCCCAACCCACATCTGATCCTTGAAGCTGCTCAATGTCTGTGGTTGCACCTTCTTTCTTACCTGGGCTCCTCTTCAGTGTCTGTGTACCAATCCTTCAGCTCTGCTGGTGCAATTTTGGCACAGGCTGAGGTCCTTTTGGAAAGGAGGTCATTGCCTGCTCACTCAGGTGTCCTTCCCCACGTTACACATCTCTGCTCTTTCTGGCTGAATAGCTGGGATGCAGAAGTCTGGCTCTTTGATGAGCATCTCAACACATGAATGGACAGGATTTGGACAGGCTAACTGTGTCACAGAATGTCACAGAATGGCCAGGGTTGGAAGGGACCTCAAGGATCACGAAGCTCCAACCCCCTGCCACACGCAGGGCCACCAACTTCCACATTTCATAGCTGCCCAGGGCCCCATCCAACCTGGCCTGGAACACGTCCAGGGATGGACGGGGCATCCACAGCCTCTCTGGGCAGCTGTTCCAGCACCTCACCACTCTCACAGCAAACAACTTCCCCCTGACATCCAACCAGAATCTGCCCTCCCTCAACTTAAACCCATTTCCCCTTGTCCTGCTGTTATCTACCCTTTCCAAGAGTCACTCCAGTGCAAATATCAGATTACAGCCTGCAAGCCAAATTGTCTGCAATTTCACCACTCAATTAAAGGGAGATGGGGACAGCAGCATGCAAAAGTGAAGGTCCCTGTCAGTCAAGTAAAATTTCTTCAGTTCAGCCTTAGTAAAGCACCGCCGCGTCTCTCAGAGAGGCACAAACCCTCGATTTGCTGCTGCTTTCAGCTCTGCCATGAATTCAGCCCGAATCGATGCGCTGGGAGGTTTCAGCCTCGCTGCATCCCTGTTCGGTGTACGGGGCGGTTCCGCAGCTCCCGGTGCCGCCCGGTCCGACGCCCGACTCTCCGGGAGCCGCGCGGTGTCGCCGTTGGTCCACGAACGGCCGCGTTCGGCCCCGCTCCGCTGCTCCTAAAGTCGTTCTTTCCTCAGCTCTGGACCATTTAATTTAATTTTTTAAATATTATTTTAAATAGCAAACGCTGGGAAAAGATCAGCAAGATGAATTTGTTTGAATTTTTGCATTCTGAAGCTGCTCGAAGCAGCTCTTTGTGAGCTGTAGGTAATGACGTCTGAAAGGATTTATGCTGAGAGCACTGCGATGCTGCTTCTGAGTTTTGCACACGTCCTGTTTGGCTGCGTGAGGTGCAGCGTTCGGAGACTCCATCCCAGCCCAAGTCGGATGGTGCCTCTCTGTGGTACAGCCTCTAAGCTCTAGGCTGGGCTCTAAGCTGGGTTCTAAGCTCTAGATTGGGCTCTAGGCTGGGCTTTAAGCTCTAAACTGGGCTCTAAGCTGGGCTTTAAGCTCTGAGCTGGGCTGTAAGCTCTAGTCTGGGCTTTAAGCTCTAAGATGGGCTCTAAGCTCTAGATTGGGCTCTAGGTTGGACTCTAAGCTCTAAGCTGGGCTCTAACCTCTAGATTGGGCTCTAAACTGGGCTCTAAACTCTAGATTGGGCTCTAAGCTGGGCTCTAAGCTCTAGGCTGGGCTCTAGATTGGGCTCTAACCTCTAGATTGGGCTCTAAGCTGGGCTTTAAGCTCTGAGCTAGGCTCTAAGCTCCAAGCTGGGCTCTAAGCTCTAGGCTGGGCTTTAAGCTCTAAGCTGGGCTCTAAGCTGGGCTTTAAGCTCTGAGCTGGGCTGTAAGCTCTAGCCTGGGCTTTAAGCTCTAAGATGGGCTCTAAGCTCTAGATTGGGCTCTAGGTTGGACTCTAAGCTCTAAGTTGGGCTCTAACCTCTAGATTGGGCTCTAAACTCTAGATTGGGCTCTAAGCTGGGCTCTAAGCTCTAAACTGGGCTCTAAGCTCTGAGCTGGGCTCTAAGATGGGTTCTAAGCTCTAGGCTGGGCTCTAAGCTCTGAGCTGGGCTCTAAGCTGGGTTCTAAGCTCTAGGCTGGGCTTTAAGCTCTGAGCTAGGCTCTAAGCTCCAAGCTGGGCTCTAAGCTCTAGGCTGGGCTTTAAGCTCTAAGCTGGGCTGTAAGCTCTAGATTGGGCTCTAGGTTGGACTCTAAGCTCTAAGCTGGGCTCTAAGCTCTGAGCTGGGCTCTAAGCTGGGTTCTAAGCTCTGAGCTGGGCTCTAAGCTGGGTTCTAAGCTCTAGGCTGGGCTTTAAGCTCTGAGCTAGGCTCTAAGTTCCAAGCTGGGCTCTAAGCTCTAGGCTGGGCTTTAAGCTCTAGGCTGGGCTTTAAGCTCTGAGCTGGGCTCTAGGCTGGGCTCTAAGCTCTAGGCTGGGCTCTAAGCTCTAAGCTGGGCTTTAAGCTCTAGACTGGGCTCTAGGCTGGGCTCTAAGCTCTAAGCTGGGCTCTAAGCTCTAGGCTGGGCTCTAAGCTGCTCCTCAGGGCAGCCACAAATGCAGACCAAAATAAAATGAGGGAAAAAAAAAAAAAAGCAAAAAAAGCATGTCGCGTGGGCATCGTGTATCAATCCAAGACCCTGTGAAAAAGGGAGGGCAGCCTGGGGATGTGCTGTGATTTTGCTCCTTATTTAGCTTCTTGTGTTGTTTTTCCTCAGCTGTCTCAGATACGAATGTGCTCTTAATCTCTCGGAGAGCTAAATTCATTAAGCTACAGGTCCTGCAGCAAGGCTTGATGATAATTTAAATTAGGAACCCGAGTTGTGGCCGTGTAACACGAGAGCGACGGCTATAATTAGGGAGGCAGCAATTTCCCCATGACCTTTTATTTTTAAAGTGTTTTAAATGGACATCTCTCATCCCCGGAGCTCCCTCCTCTGTGGGAAGCTCCTAATGTGGGTCACAGCTCTGCTGTTTGCAGGTGGCGTGGAACAGAATCTGCATTTTGTTCTTCAAAGTGAAAGTGTCTTTGAAATATGGTTTTGATTCTAATGCAGAACGTAATAAAATAATAATAATAAAAAGGCTTTAAAGAGCTGCTGATGCCTCGTGGAAAAAGTGAAAAACATTTTGTTGAGAAACAATTCTGCAGGGCTGTCTTATCTGCCGTTCCCTTTGCTCGTTTTTGATTGCAAGGGGCACTATAAATAAATATACATCCTTATACATAAAAATGAGAAACCTTGGCAACCAAACAGAGGTTGGTTGTTTCCTCGTGTTGGGTCGCTTTGGCTGGAGGAGATGTAAGTCATCAGCTGGAAAGCCATTCCTATGGCTCTGGTCCCCCAGCATTCCTTTACCCCTAGCAGAGCAGCCCAAGGTGCTGCCTGTGGAGCTGATAGAATTGTTATCCTGTGAGACCTTAAATGAAACCTGACAAAGACCAGGATCTCTGTTGCAAGGATTGCCTTGTATTGTTTCCAGATGGCTGGACAAAATAACTTGCCTGATCCCTTCCCTTCTGACAGCTGTTGCAGAGAAATGCAGCGTCTGCCGTGAGCTGCTGAAACGTGAGCAGCTGTGCAGCAGCACAGGGATCAGTTGTGGCAGTGCAAGATGTGGAAAATGCTCCTTTCCAGGAGGTCAAAGTGAGCAGCTGCCTCGTAAACAAGGAGGGCCAATTTAAACCCAAGGGTTAATTGGGAAGCTGATATGGAACAGCTCTCCTGCATATGCAGAGAGAGCCATGTGAGATGGAAAGAATCACAGATAATGTTTGAGAGGTGCCTCTCAAAGCTGGTAAGGTTCCTCTTCGTTAGCTTAGAGCAGGCATGGATTCCTGATGTCCTCTTTAATACTAAAGCATGTCCTTCTTCATCTGCTGTGCTTCTGACTTGAGATTCCTTGGAACTGTGAGGTGATGCACAGGTATGTTCTGCAGCCAGCAATGCAGAGTGGGCTCGGGATGCTAAGCCCACTGTCACCAACTGATGTGGTATAATTAGAAAAGTCATTAATTCTTGCTCATTAGTGCTACAAACTATTTATAGTCGGGCAGACATGCAGTGCCCTGCAATACAGGGCCAGGGTGGGTGGGAAATGGCTCATGGTGCCAAACACAGTGCAGAACCCACATCAGAGTGCCCTGGAGCTGTGGGAAGTCCCCAGTGCTGCCTTCAGCTCAGCAAAACAGTGCTTGTGCTCTGTGCTGCTCACACAGTTTGCCCAGATGATGAAAGGTGACCTCAGAAATTACATTTCCAAATAACCATCTCCTGTCTGAAGAGGATGGCACTATTCCCAGTGTTTCAGGCTGGGACTGCCTGGGGTTCTTTGTTTAAGCTCCCTGGGTGCTGCAGTTCTTATGCACAGAGCTGAGGATGCTCTGCCAGAGTCAGGGCTCAGCCTTTTCTATTATCCCCCTGGATTAAAAACTATGATTGAGGATGAGCTAACAAAACCAGAGTAAGCTATCAGGGACATCCCACCAGCATGTTTAACAGTGTTGGAACGAGGGTCAGCTGCTTTATTTGTGCCCTGTCTTGCTGGAGATAAGTTGCCAGTTCAGGCAGAGTTTGCTGCAAGGTTCTCTCAAACCAATGCACAGATGACCGTGCCTCTACCTAAAATTTCTTCTTAACTCCTCCATGCTTGCCAGCTCAGAAAATTAAGCGTGGACAATACAGAATAGCCCAAAGAAGGGGAGGTAAGCAGTGAGCACCGAGAAGAGCAGCAGATGTTGCTGCAATGCACGGTGGAACACCATCTATCTTCTCTCCAAGCATTTCCTCTGAGTTCCCCAGACAGCAGAGCATTCCCACACCTCAATTGTTTCACTGGAAGACGAGAGATTTTTAAAAGTGCAACAGAAATCTACTTTCAGAGGTTCCCCCTCTGCCTGACAAGGTGACCCACACCTCGCTGGCCCTGGTCATGATGTGCTCAGGCAGACTGTGCAGTGTCCTTTGCCATGCTCTGCTGTGCAGGCATTGAGCTGTGAGTGCAACGTGAGCTGGGTCTTCTGAAATAAAAAAAAAGCCAGGTACTCCTACTTTGGCTGTTTCCCTTCCATCCAGTGCCTCTGCGTTGCCCCTTCATCTGTGCAGTGTTGCTTATTAACAAAATGACTTTGAAAAGAGCTGGTTTCTTTTTTTTTTTTCCTCCGTTGGGGAAAGGGAGAAGAACTGAGCTATGGGTGATGTGGTGGTGAGGACAGATCAATGGTGTGGCCATGAGGTGCTGTGAGTTACGTCTGCTTGGTTGCCATAACCAACCAACCAATGATGATGTGCAGCATCACAGCTTCCCAGTGTGAAGGAGAAGCAGAACAACAGTGTGGTTTGTTCTCCTGGGCAGAAAGCCCATCAGCAGAGGGGTGGCCAGCAGGGACAGGGAGGTGATTGTTCCCATCTACTCTGCTTTTGTGAGGCTCCATCTGCAGCACTGCGTCCAGGTCTGGAGCCCCCAGGACAAAAAGACAGGGAGCTGTTGGAGAGGGTCCAGAGGAGCCACAAAGATGAGCAGGGGGCTGCAGCACCTCCACTATGAGAACAGGCTGAGGGAGCTGGGCTTGTTCAGCCTGGAGAAAAGAAGGCTGCGGGGTGAATCATTGCAGCCTTTCAGTACCTAAAGGGAGCCTACAAACAGGAGGGGAGTCAGCTCTTGGAAAGGGGAGATAACAGCAGGACAAGGGGAAATGGCTTGAAGTTGAGAGAGGGCAGATTGAGGTTGGATGTCAGGGGGAAGTTGTTTGCTGTGAGAGTGGTGAGGTGCTGGAACAGCTGCCCAGAGAGGCTGTGGATGCCCCGTCCATCCCTGGAGGTGTTCAAGGCCAGCTTGGATGGGGCCCTGGGCAGCCTGGGCTGCTGTGAAATGTGGAGGTTGGTGGCCCTGCGTGTGGCAGGGGGTTGGAGCTTCGTGATCCTTGAGGTCCCTTCCAACCCTGGCCGTTCTGTGATTCTATGAAAGCAACAGGAGGCTGTGCTTACAACTGTGACAAAACTCTTTCTGGAGATTTTTCTAATGATTCACTGGGCTACGTGGTGCCTTGGGATCTGAATGTCACCACAAAGTGCTGCATTGGCAGCAGACAGACAGACCTGGGGTTTCTTTAGGAAAAATCTGGTTCCTGCTTTTTGGCAGGTCAAAGTCTGGCAGTGGCACTGAGAAAAGTACCCAAAATTTGATCACTGCAGTGCTAAGAGCCCTGAGCTGGGATTTCAGATCAGCTGTGCTCTGCACCTTTGGTCTCTGTGTGCACAAGATCTGCTCAGAGGGTTCTACAGAGCAAGGATCTTGTCCTAGAGGAGGGAAGCATTTGCAAGGAGTCTGAGAATTTCATATCCTCATGGTTGTAATGCATGAAGGAGGAAGGGTGAGATCCTCAGGGCCGGATGATTTGAAGGGAAATGACATTATTCACTTGCAAAGTTGTTGGCTTCTCTCTGTGAGCAAAGGGAGCTTTGTACCTGGAGCCTGGCAATGTCAGATGTGCCTTGCAGTTGAGATCTCTGCACGTGCCCTGCTGTGCTGGGTGCTGCTGGGTCCTGGTGCCTATGGAGCAGTGGGCAGACACCCGATCCATCACCATTCAGTGGCACCAGCAGGGTGCTGCTTTAAGCGTGCAGCAAGGAGAAATGGGAACAAGGAGATGATGCTCACTGAAGGGATGGGATGGCTCTGGCCAGATGGGCTGCAGCGAGGGGCAAAGTGCCCTTGTGTTTGCTCATGCAGTGCTGTGCTCTCCTCTTGCTGCAGGCACCGCAGTCTGCTCAGAGCCACTGGGGGGAAGAGAACCCGACCTGAGCTCTGCTTTGTTCTGTGCCTGCAGTAGCCTCTCCCTCTTTGGAGAACGACATATTAAAGTGGTTTTTTTTTGGGAATGATCAAACCCTTCAGCTTCGCTACTGTGATTAATCAATCACAGCTGTTGTTTTCTTGCTCTGTATTTTGAGGCTTTTCAGGTTGCTCTGTAATTAGCCCAGTTCAGGGTCAGTAAACATATTCCTCAGCCCTGGCAGTGCACTGGAATGGAGAAAAACTGAATTTTCCAGTGTTGTGCTTTGGTCTGAGCCAGGGCTGTCCAAACCTATCTGGGAAGAGCTATGGAGAGCTCTGCCTCTTTGGTTGGCACCTAGAAGGGCAGTGCAGCATCACTCACATTCGTTGTTATCATCTGCAAAGGGAATTCTGCTTGGAGGCAGCTTTGCTGGAGGAATGGGTTAAGGGGGCTGGAAGTAAGGAAGAGATTTAAGGAATCTCCCTTCCCTGAATGGCAGCTGCATCATTGCAAGCAGTGTCTGACCTGCACCTCTCAGCAGGTGGCAGCTCTGAGGACTTTGTGTCAGTTTTGGATGCTTAGATACATGGCTTAAAAACTAAGCATGCTTACTTTCTAAAGCCCAGTTCAGGGCCAGCTGAATGGGCTTAAAAATGCTGAGGAACATTTGCAGCTAAAGAGCCAGGCAGGATCAGGAAGCACTCAAACACTTTGTAAAAGTGTTACTTGTCAGACAGAATGGAAAAAAATGGTGGTGAGGTCCTCTGGGTGATTTAAAGACACTGAAGTGGATGTTCCAGACACCTAGCAGCAGAAATGCAGCAGCGTGGCTCAGCCTGATTCTTGCACAACCCAAATCCAACCCAAATCCAACCCAAATCCAACCCAAATCCATTGGTTTGGAACACCTCTGCTCCACCTTTGTGAGTGATCCCATCCTACTGTGCCAGCAGAAGGTGCTTTTAGCTTCTTGAGGCATTTCGTGTAGAAATGAGAATCTCTGTGCTCTCTGAGCATCACTATAATGTTGTTGTGCATCTGAGGAGATCTGGTTTTAAATATAAATCAAAACAGTAACAGATTTCTGATATTTTTTTTTTATGTGTGTTTTCTAAGTCTCCAAATTAATTGGCCTATGAAACACAAAAGGAATTATCACGGCATCAAAGAGAATATTTATGAGCTGCTGAGAAGGCAGAGGGATAAGCAGCTGTTTGAGGACTATCCTCAGCTCTCTGATCCTCTCCCAAACCAAACAGGTGGGGCTCAGTCAGACAAAGCTGCAGGAAGGGGCTGGGAGCATCCAGCACTGCTGCTCACCCACCAGGCATGGCCTGAAGGTCCCAGCAGGGTGAAGGGCAGCTCCTGGCCCTTGTTGCATCTGCTTCAGCTGGGACTCACGTGCAGGCACAGGCGGTGCTGCCAAGGCTGGGGACAGAAACGGTGGAACCCAGCCAGTCCTCAGCATCTTTTTTTGTTAGGAGCAGAATGGAGGGAGGAGAGACAGCGTCTCTGAGGCTTTGTGCTGGCAGAGGAAAGATGCAGGAGGTTGTGCCCGTGTTCGCCGTGGTGCCCAGGTTTTTTAGCCTGAGCTGTGAGCTGGGCGTGCCTGGAAGATGCTCCTCGCAAAAGAATGAATGCCTGCTCTGCTTTCCAGATTGCCTGGTTCAGAGAGCTCTGTTTAGTGTAAACCTGGCTGTGCATTACAGATTCCCAGACTTGTGTGCATGGTGCTGCATTAGGTATTGCCCCCTCATTGCGTGTGGTTTGCAGGTCTCTGCATCCCCTTTGTTTCTCCTTCCCCCATTTGTTGTCACGCTCTCATCTGCTGCTGGCCTCGAGCAAATGCTTCTTGGCTTCTGCATCGTGTGGGCCCTGCCTGAAGGAACCCGTGTCAGCTGCTGGTCTGGGGATCAACCCATCCCCTTGCTTTCCTCTGCTTACTGCTCAGGGAAGCTCCCGATGGTCTCAGGAGCTGGAGCCGGAGGGAGGCTGCCGGGGCCAGCGCAGCCTTGCAGAGCATCACAGAGCCAATCGCTGCTGCTAGGGGTGGAGCTGGAGCTCCAGCAGATGAAACCGAGTGCCTTTCCAGCACAGTTGGTCTGGGAGACTGAGAGATCCGTTCGTGGGGAGAGGAGAGCTGGGACTGCGGCTCCGACGCGTTCCTATCCCAGCAGCATCGCAGGAGCAGCCGTTATCCTCTGCACATCGGCGACGCGAAGGTACTGCCCCTCCTCTCGGCTCTTGCGCTGCTTGTTGCTCGATTGCTGCTTAGAGTTGGAGGAAAGTTTATGGGGAAATGAGCTCTGTGCAGTGACAGCGCCCGTCTGAAGGCAGTGGGAGGGACGGGCGGTGATGCTGGGATGCGGTGCCAGGTGTACGGGGCAGCTGGGGCTGTTTTGGTGCTGCTGCTGTGGCATAGCCTGCATGCGGGGCCCACCAGCAATTCTGTGCTTCCCTCGTGCTGTGCCAGAGGTTGGAAGTGGCCAGCATGCATTGTGTGTGACCCAGAGCCTGTTGGGTGCCAGGATGCTCTCCAGTGGTGCTATGGAGTGCAATATCCACCTGTTTGGAGGTGACCAGAGTCGAGTTGGTGCCTCGGTGGGGACTTTGTCCTGCATTGGTTGGTCAGCAGAAATGAGGGGTGCTTTGTGCAGGCTTTTCCCCAGCTCAGCTCTCAAAGCAAGCTCCTATGACTGCAGTTTTGATGTCTGCAGATGCAGGAATCCAGCATATTGTCTGCGCTGTTCTTAAAGTTTGGAGAACTTGCCAGGCTTGCACTGCTCTGAGAGCAAAAGCAGGTTTTGGGGAGGTAGCTGAGCAACAGGACGGCTGCCCCTGGCCAGTTCTGAGCTGAAGAACCCATAGGAAAAGCAGCAGCAAACTTGCAGCAGCTGCTGGCAGGGGGGGGGGACTCAGTGTGTTCCTGGGGTCAGCTGACCCCACGTGTTGCACGGGAGCTGTCTGCAGGTCTGAGCCTCAGAACAGCTGTCCTCAACACACCACGAGCACTGCCATTTGAGCTGCCTGAGAGCCCTTCTGTAATGACTCCTGGGACGTATGAATTGTTGGTGATCTCTATCCATGGACTGGTTGGTAGCACCTGATCAGGAACGTGCCCTAGCGCTGCCCTTCAGGCAGCCACATGCTCCTTTTCCATCCCCCGGTACTGGAATGACCTTAGCTTGCATGACTGAGTGCAGAACAAGATTTGCAAAGCCTGGAGTAGGCAGTTAAAAATCCCCAGTTTGCATTTTCTGCAGGTTGTGCCTTTGGCTCTCACACAAGCACGTGCTGTGCCATTGCAAAACACAAACGGGCAGCTCTGAACCACGGGGTGCAGGGCAGGAGGGGTTCAGTGCAGGGAAAAGGGGTGCTGAGTGGGGGTCTCCTTCTGCTATCCCTGCTACTGCAATAGACAATTCCGTAAGAGGTATTTTGATAAAGGTTGCTAGACAGTGACTCATCTCCCATAGGAAGGGACAGGAGGGAAGGGAAGTGCAGGAGCTTTTTAGGGCGAAGCTGGAAAATGGGTCTTCCCCCAATATTTGATCAGAAGCGGTGAGAGCGGAGCTCTCTGCCCCCCAGAGGAAAAGACCCATCAGTCAGAAACCTCTTGATCTTGGTGTCCCTGCACCTGCCCTGCTGCCTTCTCCATCCCTCTCCCTGGGGTGGTTGTTGCCCAAAACACGACTTGATTTTTCTGCCTCCCCCCAAACTGATTTCTTCTGATCAATCTTAGTCGCTTCTGAGTCACTGCAAGTAATTAATCCTTGCTCCTGCATACACAGTTTGCTCTTCTATCTGTACCTGCCCGACCTGGGTGTGCATGTTTTCAGAAGTCACTTCGCTTTGCTCTCTGCTGCTCTGTTGTAGCTTTCCTCCCAATCCTCCCTCGAGTTTTCCTGCCCTCCTCTGCTATTCCCTGCTGTGCTGGAACCATGGGGAACCCAGTAGAGCTGTAGTGCTGCACCTCTGCTTCCTCAGGTGTGCTGCAAAGCACCCAACAGGTTTTTCTTAACAATTCACATCATTGCTGACTAACCACTAAACATTCTGGAAAAGCTTTTCTCTATGTAGGGAGATGTTTTCTTGATACCTGCCTGTTGATACCCATTTGCAGTGGGTTTTCTTGCAGCTGCTGATCCCTGCAGATGTGCTGGTACCAGCACAGCACTCCGTGCACAGAGATTGCCTTGGGAGCATTGGTGGCCAGGTTGGTCTCATTGTGGTTTTATCTTCCCTGTGCTTTGGGAGTGAGGAGCACAGAGAGGCCAGCACTGCCAGGTTTTGTCTGAGTGCTGTGCCACATCTGGGTCAAAATCCCGAGGAGCACAGTGGGATGTGAAACCCAGAACCACATCGAGAGATCAGAACTGGGCCAATTTCTAGGCCAAAACCTGGCCACAGATGCTCCCAAGGGTGCAGAAATGAATACATTTCAGGGGATCCATCTCTCTCCATCGCACAGTTTTGAGTGCAGAGGCAGTTGCCTTCCTGATGGCACCATGTGGAAGTTCAGTGATTCCTTACAACTTGTGCAAAATGCCCTTTGCTGGCAGGAGCTGCATGGTGTGGAAGGACTCATCCTGGGAACAGCAGCAGCTTCAGGAAAAAAAAAGGGAAGGTTTCCCCTCATGCTCCGCTACCACCTCCGCAGTGAGATTGACTGTATTTGCATCTGCTGAGGGAGTTTTAGCAGAGTTGCTGTGTTAGTTTAGCAGCTTTGACCTTCAGGCAGCCTGGGGATGAGCCTGGAGAGATGCGGGCTTGGGGGGGGGGGGGGATGCTGCATCTTTGCCCCTTTCTTTCAGTTCTGTTGTAATTTCTTGGGGGCTGTGTTGGTACCAAGCTCAGTGTCCCTTGTCCCCAGATGAAGGACATGCAGATTGCTTTCTCCAGACTTTGCCAGTCGCGTGGCACTGGGGATGCTGGAAATCCCTCATGCCAGGATGGAGCAGAAACTGATGCCCAAAGGCTGTCCTGCTCCTTTTGCAGCACACTGGAGCAATTAGAAGCTGCTTATTTCTAGGCAGTTTAAAAAGTCAAGAGGAATTAAATAAATATTTGTATGGATTGTGGCCTTTATAGAAGCTGTGCATAGGAGGAACACGTTTTATCTGTGGTCACTCATGCTCTGCTCTCTGCTCATGCCTCCCACCTTGGCCCTTTTTGCAGGAGAATCTTTGGGTCTGTGTGATCCTTGGTCACCTTGCAACAGCTGCAGGGAGAGATTTCTGTTCCCGTTGCCTTTGCTCCTCGTTCTGCTGACAGCTGCATTTCCCTCGAGCTCAGAGGTGTGAACACTTCTACCTGCACCACCATCTGCTCCTACAGAGCAGGAGGATGGCATTTTGTGGGGGGCTGGGCAGAGCTGTGACACTCGTGTTTTATTAATTAGAAAGAAAGAAAGTTGCAGAGAGATCAGATTTTGAGAAAGACCCCGAGTTCCAAAAGTGCTCCCAGAGGACAGATCCCTAATTGCTCTCTAATTGCATTAGGATTTAATTTGTTGTTGTTTTTACTGTAATGTCCCCATTTTTCTTGACAGTTTGTTTTGTGCCATTAACTGGGAATGGCTGGAGATGAATATTCTCAATATTACAGCTGGCCTGTTGTGCAGTGTCTGATGGCTTTGTGCCTCCATGTGCCCATGGGAGACGTGCCTGGCTGTCAGGATCTCCACCTATAGATCACATCCTTGGTCTCTGTCAGTCCATATACCTGCCCATGGTCCTGGGTGCAATGGAGCTGCATGTGTGCCTTGTGGAAGGTGATACCAATGCTGGAGAAGCAGTGTGAACTCGAAAATGCTCCTCAGTTTGATCCAGCTGTTTAAAACCAGTGGGTGGACTCGTGGCAAAAGTGAGACGTGGGTATTTAAGGCTGTCATAAAACGGCGACAGACACACAAATATTCAGAGCACACTGGTTTCAAAATGACATGAAGCAAATGGGAAAGGCTCTGAGGCTGGATCTGCAGCACCCAGAGCAGCTTGTCAGAAACTCCAGAATGGGATGAAATCGAACACCCACGACTTCCAAAGCCGTAAATTAATCAGCTAAAACCCCCCCCCGTTGTACAGGATGTTGGGTGAGCTCCTCTATTCTTAGAAATATAATAAGCACATGTGAAGTGATGGTGTTAGCAGGAGCCACGCAGCTCTGCCTGCCCTCCATGCACTGCTGCACTGCATGCTGTGCTGCTCAATGCAGCATGGCTGAGTGCTGTGCATTGCTCCACGTGCATTGCTCCATGCCTGGATGCATCCGTGCTCTCTTTGCAAGCAGCAGGGATCAGAGCAATCGGGGGGGGGGTAGTTCCTTCCCACCATGCAAAAAAACGTCCAAGTGGTGTTGTGCATGCACACAGCCCCTGTGCTGGCAGCAGAGCTGCTCCTGCTCTGGCTTTGCTGGTGCACAGGGCCTGCTGCTTTCCCTCTGGGATCACCAGGCATCCTTGGTGCGTGGTGCTGCTTTGCAGGGCGCTGCTGTGCTGCACAGTGAGGAAGAACTCTGCAAAGCAGGGTGCAGGCAGTGCCATCATCAGCTCAGTGCCATCATCAGCTCAGTGCCATCATCAGCTCAGTGCCATCTGCAGGTATCGTCACTGTTCCACATTTACAAAATGCTCTTCAGCATTTTCAGAACGTCTTGCTGTAATGCAGGCTGGTTGGCATTTGGGGCTTTTTGTTGTGAAGCTGAGTTCTGTTGCTGCTCCGCTGTGAGAATTTACAAACCCCGCTTTGAAAACTAAAATTGCAGAAAATACATCACCTTGTTTTAATACCTTTCCACTGCCACATAGGAATGGGAATCCTCGGGCAGTGCAGGGAGCTGAGGCCCATCCCAGTGTTGGGTCTGTCTGTAGGAGGCATTGCCAACCTGCAGCCCACCTGGCTACAGCCCTTCTGCAACTGCAGCTGATTTCTCCCTGCCAAAACCAGAACGGTTTGCATTTCTGGAGACCCCTTTCACACACAATGGGCATTGATTCACCATTTCTCATTGCTCATCTGGTGATGGGGGAGAGAATAGAGGTGTGTTGTTCTTTTTTTTTTTTTAATGGATGAGCTTGTGAGATGATCCCGCTTCTTTAAAGAGCACAAATGCAAATACAGGAATTTCTTTTCAAAAATCAATGGTAGACAAAGAAAAAAAAAAAAAAGGGCTTTAGGAGGAACTCGAATGTTTTATGTTTTACTTAAGGTAAATCTCCTCGCTGTTTGCAGTTGCATGCAAAGTTAATTGACAGATTACATGATAATAGGAAGAAGTTTAATGAAATCTGCTGATACCCTTTAGAGGCCGTGGAATTTGGAAGTGCAATTAAATTAGGCCAGAGGTTTAGCTACTCCATGCTAACGAGGGAACTGAGATGCACAGCATTTGCATTCCTGGTGTCTGGTTTCTAAATCACTTCGCTGATTATGAAAAGCTCTGCTACAGCAGTGAGCTGGAACTGGAAGGAGGGGAGTCCATGGGTCAGTGCAATGGAAGGGGGGGGCTCTGGGCAGAGCCACTGGGGCTCCTTGAGCAGCTGGGGGCTCAAACAAACGGTGACATTAAACTGATGTGGAGTTTGTGCTGTTGAGGTTGAAGCTGTTTTCTGTAGAGGTGCTTTAGCTCAGCCAGCGAGGCCAGCGTGCAGACTTTTATCAAAGAATGCAGTATTAAAATAATCCCCATCAGTGATGGACAGATTTGTTCTCCAAAGGATCCTTCTAAGCTCATTGGCACCTTACAGGGCTTTGCCTCCTGGGTTTCTGAGCTGAAGCTGATGGGGAATGACAAGCACTGATTATGCAAAGCACCAGAGGCTGCGAGCTGCAGGCACGGGATTCAGCTTGACTCGTTTCCTGCCGCTTTGTACATCATTAGGGAAAAAAAAGTAGGTCCTGCTTACCCGGAGACTGAGGTGGTACCGTGCTGGTAGGCACTGCACATGGGGGCTGAGCAGCACAGCACTCTGCAGCACAGCCCTGGCACCCAGCACTGGGCAGCCCATGACCTGTGTGCCCGTACCCTGGCAGTGCTGACTCTGCTCTGGGAGGCACAGGGACTATTGATGCGTGTTTTTCATGAGAAACTACTGTTTCCATAGCAACCACGAGCATCACATGGTAACCCTGGCTCTGCAGTGTGCCAGCCTGCTGGGCACCCAGTGCCAGCCCCGCGATGCCCGCTGTGCAGCACGCAGCCCCAGGGCTTCACTTTCCTGCCCCCCATCGGCTCCTGCATCCCAATATGAGCGAGTCCTTCTGCTGCCTTTGGATGCATCAGCCCCTTTGTCCCCAGAGCCTGCACGAGGGCTGCTTTGGCCCCTTCTTTTGGGCACATCCCTGCTGACAATGCCTGAACTGCACAACCGGGCTGCTTTGGGGCAGGTGCCAAAGCTTCGTCCTTGAGGTGTGCTGGGCACAAAGTGAGGCACGAAATACGGTTTTGCTCTTAGTGCCGTTCCCACCAACTTTATGAAATCAGTCACAATAGATCAGTCTTCTTTTTAAATATATTTTTATTCGAGTCAGCATGTTCGCAATTAAATTCCGCCGCACCGCAGCAGTGTGAATAATCCAAACAAGCTGTAGGTATAACCAGCTGCACGCCTTGGAGGGACGGTGCTGCTCTCCGAATTGCAGCGTCCCTCCCTTTAAACCTTGCAGCATCCCACCTCTGCCATCCGTGCAGCAATCCATGGCACTGGGTCGTGCTCTCTGCTGCGTGCACACTCTCTCCTTTGCTGTCTGAGTCTCTGTTGAGGTGGCTCCTAGCACAGAGCTGCCGGGGATGGGGGAAGTTGTGCAGCGCTGGTTTTTGGGAGGCAGAGGTTGAGTCCGTGCTCCGTCTCCTCCGTGTTGCTCCCCTCAGCCTTTCCTCTGTGTTTTGACACATGCAGCAGACACGTGCAGCGTTTCTCCTGCTCTCCAGCTCACGCCGCACACACAGTCTTGTTCTGATTTTCAAAGCTCCAATAAAGCGTGTCAAAATGCATCAAAGAGTGAAGGCAGGAGTGAGGCAAATTGAGGCTGGAGAGGATTTCGAGGGAGAGGAGAGAAGGAAGGAGGTGGCGGATGAACCCTGAACCAGGGAAAGTGAAGCACGGAAGGGATGCAGACAGATGTGCAGCACAGCTGGAGGAGCACAGAGCGGTTTGGTTTGGAGCAGAGCAAGCTGAACCCCAAAGCATGCAGAGCCCGAGGAGAACTGAACTCATGGAACAGGCTCAACCATCCGTCACAGTGTTGAAATACAGCACTTCAAAAGGCAGTGTTTTGCATTTCTTCAGATGCTTTCTTGTAAGTGCGGTGACACAGTTGCTGAAAGCACATTAATTATTAGCACAGACTTTTTTGTTGTTGTTGTTGTTGCAAGACAAATTAAACAACTGAAGATAACAGGAAGTGTTACATGAGATGTTAATCCATGAGAGAGTGACAGCCACAAATAATTCATAAAATGAAAATCAGGGCATTTAATTTTTGGCTTGCTTGCTTTTGGCATTCGTGCACATGCTCACTTGTCACTTCTCTGTGCAGGGGTTTCGGAAGCTGTTAATTCTGGGAAAGGTGATTAAGGCCCTTGAGAGTAAATGGTGTGAAGGACCGCATTTTTTTCCTCTTGACTGCAAGAAATGGAGTTGCTGAATTCAGTGCTCTATAGGAAGGCTGCCCTGTGCTTGGCTGTGCAACATGAAAAACGAGCCTCTGCAGAAATTCACACTGAGCAGTGATGGAGCACCACTTCCATGGCTCAGAGCTGGGTGCTCACATCCCAGCGTGGCACAGCACGTGGCCACATCTGCTGGGTTTAAGCTGCAGCACGCCTCCTTAGAGAAGCAATGTGGCTTTGGGTACATCATAGAATCACAGAACCGTTGCGTTTGGAAAAGAGCACTGAGATGTCTCTGGTGTCAAGATGTTGATTTCTCCCCTCTAAAAATTGAATGCAACTTAGCGTCTTCCTAATGGTTGCCAAAAACCGGAGTCAGCCCCATCAAATTGATTTTCATTAAGCCGTTATAGTCACTGAAACTGCTGAGAAGAATCGTGGCCATATGGCAGAAGGTATTTAAAATGAGGGCTCTCATGACAGTTTGCCATTCTGATATGTGCAGAGGTTATGGAGCAGGAGAGGAACACCAAAACCTGAGTGCCAACGTGAGGAAATAATGAGTCATAAACTCCAATGTGGGGAGAGGAGGAGAGGTGGTGGTTGTGGTGGGAGCACCGTCACCCATATCTGCACCTGAGGAGGAGCAGACAAGGAGCTTTGGATGCTGACACCAAGCAATGCAGCCCGATGCTTCTGCTCGCTGTGTCTGGCTGGCAGGGTGTAAATTGGACATTAATTCCTCAGCTCTCAGCAAGAAAACCTCTGGGAACACGCAGGGAACAGATCTCTCCTTGCTCAGCATCTGCACTTCTCCAGCACGGTGCTGGTGGGGCACAGCCTGGATCCCTTCTGGTAAAGGGTGCAGGTGAGGATCATCCCAACCCAGCAATTCTGTAAGGTGCTGGTAGGCAGGGAGAGTTAAAAAGGAATTAAGTGATTAGAAATGCGTAAATATTAATTGCTTATGGACTCCCTTTATGACGCTCTCAGGTAGAGGAAGTTAATACATCACTGCTGGCACTGACCCACAAAACAATACAGAATGTGTCTGAGACACGGGGAGGGGAGGGGAGGGAAAGGCCTTTCTGGAGCACGTGAAAGTGCTGTTTTTAGGTCAGGGAGTGACACAACAGAACTGTTTTCTTTTCCCTCAGGCTTCATGTCTGGGATCTGCCTTTGCTGCAGACGGAGCCCTTGCAGCAGATGCCACCAGTGGGGCTGCCTGCAGTGCAGACCCCTCTGCAGGTGGGTCCCAGCTGATGCTGGCATTGTCCTGCAGTTGCTGTGCAGGGTCCCCAGTGTCCTCCAGCAGTGGTTTATGTGATGCAGAGGTGTGTGTTTGTTCATTTGTTCGGCTGCGTGTTTCCTTGGCACCTTTTTGATATACTGTCATAACGTGTTGTTTTCCTGGAAATGGAAAATAAAAGAAATATTTTGGGAATGCGAAGGAATCAATGAACACAAAAGCCAGCACAATGCTGTGCACAAATGGCAGCACTCAGAGTGGCACTCCAGGCTACGTGGGGCTGCTCTCAGGCAGCAGAGAGGCAGTGAAGAAGCACAGTGAAGGGGATTTTTGCCTTCCTGTGATGCTGATGTAGGACAGGTCAGAGTCTGTTTTCTGAAAGCCAGAAGCTGGCATTGAGTTCAAACTTAGTCTTGGGCTGTGTGGGATTTAATGGTAGCTCTTTTTCAGGTGGGTGCTGGTAGGGGATGCTGCTGTAGGCTGAGCAGCCACAGATTTTGGCTCGTTGGGTGAAAGCGATGCTCCTCGAGCTGTGGCTTTGCTTGTGCATGGAAACACAGCAGAGGTCTTTGGCTGAACCACAGCCACACTGTGTGGTCTCACGGTGGTAATTCCTCACTTCCAGCACTTCCAAACATCGTGTAAATACTGGGGATGGTGTCTGAGGGAGAGGATTTCCAGACCGGTTACCTTTTAACACTAATTTAATTGTCTCACACAGTCTGCCATGGGCTCCTGATGCATTACTTTAGAGTCTGTTGTTCCAGCGAGACTTTATTAGGCAACTTGAGTAGTTACACATGAATCACTCCACAAAGCTGCAGAGCTTTCACATTGTCAGCATAATCACTGCATTCACCTGTTGGGATGCATTTCATCCTTCTGTTGTAACAATGGTGCATAAAACCGAGCAGACAATATTGAAGCTAACAAATCCTATCTCCGAGTCAGAAGTTACTGCTTAGAGAAAAGACATTAAATCTTGTTCCTGGATAAGCCTGTTTAGCCCCTGCTGCAATAAAGGGGATGGGGGGGGGGGCAAACGGGGGATGCAGCTCCACTCACAGGGATGTAATTTAGAGGCAGAATAGACCTGGGATCTGTTATCAGAGCAGGAAGGGCTGAGCTAACACTGAGCAGTTTTGACTTACTCTGATTTTTGCAGTGAGAGTTTATCCTGTGAGTGCTGCAGACTGCATGCAGATGAAGGCGATGTGCCTCTGTTTGGCTGCTGGATTAAGATTTAATGAGATTCTTTGGTTTGCCTCGTGTCAATCTGTTGTATTTCGGAGGTTGTTTCTTCCACTTTATTTCGCCTTTGATGCAATTTTGCAGCACTGCTTGTACTCCTAAAAGGTTCTTTTGGCGTCTTTGAAAGTTTCCCAATACAGCAGTACTGCAGAAAAGAGTAAATGAAGATTAAACCTAGGAAGAAAGAGGGGGTAAACCAGCAGTGATTTGCAGAATCGGTGAGCGAGGGCAGCAGGGGAGCTCTGGGGTTTGCACCTTTTGTCTGGCAGATCCAACCCAAAGGAACACCAAACACCAGAACACCAAAAGGAGCTTTTCCTGCAGCTGGCAGGGCCTTCCCTGCCTGCCTCCTGCTATGAGAGCTCATAACTCGGTTATTGTCGTGTTGTTTTCCTTCCCAATCAGCAGAATAAATGCTATAAAAACCACATTATCAGTCTTCATTGCGCCTGGGTTTGTTATGATTATGAATTAATAGACGCTTTATCTTGGCATTAGTCAGAAAGCATTGGCCTCTATTTCCCTCTTGAATTGCACTGGTGTTTGTTTTGGTTTGGTTTGAATTTCCTCTCTCGGAAGCTCCTAATGGTGGTTTTTGCTCTGCCTGGGCTCAGCGTGGCTGCAATGCAGGGTTTGACACCTATGGGTGCCTGCATGGCGTGTGGGCAGAGAGCTGAAGGTTCCTGCATCCTTCCTGCACTGCCAAGGACTTCTGGCCCACGGGGACCTCCATCAAACACAACTCTTCTGCTGTGCTTTGGAACTAAATCTGTTTGTTGTCTCTTCTCTTTGTTGCCGTGAACAGATGAAATCTTCTGACATTGACCAGGAGTTGTTCACTGAAAGTTACTGCAGAGTGTGCAGCGCACAGCTGATCTCCGAGTCCCAGCGCGTGGCTCACTATGAGGTAGGATGCTCTTTGTTCATCACTTTTGGGTTGTGATGCTCCATCGGTGCCTCTCACACCTGTGGCTTCAGCTGTTCTCCCGTTAAGTGGGCACACGAGCCTTCGAAGCACCTCTCTGAAAAGTCAGAATTGAAAAATTTTACTTTGCATTATGCTGTAAGCGATGTCACTTGCAACGTTGCTTGCTTCCTTTTTATTTCGCCTGCCTAAATCTGCAAAGTCAGGCTACAGTCTGACCTTTGCTAACAGATGGTTTGCAAAGAAACGTAGCTAGCAAGGAGATTGCTATAGAGTTCAGCAAAACAAATGCAAGTCTTTCTATTAAATGTGCTTCGCTGTACTTTGCTGAGTGGGATAGCTGATTGTGCAGAGAACAGATTAGTATTTGTGAATGCATTCAAGCACTTAAGAGGTAGGCAAGCAATAAACAATTAGAAGGGATATATCATTAGAGACATGTTAGAACAGCAATTAACGGCACTGCATATCTTCAAAACAAAATTAAATAAATTCCTATTAAACGAGGGAGGAAATTACTGAAAGGCACGCTGCTGTGAGATCCATCCAGAAGGAAAACCTCTGTCTGGCAATGCTGCTCCTTGGGGCTGTGGTTCTGAGTCCCTCCCCTGCAGCCTCACAAATGGGGAGCAAATGAGGGTCTTTGTATTTGCAGGGATGGAGAGGCTGGGCTGCGCCTTGCCTTGCTTTTCCATGTGCTGAACTGAGGGGGTCTGCAGCAATTCAGCAGAACCACTGTGTGATACGAGGCCCTGGAGATGGAGTTTCCCCGGAGTTTAGCAATGAAGCAACACTTGTCTCCGTGCGACCACGGGAGACGTGCAAGAAGCTTAATGGGTGCACAGGATCCAAGGATGCTCTGCTGCATTAGTAAACAACAACAATAACGCACGGTTATTTATAAGGCACTTTACTCGTCTGCTTTGGCAAATTCCTGGAGACGTTTCCTGTAAGTGCTCCCTTGGCTGCACTCTGCAGCACAGAGCCTGGCAGACAGGAGGGCTGCAGCTCAGGGACACCTTCAGCTCCGGGCCAACGGGTGAATGGCTGCCAAGGTTTGCTCCACCGGAGGCAGAAGCGTTGCTGCAGGAACAGCATTAGTGACAGTGGGATGCTCAGCCAATCTCTTTTTTTTTTTTTTTCTTTCTCCATGCCTTTAATTGTAGGTATGAGCTGAATCATTAATTCCTAGCAGATGTTTTCAAAGCGTGGAAAACAACAAGGTTTTCTGCTGTTTATTTTCAATCTGAGGTGTGTTGTGTTTGTGTGTCATCTCCTGTGACCTCCCAGCACGGCAGCGCCACGATGCTTGCGGTGCCTGTTGGGCTGTGGAACGTTTTCCCCTGTAGTTGGTTTGGTTTGGTCAGCAGTGCCCTTACCCACACTGAGCTCAGGGAGAAGTGCAGTTCATCCCTTGGCTCTCCAGCACAGCCCAGATCTGCAGCCTTTGTGCCAGCCGTTGGGATCTTGGCTCCTTTGTGCGTGCAGAATAAGACATTTCTCTGTAAGAAAATAGAGGAAAACAGTCTATGAAAGGGGGATGTTTTATCTTGCCAAACAGGAATAGTCAGTTCCAATCGCTGTCTCATCTCCTTCTCCAAGTCATCAACCAATAACTCTCCTTTTCTGCTGCACTACATTGCCAGGAATAAGAAATAATTTGATGTCAGTCGCGCAATATTAAGCGGTATTATTTCCAAGGGCAAACGTAGTGGAAAAAATGACAAAAGAATCAGTGTGTTTGCAGCATATTTTTGCTTCCAACCTGACATACAGCAAAATCCTGCCCTGATTTTATGTGCTTTGTGCTTTCTCTGATACATCTGTGGCCCCTTTGCTCACCTTCCCGTCTCTGTGGAGCTGCTGTGCCACGTGTGGGAGAAATCAGAGGCCAGCAGTAATGTTGGAAGGTGCCAAGCAGAGGAGAGGGAGGAAGAAATGTGGTTCATTTGCTGCAACTGCACTGAAATCCTTCGCTCCGGAGAGGATTTCTGCTCTTCTGCATCCAAACACCCATAATTTAACACTTCCTTCCACTTCTGTCTTTGAGGCAGGGCTGTAGCAGTCCCTCTGGTGTGCTGCTCTGTACATCAGAAAGATAAGCTTCCTTAGTTAGCTCCGAGTCCTCACTGCTGCACACAGGGCGTTCACAGCCATTAGAAAGATGTTACCTTTCATTTTCAAGTTTCTCCTCGAAAATCATGCAGGAAAATTACCAACGATGCAAAGTTGCTCTCAGATTCCACCTTGAGCTGCACGCTCATCACTACGTTGCTCCTTAAGCTGCTATAACGCTTTCCTTCATGGTAATCTTTATTGCTTCAGGTGTTCAGGCAGTACTTTACTTTTTCATTTAAAATGAAGAAATACAGCAGGCTGGTAAGAAGAGATGCCCAGGATTACATCACGTGGATTTGCTGTTATTGGTTCACCTTGTGGCGTGAAGCTGTGGAGGCAGGGGGAGGGCAGAGGCAAGGTGTATTAAAATTGAAATGCAGTGCAAACTCAAGGAACAAATACATCGTTCTGCCCTTTGGCTCATCGCCGGGAGCCGAGTGCTCTTTGGAATTTCTCACCCTGCCACGGTGAGCAGGGTGGGCAGCATCAACAACCCCATCAATGCTGCTCGTCTGCGTGGTGCCCAACTTAATCAGCTTCCACCAGTCTGTCCTGCTCCGGGACATTTTGCATAGAATGATGGCTTGTCTGGAGGAATAATAAACATTGTTTACCATTGGCACTCAGGAGCAAGATGTGTGTGCTCAGAAAGCCAATCCTGTATCTGAAATATTAACACATATTAACCTAAGAGCACGAATTCCTGTTAACGGAATACATGTTGCAGCAGAACACAGGGAGCAGGGATGTTCTGTGTCTGGTGGGAGCTCCCTATAGGGATGCTGTGTGGGCATTTCCAGGGTGGGGGGTCAGAAAAGACACGCTGGTGCCCACTGGCGCTGGCTGTGTGCTGGTGGGGGAACAGTAATGGTGCTAGCAGTGCTGTTTGCCCCTTGGGTTTGTGTTGTAGAGGGCAACCTTTGATTTCATAGGGGCTGGAGGAGGAGAGAATGTGTCCAACGTTGTGCCTATGTCCTTCCATACAAATGCAGAGGATTGGCTTTGTTGTGCTGGATGACACAGTTTTTAGTGTCTGCTCCAACTTTACAAAGAGACCAAGGAAAGAATTTTTGCTCCGTTTGGATGCAAAGCTGCTGTAGGTGTTGTTCTGTTCCCGTATGTGAGCTCAGAGACCTTCTGCAGGCTGCCTCAGCACTGCTTTGTGCCATGTGCCAGCAGCCAGGGAAGCACAGTGAGGTGTGTGTGACCCAGCAGTGTCCGTGGGAGGTGTGCATTGGTGTCAGCAATTACAGGGGAGGGGGCTGCTGTGATGCCCCTTGCCTTCTCTGCACGCTCAGAGCTGCTTCAGGAAACCTCTTTAGCTTCAGCTGGTACTTTACGAGGCTCCGTGTTACTGTGCTGTTGTCAACATTAATGGCCAAACATTATTTTTAACGCACTCCCAGTGTCCAAATCTATTGCTAAATAGCAGCAACGCAGATAAAGCCTTCTCACCCGGCTCCTTTTCCATGGCTCCTCTGTGCAAGTCTCATTTCTGGCTGAAAACAGCCCAAGTTCATTGGACTGCTGAGAAATCAAATGCACGGGGGATTGGGTCTCATGGGGCAGAGGTCATGGAGCAGCCCCAGGGATGCCCCCAACAGCCAGAGTGGCTGTGGATTGGAGGCAGTGGCACATTGCTTTGTGCTGATGGTGCTCAGGGAGGCATTGCTGTGTACCAGGTATCGATTCCCGCTTTCCTTTAATATTTTAAACTCACAAGCCGTGTTTGGATTTGGGTTCCAGGTGTTTGAAAGCAGAGCCTTCAGTTGTCTGTGTGTTGTGACAAAGCCTGCCCACGTACTGCACGGGGGCAGAGCAGCGATTTGCACTGACATGCTTTAAAAGTGATTTGTTTCAAGCACGTGGGGATGCGATGAGAGCAGGAGCTGCTGCTGTTTGCTGCTCTCAGCACCGGGTGCTGGGTGAGCACCATGTGGAGATGCTGTGGTTGTGTTAACCCTTCTGGTGCTGCTTCCCACCCGGTGTCAGGACCATCGCTGCGTGCTGGCAGTGCAGTCAACCTACAGAGGGTCCCTGTGGCACCCAGCAAGGCTGCTTCTATGGGGCTCAGGAGCAGGGAGTGCTCTGGGTTTGATGGGTAGAGAATGCATGCTGAGCAGGTGTCGAATAGTTCACAAGCTCATTGTCTTTGTGTGGGCAGATTAGTGTCCAAACTGGCAGCGTTTCCACCTGTTGCTGTAAAGAAGCATTTCCTGGTGGTGGAAATTCAGTTGCACGCAATTGGGAATTACGGACACGTCTCCGTGTGCTCACAAAGTCACAAGTATGAACAGACACATTTTAAAAAATTAACTGACGGAGGAAGAAGGGGAAGTGGATAGAAATGACCATCAATTATAAATGAGGCTTTGCAAAAATTACAAAGAGAGAAAAAAGGACATTGGCACCCAGCAGTGTCTGGAATAACAGACGGAGTTTGTCTCTGCGACCAACGGGGATCTGACAATAGTGTTTGCTTGTTGTGTGGGCAGGGGAAGCAAAAAAAGGAAGGAGATTTCTGAAAATACTTCTGTCCTCTCTTTAAATAAAAAAAAAGCAGAGGATGTTGTTATATCACGGAACGAGGGAGAAGTTGGTTCCATTCCAGTAGAAATTTGAAAGATTGTTAAATAGATTTTGAAATCCAGACTATTGCTTTACTGGGTCCAGTTGTTTGCAACCCAGTTGACCAGAAAGGGGTTGTTCCCATGCCCAGTGCTGTCACTGCTGGTTCTTGGCCAGTGGAAGGGGTCCCTGGGGGCATTGCAGCTCCAGGAGGGGCTCCATGGGGAATGGTTGGCATTCTGCATGGAGCTGACCTTCATCTCTTATGAGGAGGTCGCAAGTAGGGCGCCTACAGATGATGCAGTTGATGTAATTGTATGACTGCATGTTTTGTGATGATTTAATTAAGAAACAGACAGCGTACAAAAAAAAAAAAGGTAACAGCGCACGCTAAAAGGATTAAAAGCCAACCAGCAAGCTTGTGGGGAAGAATTTATTGCAGGTGAAGCGATGCCACAGCCGTTAGTGCTGCCCTCACAGTTCCTTCTGCTCTCATTTCCTTCTCTTGTCCCTGTCTGTGCCTGGGGTCTGCAGTGAGCATTGGGTGCAGAGCAGGGAATGAACGAACTGTGGGACAGGAGGAGGTGGAACAGAAACAGCTGCAGTTCAAGGAAGGCAGCAGAGCAGTTTGAACCTGGTGGGGTGGTTGGGATGAAGCTGGTGAAATACCTGCAGCTGTCAGGTCTTCTCATGTCAGCGGTGCTGGGTGGGAACAGACCCTGGGGCTGCTGTGAGCTGCAGCCCAGAGCCAAAGTCTCTGTCAGAAACTCCCTACCTGCTGAGATCCTTCCCAAGGACACTGCTGCTGGGAAATGCACAAAAATCTGTTCAGTTACTGCAGCAAGTGAGCAAATCCTCTGTAAACCCGAGCTCTCATCTCTCATCCCTCCCTGTCCTGGCTGCAAAAGCAGAAATCATTGCTCTGTCCCAGGGCTCATCTGCAGCCACGGGTCCTCAGCTGTTGTCTGCCCACAGAGTCCACATTGTCTGCTCCTGCTGTGTGCTCAGGACAGAGCTGTGCTGCAAAACTTGATTTATGCAGAATCAGATTGCATTTCCTAGCATCGTTTAGGGCTCTGCCCTTTCATTTGTTGAGGTTGAATCTCTGGGATGCCGCTGCCTCTGCCGCAGTCCTTGGGATTAGAATAGATTTGATAGAGATATAAATGATCCATTTGCCTAATTTTATGGATGAGCCTTCCAACAATAGATGAGCTTGCAGTTGCTGTGTGAAAACAGCCTCCTCTGGAGCTCCCCCACCCACTCAGAGGGGTGTTTTTGAGGTGTGCAGTACTGATGTAGTCTGTAGACTTCTTCCCCGTTACAGGAGCTGTCTGCAGACACTGGAGACAGAGGATTGAAGTGAAAATGCCTTTGGCATAACGCTTTGTAGCTCTACAAAAAGAACACTGAGAAGCACAGAAACTCTTAAGATGAAGTTGTGGTGCCTATTGATGAAGGAGCAGACGTGTTCAAAGGCAGTGCTCTTGTTGAAGACCATGAATTTACGTCTGTGTCAAAGTTGTTGCTTTTTTTTTTTTTTTTTCTTTTCTAAGGCTCGTGAGAGGGACCAGAATGGGATCTGTGTGATCCCATCCATCCCAATTTGGTGTTCCCTGTGTGCGGATGCTCCTTTGGTGCCTGCACTTGGGTGGGTGCTGAGCACCTCCTGGACCAGCAGCGCTGCTCTTCCCATCTGTTCTCCAGGGCTGGAACCCAGCAAACCCCACACAGCTCATCTTGTGGCTGCAGAGCATCGCTGTTGTGGAGCATTGCTAGCGATGCTCACCCTCCCTATGTGTCTGGGTTTGGTGGCTCTGTGGAGGGGAGGAGAAAACCAGCAGGGCTGTTGGTGAGCAGCACACCAAGGGTCACTGCTTCGCTCTGGCTGTGGTGTTAGAATGATAAATGCACGTGTAAATGTGGGGAAGGCCAGAGATAACGCGGGCTGACAAATGGGCTGTGCTACCTCTGCTTCCTCAGAGGGAATGAGACACTCACTGCTGACTGGTAAAAGCCAGGGATGATTTTAAGCTCTGCTTTTATAACCGTAGGATAATAAGGCTGCATAAGGAGCGTGTCGTTTACAATGATGCCAAACATTGGTTATTCCTTTTCCTTGGCATTCTTAAATCTGAACAAATGCATAAATAAAGTGAGAAGCGTTTTATACCCAGAACAAAACACAGGAAAACTTTGCGACTGCTGAGTTCAGCGGCTGTAGCTGCACACAGCCAGACAGCACACACCTGTCCTTTGGCTTCCAAACCTTTCTGATGTCATCCCTTAATTATGCCACCGCCATCCGGGCTGCTAATCATCGGGAGGTGGAGCTTTTGGGGTTTCCTGTGCCCCATTCAGAGCAGCAGGCGTAGAGCTGAGCTCTGCCAGGGTAAAACAGCATTTCCTAAATGCGTGCAGGAAGAGGAGTAAGGGAGAGAGATTTGTCATTATTTATCTTGACTGATTTGCTCCATTAAAAAAAAAATAATAATAATAAATTATTGCGTAGTCACATTTATGCATTCAAATTTAGCCTCTGTGCCAATTTAGCTCCGAGTTCACACCGCGGGAAGAAGAATGTTCCAGTACATGCTAATGATAATTTAATATTTTAAAATTGCAAATCTGTGATCTGAAATTATAATATTACGGGGCCGTTGTTCCGCGAGGCAATCAGAAATGGAGATTGGGAGAAACATTTGCATAATAATAGCTGCCTCGCACGCCTGGGCCATGGATGCACACATTTAGTGGCTTCAGGCTGCTCTCCCCAATGGTGTTATTGCTCAGGAGGTGCCCGTGCTGCTCCTGCAGAACCTTTCCCCTCCTTGTGCACACAGAGCAGCCCAGCATCCCTTTGTGGCTGCAGCTGGACCAGGTCCTGGCAGTGTTGTCTGCAGGGTGATGCGGGGCCAGCAGCAGCTGCTTCCCAGCAGAGCAGGAGGTTTCACATAATGCACAATTATCTGGTAATTTACCCGCAGGGGAAATTTCTTTCAAACCTTTGGCAGGTATCGGTTGGCTTATTTCCTAGAGTGAGATTTTATTCCCTTTATGTATTTTATTCTGTTGGAAGTGAAAGAACTGCGGGCTTCTGTCTGCGTGCGTGCATCCTATCTCTAGTGATGCCATCCCATCTCCTCCTGAAGCCAAATGGCCCCGATCTCATCGGTCCCTCCTGGAATGGAAATGGGCTGATAACAACCGTTGCTCTCCTCTCACCTCTTCTATTTCCCCATATCCAGGGGCAGCACAGAGCTGTGAGTGCAGGCAGCAGATGCCCTGAGCCCACTTTAAGTTCAGCTCTGTGTCACCTCTGCGAGATGCAGGTGTCCCTTCACCTGGAAACACTTCTCAACGGGACGTGAAACATCCCTGCAGTTTGGTTTTGTACGCGGCAGGTTTGCTTTTTGAAACCTCATTTCTTCCTTTTTTCCCTTTTTATTTTCCAGAGTCGGAAACACGCCAGCAAAGTTCGCCTCTATTACATGCTTCACCCCATCGATGGAGGCTGTCCAGCCAAAAAACTCCGCTCAGAAAACGTGGGTATACCTCCAGTCCCTGTTTGCTCCCATGAACCGTTGCCTCTGTGCATTTTGTTGTAACTGCTGCAGATAATCAGGTCCCCAGAGGTAACATTTAGATTAGCCACAACGCTAAGTAACTGGAAATAACTCTCAGTAAACTGTACAAGAAATATGATGTGCACCAGCAGCTGTAATTGCATTTTTAGTTATTTCAATGCTCTTTCATTGGAAAAAGAATACGTTGGCAGCCAATATCTGATATTTATTCAGCTTCACAAGGACCGAGCAGCCTGCAGCAGCCAGGTCAGGGTGTGCTGCAGGTTGGGGAGTTGCTGCATCCATCCTTTCCCATGTGCTGGGCTGCACGAGTGCTGCTGCTGAGCTTGCAGCAAACAGCATCCACGTGTGGCTGTGCCTCACGCCATCAACATTTAGCAAGATATCTTCTAATTAAAGGCAGAAGCCTGCAAGAGTTGCCAAAGGGATCTGAAAGCTCCTTCACGCAGTAATTAAAGTTTTAGCACAACTTTTCTGTCGCACGTGGGATAATTGCAGGTGCAATCTGCCCCATCACAACGGGGTCTCGTGCTGTTTTTATTGAGGGATTAATTGCAGGATGTGAAAGATGGAGTGGACACGCACATATAGACTCAGAACGTAATTCTTTAACGAGCTCCTTTACATCTAATGAACCCTGGACCCACACACACACACACCTCAGCACACTGGGATGGTGACTACAGAAGCAAATAGACCTTAAGTAAGTCGAAGCTGAACCACTTCCCATTTCTTTTATAAGAAGGCACGGCGAGAAGTCAGGTAATTCAGTGCTGATTGTGCCAAGGGCAGCCTTTAATGGGGCTGAATTGAGTCCTTATGAACCAAGTGGGTGATTTGCTACACCAGCCCTACATTCTGAAGTTATTAATATCATAACAACGTAGCAGGGAAAATCTGCCAATGTTTACAGCTCCGTGTTTGCAAAGCAGTCCTGTTGCTTATCAGCTTTATCCAAGATTCTGCATGCAGGGGGAACAGAAATATTTAGGACATCTCTGAGGCAGCAGAGTAACATCATTACTGCATAAAGAATGCAGCTGCATTGCCCAGCTCAGATGTCTACCAGTATCAGTCAAACTGTGACATGCTGACTTTAATGAATATTAGAAAGAATCCTTGCAAACCAAGTCCATTTCTGCCACTAAAAAAAAAAAAAAAAGCTGCACTGCTGCAGAGCTGCATTTTTGTTGTTCCTTTAGGCTGTAAAACTGAAATACTTTGGTTTCCTTCCACGAATCACAGCAAGAAAGAGAAGTTTCTGCAGCTGTAGATGCTCCACGAAAAAGGCTTTGAGAGTTTCAGTGTTTGCTACCTGGCCTCTCAATGGCGTGGAGAGTTCTATCTGCTGGTTTTTTGGGGGAGTAGAAAAATATCCTGCATTCCTGCTAGCACCTTCACAGCAGAACCTTCTTCATGCACAGAAAATGAACTCAAATTTAAGACACTTTGCAGTGCTTTGCGTGCCATACTGCTGTATCTCAAGGGTTTGGATAATCTTTTTCTTCTCAGTAAAACCCAAGAAATGCAGACAGCAGATCTGTATCTCCGGATTAAAAATCCATACTTTTCTTGAGGATTGCTTTGGGAACATCCAGCAAAGCACTGCTGCTGCCTGGCCCTGTGTGAGGATTATGCCTTTTAGCAGCTGTTAACAGGCAGCTGAATAGCTGAAGCTAATTCTGTTGGACGCACGAGATTTGCTTTGAAGTTTGTAATGTCACAAAGAAAAGCCCCTGCATGCTGGGCCGTCCTGCACTACTGCAGAGCAGAGTCAGAGCTGGGAAGCAGTGATTGCCAGGGCTGTGCTGCCCTGTGGCTGATGGAAGTTGTTACCCCAGCTTTGCAAAGGGTAGAGAGGAAGGATTACCAGGAGAAAGCCACAGAAGCAGTCGGTAGGAAGAAAAATCCTTTGCACACCAGCTTGTGCAGCGGCTGCTGCGGGTTGCATGGAACTAAATGGAGCCTGCTTGCTGTGTTTTGGGCTGAGCAGGGTTAGGGATGCTGCAGGCTTGTGTCCCCCCCCCCCCCCCAGCACAAAGGCCATGGGGAGCTGCCGGGCTCTGTGCCCTGGTTGACAAGTGATGTTGTTTTACCGCTTGGCTGCACAACCCCATCAGCGAGGCATCAATCAGCGGGGTGACAAAAGACACCGGGTCAGTTTTCTCCCCCCTCCCCCCCAGTCCATCTGGTTACAGGTAAAACAGCCGCTGACAAAGAGCCCAGGCATAATTACCCTTCAGGGCATGGCAGGGCAGGGAGTGATGCTGCACTGCTGTTGGGGGTGGGTGTCTGAGGATGCTCCCAGCATCCCTGGTCTGGTGGTGAGATCCCACCCATGCTCTCAAATCCTCTCCCACAAGCATCCTTTGGTGTAGCCGTGAAGCTGAGAGGTCCAGGGGTTGTTTGAAGCTTTTTTTTTTTTTTAACTGTAGCCTATCTGTGAAATTGGATTGGAAAGAGAAAATCGTTGCCAAAGAGCAGAACAAGAGGAGAGAACCTATTGCTACACACTGAAGTGTATCAGGTTTTCAAACGGTCTCTGTTGGAGGCTCTGTATATGTTACCACTGCTGATGATCAATAGAGGCTGGGAATTTTTTTTTTCACTCTGCTCTTAACTTTCAAGTGATTTCTCTTTGAAGACGTAAAATATCTTGAGAGAATCCTGCTTAAAAGAGCTGCAAATTGCACACAGAACAGTACTTATCACCTCTTGAGATTTCTCCCTATGGTTTAAGTTGATTTATAGTTAATAACAAAAAAAGCGATGAAAATCAGTCCTCCTTCTAATTATGCTTCTTTCTTAGGGAAGGATGACCGTGATTATGGGCTGGGTTAGGCTGCAGGTTCAGCTCTGAGCTTGCTGTCCTCACTCAATGCCTCTGTCCCATTCCATAGCTGTGGAATAGCTTCATAGAGCATAGGGGCTCTGTGTCACTGCAGTTTGGGTGCTGTTGTGTGGTTGCCAAAGGGAACCCATGCTTGAGAGCATTGCTGGCTGTCCAGCACTGGGCCAACCACAGTGCCTGGCTCATCTTCTATCTCTTCATTTGGGCAAATCGCGGAAGGCATTTACCAGCTGCCCGTGGAATTGATGTGAAATGGAGATGGAGGCCATCAAGCTGGATGGGATTGAGTCTGTGTGGGTGGAGGGAGCCATGGGAAGCACGGAGCTGACATAACTCAGGTCCTCCTCCTCCTTCCTGGGGATGATGCACCTCTTTCTTGTGTTTTCCATCTCCTTGCAGGGCAGCGACGGCGACTCGGTGGATAAGAACAAATGCTGCACGCTATGTAACATGTCTTTTACCTCAGCAGTGGTGGCTGAATCGCATTACCAAGGGAAAATCCATGCCAAAAGGTTAAAGCTGTTGCTAGGTGAGCCGCCGGCGCTGAAAGCCACAGGTAGGTGGGGGTTGGGGGGGGGGGGGGAACATCGCTGCTCTGTGTGCTGGGCTCGGGCAGATGGATGCTCATGGGTGCTGCCTCCTGCCAGATGCCCATCTGTGTGTTCATGAATTGCTCCCTGGAAGGCAGCAGCTCCGCCGGGCAGTGGCTGAACCTCACCGTAACTATCAGAAGTTATTTGACAGCTTAGCTAATGCGTGTAATAAACCTTTCCCGTTACTGCACGGAGCAGAATCCCATTTGCTTTTACCTCAGAGGGAAATGCAGTCTTTAAAAATGTTTTGGATCGATCACCTTTTGATTTTCGCCCGGATGGGTATTCACGCTTTCCTCGGCGGTGGTTCCAATGATGGGAGCCTATTAACTTTCACATTTTAAAAGTCAAACATTGCAATCAGATAACCTGGCTGTGCCAGAGTGTGACCATAAGAGCAGCACACAGAGCAGGAGCTGTGCTGGGATCGCCGTGCTGTCCCACACACTGAGCTCTGTGCTTCGTTGCTGCTATCGGTGACACTTTGAGCAGGATATGAGCATCACAGAATCACAGAATGGCCAGGGTTGGAAGGGACCTCAAGGATCACGAATCTCCAACCCCCCCTGCCACATGCAGGGCCACCAACCTTCCCACCTAATGCCACACCAGGCTGCCCAGGGCCCCATCTAATCTGGCCTTGAACACCTCCAGGGATGGGGCAACATCCTGCCTAATGAGGTGTGCAGAAATCCCAGAAATTGTGATTTTTTTAATTATCTGTCTGTGTGCTTTTGTTGTTGTTGTTGTTGTTTTTAACTTTGCAGACTGATGGTGCTGATGCAGAAAGCATCATTTGTCCTTTGTCACGATTGCCTTGAGGGGAAGCTATGGCCTTTCCCTGGGGGATGCAGAGGCTGTGCCAGTAGGTGAATTGCTGCTTCCCACTAATGAGGGCACTCTGGGAAGGCTCATTAAGGGCAGTTGTGCTGCTCCTGGGAGCTGTGTTGTTTCTTGGGCCCGCAGGTCTGCAGTGGGGGGTCCCAGGTTGCAGAGAGCGAAGGCAGAGAAATGTGTGGATGGGTGAATGGTCAGAAGAGCAGCAAGTCCTCCTGTCCCCAGGCTTCTGAGAGCTGCAGCTTCGCATTGTGTTTCCATTTAATTTTCCAATCATCTGAATCAGCCTCACAGAGGCAATAAGTGAGCTGCACCACATGCTCTGTAAGTAATGGGCTCTTCAGCTGCAGTAATCACTGGGAAGGAATAACTCAAGGACTCATTGAGCCTTCCATACACTTGATCTGATGAAGCTGGGATGCAGGAATACACTAATAAGCACTTCTTGCTCTCCAGCCATTCTCAGGAATGTGCCCATTGGACACAATGCTTTCCCAATGGAACACATCCTGCTCCATCCTGGGGGTGCTGAGTGCACCAAAATGGGAAACCATCTCCAGATGGCAGCGCCTGGTTTATACACAGACATGTACACTGCTACCCAGCATTGCTGGAGAGGTTTGAATTGACTGCTTGCTTCATGGGGGGGGGGGGTCTGATTGTAAAGGGAGGGGGTGGATTTGTGAAATTCTGTGCACGTTTCTGGAAGTTATCTCATCCACACGGATGTCTCTGTGGTGTGTGGCAATGGAATGAGTCGAGGGGACAAAATGAAGACTAATGAATGCAGTTGGAGCTGCAGGGAAATTCAGGCTGAATTTCAGGAGCTCTTTCAGGAGCAGTGTTTTCCAGTAAAGAAAATGCACTGAAAAATAAGTAACGCGCTCAACAAAAGCGAAACATTTGCAGAATTGCTCTGGCTGGATTTCCATTCCCAGTTCCTGGAGGCAGTGGGGACCCCCAGGTTCCCAGCAGACACCTGCAGGGGCTCAATCCCAGCCCTGATGCTGGCAGTTCCTCCTGCTGGATCTGCAGCTCTGCAGATGCTGGGTACGCACTGACGGCTGCAGTCTGCTGCTGAGCAAATCCCTCTTTAATATTCTGCTTTTTTGTCTCATCAGTCTCATAGAAAATTAGATTTATTCTCAGCCTCTTTACGGGGCTACACCTTCCCTGTCTATTTTATCATCCTGATGAAACACAGATCTCCAATTTCTCTGCTGGTGCTTGCAGAAGAGGGAGGAGGGCCCTAGCAATAAGGGCTCTCACAAGGGGAAAGCAGTGTCTGATCACTACAGGGGAACATTGGTGATGATTTTCTGTTGCTTCTCCTGTAGGAAGTTGTAGCCCTCAGAGGCTTTGTGTCACTGCTATTTCCAATGAATTTCTGCACTCATGTCCAACACCGACAGCTTGAATCCAGGCACCAGGATGAGTTATAGAGGCTGGGAGGGGGGGGAAAGAGCTGCTGCCTTCATTGCTCCACACACAGGGCATGCAGTGCCCTCAGCTGGGGCTCAGCTGCTCTCTCCTCCTTTAGTTCTTGGAGAGCAGCAGCGATGACAGGTTGGGCACCATTTAGGCACAACTATGAATAAAAAACTGTACAAGCAAAAAAAAAAAAAAAAAAAAAAAAGTCAGCCACGAGTTCATCAGCAGAGTGCTAAGTGTTTCTAACTTTGCATTTTGCCTCATGCAGCAAAGCAAGGCTTCTCGCCTCCCTCCCACAGCACAGGGGAATAGAAGGCAGAGTGTCGTGAGCTGTTTAGCATTCGAAATACTTGGAATAGTCAAACTCACAGCTTTTATGTCTGTGTTTTAGGACAGAGCAACATTTTTAACGTCTTGGGAGTGTTTATTATTAATGTTCGTGTTGCAGCTCGGGGAATGGTGATGTTTCCTGTTCTGTTCTTGTTACGTACCAGAGATCAGAATGATAAATCCACTTTTGTGGGAAGTCAGCTTTCATCTGTTTGTTTGCAGGAGGATTTGGAACACGCGGGGTGTTTCTGTTGGCTGTCAGGATGGGTTCAGCACGCCTTAGGGCTGTAAACTGGCCTCGAGGAAATGCTTTGTGCTGTGGGTGCTGAGAGGAGACCCCAGGCACCGGGTGGGTTGGGGTGCTGAGCTGGGGGCTGCAGGTGGGGGCACTGCTCAGCCCTGCAGCAGAGATGCTGCTTTCGGGTCTCCTTAAGGAGCAGGAGATGTAACTCCTGCAGACACCACCAGTTTTGCAGAGTTAAGCCTCCTTGGTTCCCCTCTGGCAGCAGCTAACATACAAATGGAGAAAGCTGAGCAAAGGATCCATCAGATTTAACTTCAGGGCCCGGGGCTGGAAGCAGCACTGAGAGCACATCGCTCTGAGGCTGCATTTCGACCGCTGTTGCAACGCTCCAAAGGCAGCAGTGGAGCATGGAAACCTGGTGCAGTGCAGAGTTACACGGAGGCCATGTGATGGGAATCCTCTTGGGGGGGTGAAATAAATCCAAAGGCAGCGAGCGGGCGGTTGGCTGGATGGTAAAACGAAGAGAAGAACAAACATCATCAGCAGGAGTCAATTACGGCAGTCGTCTTATTAACAAACACCCCAATGAGTTCATTTTGCCAGCGCTGGGTGCATGGCAGGGCACGATGGCTGAGGTGAGAAAATTCTCCTCCAAAGCAGAGCACCAGCAGCACTGCGGGCACTGAGCATCCGACACCCCAGCAGCTGTCATCAGGACAATTGGGAACTCATAAAGCCCTGGAAATAGATAAGGTTGTAAGTAACATTAGATGGAAGATACGATTTCTTTCAGGAAAGTTAATAGATGTGCATTCCGGGCAGGTCAGCAGAAGATTTGCAGCAATGTGAATTCTCTGGAACCACGCAGGCAGTGAATGCTGTGCTCACAGCCTTCAAGTTGCCCCTTCTCAGCACGGAGTGACCGTGGTGTATTGTGTGCATATCGGACATCTCATCTGGAAAGAACTTGGTACCAAAAAGAAGGCATTTTTGAATGAGGTGTGATAATTAATTACCAGCTGTGCGTTTTTGCATCCCAGTGTTATCTACGTTCTATTGTCCTGCTTTTCCAAGGCTTTGTGATTTATGTTGTATTTAGCAGGAAACCCATGGCAAGCAAGGCCATTGGAAACCAATGACTTCACGGTGTGAGGACCCATCACCCTTCATTCTCTTGGAGTTATTTAGGTCACGTTTGTGACCCCAGACGGCCTCGTATGAATCCGAAGGGAAATGGGACCAAATTAAGGTCGTGGCTGCTGCACTCGTCAACCCATAATGCAACATTTGAGTGAGCAGAATGACTACTGAGCAGTTTTTTCACCCGTGACACTAAAAATTGTGACAGCTTTTCCTATTCTTTCCAAGACCAAACACGTTGAAAAGTAATAATGCTGAGATGGTTATAAATCTGTCTCTCTATCCCGAGCAGCTGATGGCATTGCTGTGTTTCCAGCCCAGACCATTCTGTGAAATAACTGCTGCTCATTGCTCTCCGTGCCCAACACAGCTCTGCTTTGGGCTCTGGCAGCCTGGTGCAGCACAGCATTGATGCTCACGTTTTTCCTCCTGCCAGAGACCCTGGGCTCACTGAAGCAGCCCCGTGCAGATCGGCCTCCAGCAGCATCCCCACAGCAGCCACGCAGGGATTCGGATCGTTACTGCCAGCTGTGTGCTGCGTGGTTCAACAACCCCGTCATGGCCCAGCAGCATTATGATGGCAAGAAGCACAAGAAGAACGCGGCCAGGGCTGAGCTGCTGGAACAGCTGGGGAAGACGTTGGACCTGGGCGAGCTGCGAGGTGAGAGCGTGGGGCTGCGTGGGGTTGCATGGGGCTGCGTGGAGCTGCATGCGGCTGCGTGGAGCTGCATGCGGCTGCGTGGGGCTGCATGGGGCTGCGTGGAGCTGCATGCGGCTGCATGGGGCTGTGTGGGGCTGCATGGAGCTGCGTGGGGCTGCGTGGGGCTGCATGGAGCTGCGTGGGGCTGCATGGGGCTGAATGGAGCTGCATGGGGCTGCGTGGGGCTGCATGGAGCTGCATGGGGCTGTATGGAGCTGCGTGGAGCTGCGTGGGGCTGCATGGAGCTGCGTGGGGCTGCGTGGAGCTGCGTGGGGCTGCGTGGAGCTGTGTGGGGCTGCGTGGGGCTGCATGGAGCTGCATGAAGCTGCGTGGGGCTGCATGGAGCTGCGTGGGGCTGCGTGGAGCTGCATGGGGCTGCATAAGGCTCCCGTGGCACCGTGGGGTGCAACCCAGATGGGATGCGTTGCTTTGAGCCACGTGAGGATGTGGCCTCATCCCCAAAGCTGCTTTTTATTATAGAGATGTAATTACGGGAGGAGAGGGAAGGGCCTCCTGAAAGAGCGTTCTCCGCGGTCTCCAATTACAATCCAGCATGCAGGCAGTGTGTGTGACTGCAATGGGCTTGAGCACAAAGTGCAGGTTTGATTTTCAGCACCGCCGCATGGGAGAAGCCTGGTTTGCCCACCTTGGGTTAATGTTATAAGGAAACTTTTCTTTTTTTTTTTTCCCCCTTGCGAAAATGAAATAATTTTCCTTGAAGTGCCGATGGCCGCGCAGTGTGCTGTGCATTGCTCTGTTACCCCAACCCTCCGGTGCTGCCCGGGGTGATTCAAACATCCTAAATGATTCATTGGGCTGAGTCACCGTGTGGAAATACGCAGGGACGTGGAAGTGCCAAGGTTGGGAGTGGTGGGGGATGTCATTATCTGTAAACAAACCCACGGTGACGCAAACGAATGGTTGGGCTCCCGCTTAGTCCTCCCTCAATCACAGGGCAGCGTTCTGCCCAGGATCTGTGCTTCCAAACTGCTCTGTATGGCAGATGGGGCTGTGGGTTGCTCCCAGAGCAATGTTCAGGGATGCTGCAAGGCAGCCGGGCTGTGCTGCAGGTGTCCTGCAATGCAGGGCCGGGTCACGACCGCATTCTGTCTGCTCCCCCTGCTCGTTTTGCAGCCTCAGTGTTGGTTAGAATGCAAACTCATTTCCTCTCCATGTATCCCCAGCTTTCCCATCGCAACTGAAATATTAATTCTATTTTGTCTGCTGTGGGAGATGAACATTTGATGCGTTATGTAAGCCCGGGATGAGCAGTGTCAGTCAGTGCACAACGTTTCAGCAGCCTTTGATGTTTTGATAATGGCTGTAATAAAATATTTATTGATAAATACGAATGCGTATTCGAGAAATAAGAATAGAGAGATATTTTTGGACAACTGATATTTATAGGAAACAAAAGCATTGGTTCTTCTTGCTGGGTGCTCATCCTGCAGTTTTGAAGTCTTGTTTTGAAACGGGAAAGGGGAGGAGAGAAAGGAGCCTCAGTCACAGCACCGTTTCTCCCATCTGTATGAGGTTCAGCTTCCATCAGTGCTCCGTCCCAGGGCTCTGGGTGTTTGCCTGAGGGCTGCTTGGGGTGAGCAGCAGAGGTGACAGCGTGGGGTTGGGTGCAGCTCAGCAGTAGGGCAGAATCAGTAGCAGCATGGGATGCCATCACCCACAGCCTTTGCATTCTCTGTGCACGGATGAATTGCCACAGGTGTGGATGCTATCTTGCAAAGGAGTTGAATTTTCCTTCCTGGCTCATAATTTCCTCATATGCCTTCTAAATACTTCTCATTCCGTGCTGTCAATTTTGGTTGGTAAAATGTGATTGAACAAGAGCTCTCCTGGAATGTGTTTTAATGCATTTTATGCAGAATGACATTAACGACTCCACTCTTTAATATTTTATTGAATGGATATGAGTGCATTCAATTTTACATGAACGCGTGTCATGATTCAGGGGAGGGAATGCTGATGTGCCACGAGGGCACCAAAGTAAATGTGCATATGGACAGGACAGAATTTCCTAACGGCCTCCTCTGTTTGGGATCAGTGCAGGAATAACACCGTGGGAAACCAACAGGATGGTTGCAAGGTGCATTAAAATTGTTCTTACAGAGCACTGCAGCCTGTGGTAGGAATCCCACACCTCTGTGTTTTCACGTTGAGCCCTTTAATTAAGCTTGAAATACTCTGTTTGGGTCCTCATGGAAGTGAATCAGTGCGAAGCAAAAACCTGACACTGGAATTTAAAATTCCCTTTTTTTTTCTTTTTTTTTTTTTCTAAGAGAACAAGACAGAATTATTTGAGCATCAATGGTTTACTGTAATGCCGATGTGTGTTTAATGCAGCAATGCTAATACCGCCCATGATGCCCAGGGAATTCTTGGGATGTTAAATACAAAAGAGAGGAGGAGAGCAGAAATGGGTCTCTTACATGCAGACTATTAAGGGAAACAACAGAATCGGGGATTGGGAACACTTAGGTCTGCCTTTATGTGCTTAATTTATGTGAAGCCTCGCCCTGCATAGCAGCAGTCAGAAGCTCTGATTGCCATCTTTCTGTTCCAAGGATGTCCAGGAGGGAAACGGGTGTTTAATGCACATTCAGCCACTCTGTCTTTGCAGTGCAAACATGTTAGGTGAGGCACAGGAGTGCTTGTTTCTGTACCAATCCTCTTTGCAACCGCTGTATTCCTTTCCCAAGGTGAAAGAACGACAAAGTTAAATGGTACAAACTGCAGAGAGGAGAGCCTCAGCCTTTCCCACGAGTTGTACCGACCCTCTGTGCCTTGTTGCCAAGTTTGCTCCGTTTATAGAAACCAGCAATTGCTTTTGTTCTGGCCCTTCGTTCTGGCACGGCACGCAGGGCTGCATGCAGAGCTGCTCCATTCCCTGCCATGGAAGGGACCTCAGCTGAACGGATGCGTTGATGCTGTTGGAAAAAAGCTCCCAAGTGGTTGCAGCCTCTGAATGTGGCCCCAATCCGTGCAGCAGAAAGCAAGGGAATAGCTGGGGGCCTCAGTGCTCATTATTCTGAGCAGAATGATGCTCTGTGAGAGCCATGGGATGGCTGAGGGGACCGCGGTGTCCCTGGGCAGCTGCCTCTGAGCCCTGTGTGATTCTTTGCAAATATTCCTTTAGACTTCAGCAGTGCTTGGATAACCCGGACTGGAAAAGTACATAGAGAGGTTACTGTAAGGAGAAAAGTCTATAAAGCTGGGAGATCTGAGTGCTTTCTGATTAATTAGAAGCTTGTGAGTGGCAAATGGTACGCTTTCCTTTCTCTGGTTCTGCAGCTGTTGGCACCCTCTGCCTGCTGCATTGACTCTGAGCAGTGTGTGGCACAGGCAGAGGCCGTTTCCTACAGCACAGAGATGCTTTTTCTCCTTGCACAGCCCTCAGCCTGCACCAACAAGCTCGGTGGGTACACAGCTAACAAACCTGGCTTCTCTTTGCAGGCCTGAAGCGCAGCTACACGTGCAACATCTGCAACGTCACACTGAACTCCATAGAGCAGTACCACGCGCACCTGAAGGGCTCCAAGCATCAGACCAAGTGGGTACCACCGTGTTCCGGGGGTCCTCTGCCCATCTGTGCCTGCTGGGGTGATGAGGCACAGAATCACAGAATGGCCAGGGTTGGAAGGGACCTCAAGGATCACGAATTTCCAACCCCCTGCCACACGCAGGGCCACCAACCTCCACATTTCAGAGCAGCCCAGGCTGCCCAGGGCCCCATCCAACCTGGCCTTGAACACCTCCAGGGATGGACGGGGCATCCACAGCCTCTCTGGGCAGCTGTTCCAGCACCTCACCACTCTCTCTGACTCTAGGAAGCAATGCCTCGTGCTTCTTGCTGAGGGCTGATGGTGCTGTGTGTATGCGTTGGGGTGCTCTGGGTACCCGTGGTCACATTGTGCTGGGAGCACCTTTGGTGTGCTGAGCCCCAGCAGAGGCACTGGGGGGTGGATAGGATCAGGTGTTTTCAATTGAAAATGTGCTGTGATTTACAGCAAATGTCCTGCCCAAGTTCCTGAGTTTAGGAGGGAATCTGCTCTGTCAATTAGTGCAAATTATTAAAATGAAATGATAAAGAGACACGGTACCAAGGAGTAGATTAATGAACTAATCTCTCTTAATACACTTACATGTGAGCTTTGGGAACTGTTTCAGGCTGGAGGACCAAGGGCTGCCCAGATTAGAGGAAGGACATAAAGATGTCATTCGTTACTGAAGTACCTGAAGCAGCTTTAAGGGTGGTTCAAGTGATGATCCGGCAGTAAGCACCAATGTCTCCTTTTGCTTAAGCCACCAAAAGACAAGAGCAGCCTTCCCCTTGCTGATGCTAGACCTTCAAAGATTCTCTTTGCTATTCGCTTCAGCTCTGTCCTCTTTATTCCAAATATTACCCTTCCTGGATTTATATCTCCATTAGTGGGAGGAAGTGGTGATGAACCTCCTGCTCCATGCCACGGGTGGGTGGGATGTGGGAGGGATGTGGGAGGCAGCTGTCGGGTGCCTGTAGTGCAGGGAATGGGGAGCCCCAGGCAGCCCCCACCTCATCTCCCTGCTCCTTGGTGCGTGCAATGCAGCTCTGGGCTACACACGGGGACAGTGCTGATGGATCAGTGTCAGTGCCATTGCTGGAGAGCAGAGCTGACAGCTTGTCCTGTTGGAAACACGAGGTGGGAGCAGCTGCAATGTGCTGCTGAGGCACGGAGCTGTAATTTATCCTTCCCCTGCCAGGCTTTCAGTGTTTGTGTTATTATCGCTGTCATTGCTGCTGTTGTTATTGCAAAGGAAAAAGGAGTTTGTTTCAAATCAAAGCAGCCTCACGGACAGGAAATAGTGATGTGCAGAAAAGATGTACTCCTTTTGTTCAGCACGGAGTGAGTGAGTGCCTGGTGTTCCCTGTTTGGTGCTCACATCTCCTGCTTTGTTTCCCAATCTCCTGCAGTTAGCAGAGTCCCATCTCCAGCCCTTACACGATTCCTGCAGAAAGAGGATTCCTTTTTCATCTGTTGCTTTTCCAAAAGCTTCTTTCCAACTGACAGAAACTTCAAAGGCACTTTGCTTCATCCTTTTCCTTTGGCTCAATTTGGAGCCTTACATGTTTGCAGCAGAGAATTGGGTTGTTGTCCTTGGCTGGAAGCAAAAGTTGGGGCAGGAAGAATTGGGTTGTTGTCCTTGGCTGGAAGCAAAAGTTGGGGCAGGAAGAATTGGGTTGTTGTCCTTGGCTGGAAGCAAAAGTTGGGGCAGGAGGAGCACAGGAGCAGCTCCAAGGCTGCAGGACTTCCACCATTCTTCCAAGGACCTCTTCCTTTTACAAATTAATATTCTTATCTGTCGTTCCAAATTTAGCTTCTTATCACTCATTGCTAATGATTTAAATCTCGTCCCCAGAGATTTTCGTGGGCATTCAGTACAAAGAAAAACAAAGTAATGAATTCGTAAGAAAGTGTGTTACAAATGTAATAATGGAATGCCAATTAGAGACATTCGTCTGTCCAATTTCTATGGGAAATTGCTCCGATTATTCCATTTCCTCTGTCCATTGTTCATTCTTACACAATCATCTTTGAGCCCAAGGATCCGAGCACTGCACAACTGTAGGGAAGTGCAGAAGAATGGGAGACAATGGCTCAGCAGCTTGGGTTCGTGCAAAACAAAAGCTCTTCCCACCCTATAATTAATACATAACCAGATTTTGCTCTCTCTTTGTTTAAAGGCATTTCTATAGCTTCGTTGTCCTCTATATGGGCACAGGGAAGCAGAATGAGTGGTGGGGGCTCTTCCCCTCAATGCCTGGTCCAGCATTTTGCCCACTGGTTTCTGCCGTTCTCGTTACTGTGGGTTAGCATCAAGGCTGTCCTCTTCCTCATAACCCACATTGAAGCGAATGCATTGCAGTTGCCAAGGCAACAAAACATTTTATGTAGCTTGTCATACTTAATATCGTAAAAAAAAGGAGTTGTAAAGGAAGAGGTTTAGCTCGGGACAGGCAAAATGGTGATTGCAGGCTGGAAGCTGGGAGCACCCGTCATGTACCAGGGAGATGAGTTCTCTGAAAAGCTGCTTTGGCAGAGAGGACTGAGATGAGGAGCAGGTACTTATTATAGCTCCAAAGCTCTCCAGAGGGCACCGTGCATCCAGGCCATTGCTGGAGCTGCTTTTAAATAACCCAACACACAGCTGCTTTCAGGTGGTGCTCTGTGGGATGTGGGGCTCAGCCCTTCCTGTGCATCTCCATGCAGTGCTGGGGGAAAAGTAGCTGGAAATGTCTTAGCTGATGTTGTGGTGTTGAATAAAAACATAGGAGGAGGCAGCTGGCATTGAACTTGTCCTTATCCCTCTGCTCAATGAATTTACAGAGCAAGGTGATGAGTTTCCACTTTTCCTCCGGGATGCAGGTGCTTGAAAACGAAGCAAAAATGCATCTTTTAAAAATACCTCTTAGCAAAGTGAGGGATCTGCCTCTCCAGCCAGATGGAGAAGGTTTCTTTCAAGCTCCCCATCATCACAGAATCATCACAGAATCATCTGCCCTGTGCTGCTGGGAGCTGCAGTCCGATGGGTGCTGCCATGCTTGGGCATGCTGTGCAGGCACTGGAGCTGGAACTCTGAAACATCTGCAGCAGGGAGGAGCTCCAAACCTTTAATTAGGGATTTATGAACTGTGCAGCGGTGATTGAGTCATTGTTTGACTTACTTTCCAGAAATAGATGTGTTGGTTTTTTTTTTTCTTTTAATCTGCCCTTCTCCCATCCTCCTTTCCCCAAACCCAGCAATGCTCAGCTCAGCTGGCCGCAGCCAGCACTCTGTTTCTATGGGGATTGGTGGCAACCAAGAGATGGGGTTGTGAGGAGCTGCAAAACGAGTTCATGTCATATCCAAAACCTTGGGAGAAAACCACGTGCTGGCCTTGGAATGGGCCGAAAGCAACAGAATTCTCCATTCTTTGTGGTTTGATGTAAACTGTTCCCTCCCAGCCCTTCCTGCAAAGCCTAAAAGATAGATGGGCAGCTCAGGAGCCATGACAGCAGGCTTCGTGCCACCGAAGGCTCCTTTCCTTTTCTTTAATCCTGATTCAGAACACAGATGTCTAATTGGAACGGGGCATTTATTAACATAAGCTGCTTGGCTGTTCAGCCATCGCAGCTAATCAAAATATTGTAAATATCATGCCTGGACAAATGTCACTCTTCACTATGATTGCATTCCCGTATCTTAGTCAATCTATTTCAGAAAGCATAAACAAATATTTGCTGCCTGTTGTGGCTGATGGCAACTTTTATTGGCAGCAGAAACATTTTCTGTGTGTTTTCTGTGATGTATGGAGGCCACTGCCTAAAATATAAAGAAGCCTTTGGAGTGATAATAACTCCAGAAGATGAATAGCTCTAAAAGGTAGATGGAACTGAAAGGCATTCTAATTTGTCATTATTTCAGTGGTTCCAGAGATCAGCTGAATAATTACACTGCCTATGAAGAGCAGCAAGTAATACTTTCTCTCATTACAGGATTAAATTGTCTCCCTTCCCTTTAAAGTAAGGGGAAATCAAGGTATCTCTGATATCTGCTGTTTTGATCATAATTTGAAAGCCCCAGAATGGTACGACTTGGTTTTGTGGTGCCGGGTGTGCAGATGAATTATTTTAATGCCAAGCATCAACAGTTGATTTCTGATCTATCAGTCTGATATCAACCAAGGAGGAACTCCTCATTGGCCAAAGCTGCATCCTGCTGTGTTTGCAGGTGATGCTGATCTCATCCATTTAAACTGAGGATCCAAGCAGAGCAGCCTTTTCCCTTTCACAAAACCCATCTCTATGCTTAAAGTTATATATATATATTTTTTACAAACTGAGCCATTCTCATTGCTCCCATTAAAAACTCAGCCAAGGGAAACCCAGCAGAGCCCAGGAACACCAGGGCTGAGTGTGACCCTGCTCCATTTCTGTGTTGCAGCCTGAAGAATCAGTAGCAGTGCATGGGATTGGAGCGAGGAAAAGCACTGAGACCTCACCTGCAGGGAGGAAGGCTGCTATCCTGGACACTGACCCCATGCAGTGGATGACTGACACGTAATTAACCCTCGCTTTGGACAGATACACGGATATTATTATTAATTATTATTATTATTAATTTTTTTTTTTTTAATTTTGTGGTGAGTTAAAAATATTTCAATGGATTTTTTTACCCTTTCAAGATAATATTTATTCAGCACAGAGTTTAGAGAATGATAACTATCCTGTAAATACGACGCTTACTCATCACTCATCGCCACAGACAGAGGAAAGGAACTATTTTACTTTTTCATATTTATTCTTAGGTTTCTTCCGAGACTATAACAATATTCTATTACATTAATCCACGCTAGTGATGTAATCAGTCTTCAACCAGAAATAAACATCCTTCCTTCACCTTCTCCAGCATGGTTTTGTGCCGACACGTTGACAGCCAGAAGCGAATCGCAGGGATTGAATAACGGATGAATGTTTTTCCTTTCCTCTTTGTCTTCAGAGAAACAAACGGTTCACTGAGCGGAGAAAGCTAAAGTGAAAGCGTAGGATCCTTTTCCTGCCGTTAGGACTGCTGCTGGGTGGATGGGAGCTGTCTTCTCTGCTGGCTTTGGATGCACACCGATGCTCAACACCCCTCGTTCTGCAGCAGGGTGGTGGGTGCCAGGCAGGGATGCTGCCATGGAGGCTGCTTGCAGGACATGGATGCAAGAACCCTATGGGGACAATTCCCAGTGCCAGCTGCTCCAGAGAGCCCCCCGGAGCTGCACAGCCAAGGCTCAATGGTGGGGTGTGGGTCCTTGCTAACAGGGAGGAAAAAGCCTCAAAGGATTGGAAAGAAAACAGTGCAACGACCTCTGCTGCACGGATCCCAGCTGGGTCCTCACCTGCAGCTCATCTGCAAGGTGTGAATTCCTCACCGCTGCTTGGCTGAGCTGAGATGTGAGTATTCACCCACTGGAAATGAGAGGGTTTGCAATGGTGTTAGGCTTTCTGCTGCAGTCAGCAGAGAGGGACCAGGTTTCTTGCCCAGCCTGCTGCAACGCGAAGAAACTCAGATAACCAAGATCAAATTTTCAAGTATGTCCTACAAGCAATGCAGAGCAACCCTTGCTGTGCCCCGTGCTCTACCAGCTCGTTTTAGTGCACTTTGCATGCGGCGAACCTGTCTTGAGAATGTTGATAGAGATTAAGCACCACCTCTTCCAGAGCAATCTGGTTGGTTTATATATCTGTAGTAGCACAAGCCTTCTGAGACTGCCCATTTCCCTGCTTCTGCAGCTCCGAAATAACAGGCTCTGACATTTCCTCTTTGAGCACGCTCAACCAGAGGCTGCCTGCTGTCTTTGGAAGGGAGTGGTGATGCCTACAGCTCCATCAGTTCATTTAGCAGAAATGCAGCATCTCGAAGTGAGCGGTGCCCCTCTCTGCTTGTTGGCTCTGCGTTTGGGAAACTGAATTTAACCCAAAGGGCTTTGCAGGTTTGTGAATTCTCTGCCTGGTGAACAAACTGTCCATAGGTGGCTTAATCTGCATCCTCCACCCGCTTCTGTGCACTCTGAGAAATCAAAGCAAAGGAAGAACGTGCTGCTCTGCATTTTGGTGTTGAGCAGCTCTGTCTTTCACACAGTTGGGCACATCACCTGGAAACCTGCAGCCGTGGTGCAAATGTCATTCATAGCATCACTGCTGTCAACTGTATGTCTGTGGTGTGGTTGCTGGTAAGTCAGCGAGCTCGGTAGCAGAGGATGCTGTGGGCAATGCCTGCTCGTGGAGGAACAGAAAACAGTGTCACTGCTGCTGGCAGCTCTGCTCTTTGTGCCTCTCCCTCTCCGGGATGTTTGCTGCAGGGCTGTGCTGCTGCACCCCATGGGCACTGCAAAGCTGCTCAGCTCTCCTCCCTTCTGGCAATGCTGTGCCACTGGTTTTAATTACCATCCCACCCGGGACTCTGAAATCCCTCACTACCTCGCTACCTGTTTGATGAAAACAAACCTTCTTTTGTTGGTGAAAATGATTATTTTACCTTCAGAAGGCAATTAAAAGCCCGAGCTCGCCAGATGTATTTCTAAAGGACTCTTTGCAAATCTTTGGGAGAGAAGAGAAATAATTCTCCTAAATCGGGAGGCAGATCAATAACACGCGTTGCTCTGCAGAAGGCTGTGTTTATTTTGCCTGCCAGCAATGAAACTCAATAGACCCCCCACCAGTCGAAGAAGAAACGAGACCTCTGTGGTTTTGCATTGTGGGTTTCCTGTGTCTGTGTTTTTGGTTTTGCTCATTTGTTTTTTTTTTTTTTTTGTCATATGCAATCTATTGGTAAATAATGGGCAATGATCAGCACTTTATTTTCATTTGGCATTTAATCAAAAGGACGTGCTACATCTGTACAATAGCTGGGCTAATTGCTCGACCAAACAGGACAAACCATTGTTCATCCTCACGGCTGATGGAATAAATATGAATATATGGTCGTGTTTGATGATAGAGATTACAAAGAAAATGGGGCACAGACCCCACTCCCCTTTTTTAGCTGCATCAGGTAGGGGGCACAGGAGCAAAATTCAGATGGTGGAGGAAAATGACTGCATTGCTGAGGAGGACAGGAGTGCAGCCTTACAACGTGACCTTTGGTGCTGTCACCTCTTCCCTTGACTTCTGCCTTCAGCTGTGCAGAGGGAAAGGTTGGATGTGCTGCAGCATGGAATTGTTTACTCTCTGGGGTCAGTAGAAGTGCTAAAGAAGCTCTACATGATTAATTTGTGCTCTTGCATCAATGCCTTTCATGTGTGCAGGAGAATGGGCTGTTTGCAGATGAATAAGCATCTCCTTGGGTTCCATAGCTATGGGGCTCTTTCATTTATCGTGCTCTGGGTGATAATGTAAGGCAGTGTTTCTGAAAGAAAACTGCCTCTTGACAGAGGGAACGTGGTACAGAAATAGAGCACACCATGCAAGCAGGTGGGGAATTTTCAGTGCTCCTTTCCCCCAGACTCCCACAGCCCTCCTCCTCCTCCTCCCACTTTGTGCTCAGGGTGCTGCAGAGGTGATGCTGCCAAGAGAAAGGAGAATTTCCTAACGTGTGCGCTCAGGTAATCACAGTGAGCTAATTGCAGCAAATTAATTACAGCACAAACACAATTTCTTTTTCCTGGGCAGGTGTGCAGAGAGCTTTGCTCCTGCTGCAGTGTGCTGGGCTGAGCAGCCAGGATGGTGCCCTCCCCGACTGTGTTGCCTGCCTGCGTGGCTGCAGGCTTTGGTCCCTAAATCCTTTTAAGCTCTTTCTTTTCTGAAGTTCATTAGGCCTTCAAAGCAAGACATAAAAAGACAAATCTCCTGGTGGGAAGTCAGTGATCCCTGCAGAACTGCCTCCAGACCATGCACTTTGCTCTGATGTTGAGATGGGTACAGCATCCCGAGCTTAAAGGCTGTGCAGATATATCTGGGACCTTTGGCAATGGAAGCAGTGAAACCCTTACATCCCTCAAGGTTAGTTTAAATCGAAGGGTGAAGCCTTTTGCTTGTAATTTCTTCATTAAAACTACACAGGCTGCATTTTTCATGCAGCACAGCCGAACTTTACGGGATTTTGCTCCGCTCGAACATTTTTGCAGCTCAAAATTCCACGTAAAAGTGTCTGTAAAGATAATAGCCATCAGTCTGGCTGCATCACACACACACATTCCTGCAGAGCAGTGTTAACAGAGCTCTGCTGGTGGCTGGAGGTGTGATTCTAACACCAGAGCTGTGATCCTGTAGATGTGTTCTGCTCAAGTCCTATAGCACACACCAATACCGTTCCTCAGGCTGTGATGTGAAGCTGTCCAGTGATGTCTCAGAAGGCCACAGGCTGCCATCCCGTGCTGTTCTATGCTCAGACACATTACAGCACAAATAATGCATGTTTTCTTCACTGGCTTCCCCTGTTTAGGCAATAAAGCTCTATGGCAACAGTCTGTACAGTAACTCTGCCCTGAGGCACACCACTTCGTAGGAAGAAATTAATCATGGCAGAAGAATGCTCCCCGTGTGTAAACGATGCTTGCTTTAAGTTCCTCTTGCATCAGCCTCATTAGCAAACCCTGACCTTTAGATCCACTTTCCACACTCTTCGAGTTCTATGAGTGAAATCCCTCCTCCAGGCTGTGCCAGGTGCTCACCGTGGGTCCTTCTGAGCTCCTGGTCCTCTCCCATCATGAGAGCAGATTGGAACCTCTGTGTTTGCTGCAGTACAGAGAGAACCCAACTTGGTTGTTAAATATTTGTGACCTAAAGAAAGAAAAAGCAAACGGGCATCAACATCCCAATGTGTTCCCCACTTATATTACTGCACCCAAGACTTCAGGATGCATTTTTTAGTCTATTTCCAGTGTCAGAACGGGGATGATGGAGGTATTCCTGCTGTCCCAGCAATGTTTCTCTTTGCCACGTGCTTTTCCAGCTGCAGGGCTCTTCAGACAGAGCCATGTCCTGCACATCAGAGGGCTCCATTTGCAGGTCCATGCCTTCAGGTGATGCTAACAGCTCCCTGGCCATGAGTGGGGTTTGCCATACCAAGGCTGGCAAGTTTGAGCAGCAGCCCCTCCGTGGTCTGCTGCTCACTAATGGAGCCTCGTGGTGTGCTCGTACATCTCTGACAATAGCCTTTGTCTAATATGTTTTTAATCGGTGTGTGCATTTCAATTTGCATATTAATAGCAAGGGGCTGTTATTGTACGGTGCTGTTGATGAGGCGGCTGTCATGCTCAGCCTTCAAGCTGAGCAGAGAAAGAAAACACGTCTATTGTACAAGAGGTGCAATTGCACGTGTTTTACCATCTACCGTTCCCTATTTATCTCTGCCTTTCGTTTTCCTTAATAGCTCAGATGGGTGTGTTCTTTTTTCTGCTTTTTTTTTTTTTTCCTTTCCCTTGTGAACAAGCATGATTTAAAAGGATTTTTGGCTGTTGTCACAGCTCCAAGCCAGCCTAAATATCACATTTCTACTGGACATTTTTGACTTGCAAAGTGGCGAAAGCTTGATTTCTCTCTGCTTTCCCTGGCCCCTTTCTCAGCTCTTCCCCTGCTGTGTCAGATAGCACTGACACTGCCAGGAGTTTTGGGAGCTGAGTTTCTGCATCTTGGTTTTGCTCTTCACCTTCCTTCCCATTTGGCTCAGCGGGAAAATGGCCCGAGGGCGAAAAGCCAAGAGTTAAAGGAGAGAAATTCAAAAGAGAAATGAAGGAAACTCGAACCAGAAGAAAAAAAATCCAGAGGAAAAAGAGCATCCCCAGCAGCCTGAGCCTTCTGATTGCCATCGGAGCTCCCTGGCGGGTGGAGGAAAAGCAAATGTTTTGGCCAGCATGGGCTGGGTGCCGAGGAGTTTGCTGTGTGCTGCTGGGACTGAGCAGCAGCGTTCAGCCCGGCCCGCTTTTAGCATCACTTCATTTCCAAACATGCTCTCCTAATCCGGGATCAAAGCACGCAGTCAGCAAAAGGCATTTTGGAGGGAGAACAGAGCTCTGTTTTCCATCCGTTCCCCTCTGCCAACAAAGCTTTTCTTGCTGAGGAGCTCCCAGCACGGGCTGTGGGATCCCACCGGGATCTGGGAATGGATCTCTGCCCTCCTGCAAGGAGCAGAACTCAAAGAGAGCCCCGTGAGCATCCCCTGTGCTGTGCAGAATGGCAGCATCAGGCACACAGCCGTACGCGATCTGTAAATACGGCGTGGCACTATTTTGAAAGAAGAACCTCCCCGCTAGATGGGAGGCAGTGCAGAATTAGGGGTTTTCAATCCACGAGAAAAGAAAATGCAGCTGCTGCTCTGAAATCAGTCTGAATCCTGCAGGCATCCACTGCTGTGTGGACAAAGTGCTGTGAGGTGGGAGAAATCCCCGTCAGCGTTCGCTGCAGAGAAGGTGGATGGAGTAATGAGAGCAAGCAGAGGCGTGGGATGGATGTTTCACTCCAGAGCTCCAATCCATTTATATAATCATAGTTGTTATCGCAGTAAATGTAAATAACTGATTGAGTTCAAATTTTGTGTTTGACAACGCTGATTCTCTGTGAGTACACACTGAATTCTTGGAGAATTACTTTATTTCATCAGATAGAGCCACAATGTGTTCAACAGCCCTTTAGGCATTTAGGTAGGACCATACTCCGTGATTTTTCTTGCTCTCCAAAGCATAAAGCCTCTTACAAGTTCATGTTTTAATCAATTGCTTGAATCAAAGTATGTGGCAGTTTGGCAGCTTGCCCTTTGCTGCACTGCTATAGCTGCAATAATAGCAATAATGGTATCATGAAAATACAAAAAGGCTGCTTTGCACCTTGTCAGCCCACGGCAATGAATAACCAGGATGACCTTAATTTGTTTTCTATCGGATGTGTTGGCCCTCAACCTTCAGTAGCATCCAAGATGAGCATGGGAGCCACAGTCCATCTCCCCACGCTAAGCAGCAGCCTCCCTAATTAGTGTGTGTGCATCCCAGCAGCTGCTGCTCTGCTCAGGGTCACGCGAGGGCTTCACCCTGTGCAGTTTCTGCTCTGTGCAGGATGGATTCTGAGCCCTGCAGAGCAGGACAGAGCAGGACAGACCCCACTGTGGGGATCCTAGAGCTCTTTGCAGGAGGCTGTGGTGGCCAAATTGAAGTGAGCTCAACACTGTGGGGATGGAGGGGGGTTTCAAAGGCCTGGAGACAGCTGCATTCAGAAATAGATCAGAGCAGCACTTCCATCCAAAAGGGAAAAATAGTAAAAAGTGGCTTCAAAGTAGCACTGTCCGTGATATCCCACTTGTGCACGCTTTTAATGAGGCTGGTGCTGGTCTTAACAGGAGAATGGCCTCAATTCCATTATAGCTCTCTTAATGAGGGCGTTATTATCTTTGTTGGGAAATGTAGAATGCAGCAGATGCACGGTGTTAAATAATGAACAAGAGACTCAGCTGGAGCCAGGAGCACCGATGGTGCCCTGCTGGGGACGAGGGGGCCCTCAGATGGACACTGCAAGGATGTGCTCCGTGTTCATCCCTGCAAAGCAGAAGCATGGAGATGTTTGTGCTGCTGGGTGCTTCGATTCTGCTGGGAAAGGGCTTTTGGGCTCCTGCTTTGGTCGGTGCCATGGGGCTCTCATCCCTCAGTCTGTCCTCAGGGCAGATAGCTCACATCTATGCCTTCTATCACTTCTGTAGGTTTCAGCACCTTTGGCAAGGTTTGGCCCAAGCCCAGCTGAGTCTCTGTACCACCACTGCCTCCCCCTGCCCTGCTATGAGTCACTTCCAAACACACTTTTAGTTCATTAATGCAGAGATGCATTAAAATGAACCTCGGTAAAATGGCAATGCTGATAAAAGCAGCCCCCATCCTCCACCCACCCCGTGCCCCAGTTGCTCAGGTTTGTTTCTGTCTTTGAATCAGACAGAAGGAAGCTCCAGTTTTCTGCAAAATCACGTCTGGGTCCCAAAGGGAGCCTGGAGCAGACACAGAGTGTTGTGTTCCTGCAAGGACACCGTGGGTTGCAATTAAAAGCAATGAATTGCTTTGGGGCAGTGGCTTTGGGGGGGTACATTGGCACGTAGTGTGCAGTTCTACACAGCCCCAAGGAGTGCATTCGTGCTGGTGATGCCCCAACTTTGGGATGCATTGTATGGAACAAGACCAAGCAGGTACTGAATGACATAAGGTGTTTTTTTTTAGCACCCATGAGTTGGAGATGGTGATCAATGGGATGTTATTCCAAGAGGAAAAGTCAAATGGAAATGGAGGATAAGTACTCAAGAACTAAAGCAAAGCAACTTGTAGGGGAGACCAAAGCCACCACTGGGATAAATCCTCACAGAACAGAGCTGAAGAGCCAGATGATGACGTGCTCTTTCCTAGTGAATTGACTCAGGGGCAACGAGGCACAGCTGATGAGCAGGGCAGTATAAATCAGCAAAGCATCCCATACAGCCCAGCTGCATTGACGTGGGCAGAAAGCTCCATCAAGCTGTTAAATCATTTGCACAAGACAAGCAGTCAAGCCCTTCTTTACCACTAGAAACCAACATTTTGCTAAAACTCATCTTTATTTTGAATGTTGTCCTCAGCATCACATTGGTGGCCGCTTAACAATAAGTGCCTGAAAGCAAGAAGGCAAAATCAGCAGGAGAACAGCTGGGAAGTGCTGAGCATTTCTGTGGGGCCTCAGATATAGGGAGTGTGGGCTGTGGGGTTGTTGGGCTGTGGGGTTCTGCCTGCAGACTTTGTGATAATGGGAACAGGGAGTGTGGGACTTCCTGCTGACCTTCATCATCAGCTCTAAATCAGTGCTAGTTGTGGTGGTGGTGATCTAAGAGCATAGGCAAATTAAAGTTTATAGTAAATTAACAAAATTTGTAGCAAAATGCACAGCTTTTCTTTTTTTTTTTTTTATCAGAGCATCCAATACAGTTAGGACATGGATGAGCTTTAGGGCAAAGAGACCCCAAAGGACTTCTCTGGGTCTGAAACAGAAACAGAAAGCTTCAAGCAAGATTCAGGCTGGAAAAAAAAATTCTGCTTCAGTTTAACATAATTATGGCAACAAATTAGAGAGTTAGGAGGAAAATCTAGCAGTAAGCACCTGTGAGATCAGCTGTTAGAAACCTTGTGTATCATTTCAAATCTGGGATATTGGAATCCTGCTGCAGCCATCACCTGATTTCCCAGTATTTAAAATGCATTTATTGTTTTGGAAGGGACAAACAAATTGGAACTGTCCCTTGGCAGATCTGCCTGTGGGGGTTTTGCACAGCCTGTTGTTTATATGGGGCAGTGCCCAACCTGGCTACTTCTGTTCTGAGAACAGCATCTCTGTGTATGTCCCATTTCTGAAGCAAGCACAATCAGAGATGTATTTCAAAAGGAATGTTAAAAAATAAATGATTTGAAATTCAGACTGGACGATTGGATTTTCTCTTTTGGGGGAGAATGGATTTCCTTAAGGGATGGAGTGCTGTGGGAATGCAGGGCGGTGATGCTCAGGACTTGAGGGATTTGCTTCTTTTGCTGGATTTCTTATTGTTCCAATGTCCGTGAGCACCTCGTGCTTGAGCTGTTTTGCTTACAGTTGGGAATTTCTCAGCAATGTTTGCTCAGCTTTATTGGTGGCACTGAGTGATGTGGTTTAATGGGTACGGTGGTGATGGGTTGATGGTTGGAGCAACCCTGGATTGGCACAGACTGGGTCACCCTGTGCTGCTGCAGTTTGCAGGGCTGTGTTTTCAGTGGGGTCTGTTTGGAAGGAGGCAGCTCTGAGTGCTCAAGTGGTGCAGCAGGGATGTGCTGAGCTCTGCACCAACGCTGTGGAGTGATGGAGTTGCCAGGGAGTAAACCCTGGATCAGAAAGAAAGATCTCCTGAGCTGCTCTGCTGGCTGTGACCCTCCCCAGTGCTGTATGTGAGTGGCTCAAAAGCTTTTGCTTTAGAAACGTGAGGTTTATTTTGCATGTTCAGCATTGCTATAATAGTTGCAATAGTGCTTACAATCCCAATCAGCTCAAATCTCTGCCAGAAATATTTTAAGCAGCAGTTCTATAGCATCAGTTTCTGCTCCCATTACCCAGAAGGAAGGCCTGGGGCTCACTGGAGACTGCTGCAATGCCTGTGGCTGCAAGGAGAAATGCTCATTAACTGCCTTATCTCCCTTGAGCTGCACAACAGATTGTCTTCCAGGCACTCAGTGGCACCAGCAGTTCTGCTGGGCTGATGCTGCAACTACTGTGAACAAACACTTAGCAATTCCTGTGTGGAGCATTGATTAATTTGTCATTCTCCACCATCACTAAACGACTGCAGAACCTCAGATGGTCACTGGGGCACGGTTAGGAAGGTGCAGCTGATAGCACCATCAGTTAATTAAAGATGAATTATGTAAATGGTCAGGATGCCCTATCATAAAAGGAGGCAGAAGATGTGGTTGCTTCTCTCTCCTATTCTGCTCTGGGTGCTCTTGGAGCAGTCCAAGCTGTGCTGGTGACACCAAGAGCTGGAAAGGTCCAGTGCTGCATCCCAGTTCAGTGTGCCTGCAGGTGCATGTGTGTTTTGTACAGAGAAAGCATCTTAAGTGGCAAAGCTAAGAATTCTGATGTATCCTCCTTGCAGCTAGTTTTTCCGTGTTTGTTTCTCCTTCAGGCCTCTCCTCTGCAATTAGAAGTGCTTTGCTGAGATGTCTTTAATGCTTGCTAAATTACCTCGTTTGTTTTGCTTTGGAGATGGAGCTGTTTGCTAACACGTACTGCTTGCTGCTCTGCAGTAGCAGGGGCTTTTGCTTTTGGCACCTTATTTAAAATGCTTTCCCCCACCCTTCCCCCCTTGTAGATGAAGTCTCCAATGCAGTATGAAATTAGAATATGGGTCTGATTAGAGGAATGAGCTGAGAATTGCTGGTTTCATTCTTATTTCAGTCGTGCTGGGCTGTAGGAAATCCCCATTAATGCTTTTTGGTTTTAGGGATCAAAATTTGCAAATCTGTCCCAATCCTGTCCACGCAGCACAGCGATGCTCTGCAGCTTTGCTCTGTGGCCCTGTCATCCATTATAACTAATGCTCCCCATCCCCCTGAACTCCCAAACACATCCATCCTGCTGTGCAGAAAGCTGCTCCCTTTTGTTCTGCTCTTGCCCAGCCTGGTGTCTCCTTTACAGATAAGTGGTCTGAAACAAATGCCATCTGGGTGCTGGCAGTGCAAGCTGCCCTGCTGCTCAGAGGCCAGGGGTAAAGGAAAAAATGTGTGTGATTTAATGAATGTTCCATGTCATGAATGGAAACGGAGTCAGTTTGTCTTAAGAAGCAGCGTGGGCAAACCTCCATCAGAGGAGCAAAGAGCCCCAAGTCGATGCCTTTCCCTGCTGAGATTGACTCTCCTGGCTTGCAAAGCTGCCCAGGGTACCAAACAGAGGCTTCCTTTGGCTGCTTCTTCATTTCTTCTTTGCTTCTGAAGTCAGTGGCCAAAGCACCGTTGGGTCTCAGCATTTCAGGAGCAGTGATGCAGACCCACGAGCTCTGCAGTCGTCTTCTCTGCCTCTGGTGATGGTTATGGCCTCATTTGGAAAACCCCTTTTGGCCCCTGGGTCCAAAAGCAAAGGATTCTCCTTCCCTCTTCATTATATCGTTGGCAGTAATTATTCTTCCCCTCCAAATGTAGCATTTTTCTCTTTAGGAGAATTAGTTCTCATTCTCACTTTCATCCTTTAAGTGCTGCTTTCTGCTTTATTTTTAATTGAAAGGCTGGAGGGTAAATGCAATTAAGCTTCAATGCGTGGACTGTAACTTGTATATAAAAAAAAAATAAATCACCTTACCATCTGCAATTTGCTTGTTTTCTGATCTGAGGTCCGTTACAATTCCAACTTTTGGTTCTCACGATCAGAACAAACGAGAGCAAATTGCAGAGGACTGGGAGGAAACAGATCGAATATCTTTGTGTCCCTTATTTAGGGCAAGCAAAGGTGTGCTGTGCAGGGATCCAGCTCTGACTGCAGTTCGTGGAACTAAGTGGGCTGGGTGTCCTTTAGGATAAACCCCTCCAGGGCTGCCTGCCCTTTTCCATGCAGATTTGACTCCCTGGTAGCAGAGGGCAGCAGAGTGGATGGAGCAACCCGCTGCTATTGCTAACAGATAGGATCAGTGATATGAAGCATATCATCCTTCTTCATTTCCTCATCACGTTGAAATCAATACTCTGCCTCACCCAGAGGGCTCTTCTGCAGGCTGAGCTCATCCGTTACTGCACTCCACCTCCTGGATTTACACCAAATGTTCCATTTCTCCCATGTAACAAATGGGCCCCGTGTCAGCGCTGCTGATCGCATCTCGGGCTCTGTAACCTCTGAGCAACCACACCAGAAATGATTCTGTGAGGGTGTCTGCATGCATCAGTGATTTATCCGAGGCATCGTGTACTCTCCCGTTATGACTCAGTCTGGCAGTTTGTCACTGCAGAAAGTGAGAAAAGCATGGCTGCCTTCAACTGAAATCATGCGTGCCTGTGAGGAAAGTGTGAAAGGGTAGGGCACATTTAAATAGAGAGGAATAAAAGCTCAGCGAGTGCTGGAAGAAGTCGTCTTGAGTTACTGCATCCAACCCTTCTTGCCTAGCAGGATGCACAAAATCCAGTGATGGGGTTTCCTGCAGTGTGAGTCAGGACTGGTGGGTCTGTGCCACTGGGGTGGCTATAGATGCTCAGGAGCAGCAGCCCAGGATGTGCAGCTGCTTGGAGCTAAATGTCCTTGCATTAACACTGTCATCTTCCAATTCCTCTAGGTTATGAAAAGGTTTAATGAGAACAATTTTCGAGTGCTTTTATAGCCTTAATATCTCAAGACCTTTCAAAGCACCATTTAAGTGCTGCTGAGGATGGCTGGGAAGCCCCCACCTGACCCTCCTTCCCTGGGGGAGTGCTCAAGAAAGTCTCCATGTATGTGTGTGAGATCTGTGCTGCAGCAGTGCTGCTCTGTCTGCAGGCAATAATGAATTGTGCTATTTACCAGCCCACTAAATACATGTTTAAGGCACGATCTGGCTAGCAAAGAACATGGTAAAAGCAAAGACAGCCTGAAACAACTGCCATGCAGTCACCTAGAATGGCAGTATTAATTTGAGGGGCTATTGATTCCCAGTGTATGGCTTTATCTTCCTAAAATACGTTCTGTGAGTTTTTCTCATGCTTTTCAGACGTCCCTTTTTACTTAAAGTTTGCCACCTTTAAAGAATGCTGAAATAGATTAATAATCCTGTGTTTCTAAAATGCCACCTGTCTGCAGGCAGCAGGAAAGATATTAACGAATTTCCCTGTCCATTCTGCTGCTGCCAGGCCCTCCTGCTCCTGCAGTCCGTGCCACTGCACTTCTTAATTAATGACTTACTGAGATCTAAAGATTGCATTCGAGTGTTGTCACTGCCTGTTAAGTGGATTGCTTCTCCATCTTCCTATTTCCCCACAGGGCAAACAGAAATAAATTCCACAGAACAGTGTTTGAGAGAGACACCCCAGTAACAATATACCAAAATTCTTCCAAGAATACAGGTTAGGGAGAAAAAGAACTTTAGAAGTTTGTATAGGAAGACCAGAGCAGCTTCCCAGGATGGTTTATGCTCCCATGGAGTCAAGTGCTCTGTCAGAAGAGACTTCTAAAGCTGGAAGCAAATCTCACCCCTTGTGCTGCAGAAGACCTGAAATAAAACCTTAAAGGTTTGTGAAGCACCAGAAAGATCAGAATGGCCAGGAATGGTCTGTGTGGGGCAAATGGATCCCAACCTCAGAGCTGAGGATGGGTCACTGCTAATTGCCACTGGGTACCCATCCCTCCTGCTCTGTTGTTTGTGTGCAATTGATGGGTTTAATGCTGCAAAATAACTCTGAGTACAGCAGCACCTGTGCTTTGTCTGCAGTGAAATACTGCTTGAGGTGTTTGGGTGGCATCTACTCCTTCAAGTTTGCATTCAGAAAATACCTGACACGCGTGAGGGGAAGCAAAGCATCAATAATGTTCTCCTTTGTCCTCGCAGAAATGAGTTATGTGGATGCTCACTGTTAACAAAGCGCAGGAAAATGATGGCTGTGTGATCCATAGCGAAGGAATTACACAGCAGAACTGCTCCCAGGTGCTGGCAGTCCTTGGGATGGACCATCCATCCCATCCCCACGCCCTCTGAGAATATGCTAATTTGCCACTTAGTATCTATGAATGCTAATGACCCTAATCAGCCTGGCTGCTGCATCTGTCGTAGCAGCCAAGTTTGGCAAAGGCAAAGATAAAGTGCTGCTCCTCGTGCTTCATCTCAGGAGAACTGTTGTAGTAAATTCACTTATATGTTCCCGTCCAGGTTAAATGCAAATAACCTCCTCAGTGCTACGCATCTTGATTATAAACTTCTCTTTTGGCTGAGCTGTATTTTACTGTCCTGAAATCTGCACTTTGCTGCTTGCTTTTCCAACCCCTTTGCTGCCACGTTTTACACCAATAACATCTCCCTGCCCTGGAGCCCCTTATCCACGTCGTGATTTTCTAATAAGTGATATTTATTAAAAAAAAAAAACAGCGGGACAAAGCCATCAGCAAGAAGATTCTCTTTGAAAAAGGTGGCAATTAAGTCTACGGGGGAAAGCAGAAGCAATAAAATCCAGAGTGTAACGACGGGACGATGCCTTATCGCAGGGCTGCAGAGCCAAGCGGAAAACGAACTGAAATAAATATATGGAAGATAGAGAACTGCAGAACGTGGGCAGGATGGGAGCTGTGCTCAACCTGGAGACGCAGGCAGGGCGAGGAGTGTCAACTCAGTGGCCAAACTCCCAACCATGCAGTTCCCACCTACAGTGCCTTAAGCAATGGGTCTGCGCAGTCGATCTGATAGCGGTATTCAAACTAATTGCTATGGAGAAAAAAATACTCCTCACCACAGAGAGCAACGCTGTGGTGTGAAAGCACTCGGGAGCATGTGTTTAGGACAGGGAAGGAATCAATCTCAACCTTCTGCTTTGTTTATCCCGTGCACTGAGCAGTGATGGGTGCAGAGCTGTGCGTGCGTGGAGCTGCAGTGGCTTTTGCCTCTCCTTGACACCCGTTTGGGAAAGTCACTCTTTATGGATACCCTAAAAGAACAGTCATTCTGCTACTGCGAGGCCATTCGGTAATAAAACAGGGAAAGGCACCGCAGCCAATAAAAGTGAATTAATAACTAGAGACAACAGAAGCCCACTTTGCAGGCCAGCATCAAGCAGTGCTTTGCTGAGGGAAGGAGAGCGCGTCAGTTTACGAGCAAACAGCTCAGAAAGGAATGGCAAAGGAATGTGCTGTCTTTTCTCCTCAACCTGCGTGCTTTATTTCTGTGGTGGCACAGCTGTAAGTAACGTTCTGCTGAGGAGCAGCACATTCAGAGCCCACGGGTCCATGCTTTGGGTTTGCACGTGGGCATCCTCTGCTTCTATGAGCAGAAGCACAGAGAGAGGGACCTGAGTGGGATGGGAAGGAATGGGTTCCTTCAGTTGGATGAGCCCTCTCTTGTGTCCCTTGCTTGCTGTCGGCTCCCACCTGCCCTTTGGTTGTGCTGGTATTGTGGCACAAATTGGAAGGCTTAATTATTTCAATAGAGGTTAATTGCATTAGTCACTACAGCAAATCTCCAGTTCGCGCTACGCTTTCCACTTCATTTAATTCATTACCCCTGTGAAATTCGCTGGATTCCCACATAGAATTGATTGTTAAGCTCACGCATGTCCCTTCCAACAGCATTCCTCCACACCCACCCTATCTCTTCTCCTTCCCTTCTCCTCATTGCTCCCCTGCACATACGGGTATTGGTGGGTGTGATGTCCAGCCCTGCACCCATGGGTGCCCATTCTCTTCCTGCAGCCCCTGCACAAGCAGTCACATGCTAAATGAGCTGTGCACCCTTTGCTGTGAGTCTTTAAGAGCAGCTTTTTGCAGCTTAATGTATTGCTGTAATAGTAATAAATGGGAGCGCTGAGAGTTGGGGGTGTTATTTAATGAGTTTTACTGCACCTCCTATACTGAGCAGAGATATATCTCGATAGCAGAAGGACTGACACAAAGGCACGCTTTAGAAATGAAATAAATTTTGTGCTCGGAATTGAAACACAAACTCAATAAAGAACAACAGGAATCTGAAAACACACAGACTTTACCACGGCGCAGTTGAAATTGCAGCGCAATGGACACATGGTGCTCCTGATAAAAGCGAGCCTCAAAAGGCCAGAAGTGAGCTCTGGGATTACTCCTCGTCCACAACCTCCGCTCTGACGCAGATAACGCCGCTTAATCCTCCAGCAGCAGCTGAGGAGCACTGCCATGGGGAAGGACATTCAACAAACTGCATCAGAAAGGCGCTCACGGACTGCAGCGATGATTGCAGAATTACTGTGCAATCGGTGCACGCTATCCTTTGTTGGAGTGCATTGATCATTTTCTATGCTGAGCACAGTTTAACATCTGACCACTCTCTAAAAGCGCTCACAGCAAACCTGTTTTGGATAAATGCAAAAGGAAATGTGAAAAGAGCACTGGAAGAGGCATTTCCCTCTATGAGAGGTGCCAAAGCCAGCGGAGCAGCAGCCCTCTGTGTTACAGCCTTCCTCTTTTCTTCTTCTTCTTGTTGGTTTTTCGTGTTATTAAATTTCTTTATCACTGCACCCAATTAAGGTTCATCATTCCTCTGTTTTCACTCGCCTGGCGGTGCTGCTGGCCGTCCTGCAAAGCACAGCTGTGCATGGGTTTCCTTGTAGGAATGGTTGTGTGGCACTCAAACCATTACAGCCCTGGAATCCGGCCCAGTTCATTAGTGCTATGTTCCATCCTTCACCATTGATCTCGGTTATTTGTTTGTCTTTTCAGCTGTTAGCCCGGGTGATTGTTTGCATAATCATGCAAAGCGATCTCTGTTCCTTCACGAAGCCATAAGACTAAAACATAATTACCACCAATGGAAGGATGCAGGAAGGCATCAACCCAGGCTCCAGCACAGCAGATGAAACCCCCAGATCTGCAGGAGCTGAGGTGGGGACCCCCGTCGTGCTGTGCTTTAAAAGCTGTCACAGTCCCTCTCTGAGCCCCACGTTTGATGCCATGAAGTGACTGGAGATGACTGTAAATTAGTTTTGTCTTTGCTTCTTGTTGACAGGATGCAGTCACATTGCCCAAATGCCCAAATCCTCTCTGCTGAAATGTGCAGGGGGGAGGTGAGACATTTCCCACCTGTTCAGCTATTTTGCAGCATGGTGGGATGTTTCCTATTTTGAACTGCAGCTGCAGCTTTAGGGATTAATTTGTAGAGTCAAACGTAAGGTAACCGCCAGGGGAAGGCGTTTTTAAGATGCAGATCTCTTGTTTTATCACATCGAGAAGATTTTCTTCGACATAATGATACTTCTTGGAGTGCAGGACAGAAAACTGCAGCCGTGGACAGGCAGTGCTCTCAGCTCTCCCTCTGTTCATTAGCACTGAGTGATCATTAAACTTCACAGGGTAAACTGCCTGCTTGCAGAAAGGTATTTCGTTGTTGATCGTTAGCAGATCTTGCTCTGGATGAGGATATGGAGATGGGTTCTGTGGAGTTTTGCAAACATGAACGTGATCCTGAGAAGAGAGGATGAGGAGAATGTTTGCTGCTGCTCCCAGTGGGGAGCAGGGAGGTCGGTCCAGGCGATGGCTGGGGACCCATCAGCAGCACCACATCATTGCTGGGAGGGCGAAGGGCACATGGAGCACTTCAGCTGCCAAGAAATGAGATACACATTTATTTGGGAATCTCTGGTACACAAAGAGCTTTAATAACTGCACTCATCCGAAGGCAGCATCAATAGAAATGGCACAGCCTGCTGAATGCCAGTGAGCGAGGAATGCTGTTATTAACATTTAGCAGAAGCTCCAGGTCACCTTGATAACATCAAGCTAACACACATTTTAATGGCTATTTAATTAGATTTACCATAGGGAAGATGCCATGCAAGAAGGTTGCATTCCAGACTCCTGCACTCGAGATGGGGACTGGATTAAATAAAAATGCAGATAGAAGTCTGCAAGTGAAATACAGGGTGAATTCATTTTCCCTGTTGGATGCAGCTCCCGTTCTGGTCTGGATGGCTGTGTTGTTTTACTTCTGCTCCAGGCAGCTGCTTACACAGCTGTGGCACAGCACTGCTTTCAGACTGCAGCAAAGCTATTCCTCAGTGGGTGATTTGCTTTCAGGTGCCCGGATTGCTCAGCACCTTGCTGCAAAGCTCCCCCTCAATCACCTGCAGGATGCTGTGAGCAGGGCTGGAACAAGAGGGAGGGAATCCATCTGCTTTCCAGCAGCAATTTGCTCATATTATGGCGAACTGGATCCTGCATTAGAGAACAAATCGCTCACGTCCACCTTCCATCAGCTCTGATACCTTCATAGAGGCTCCAAGGAGCGTTTTGTAAAACTGCCAGTTGTTCTTCATAGGAAATAAAACGTGGGAACACATTGCTCTAAAGGATATGACACTTCTCTCCGTGGATTTATTAAAAAGACTCCCAGTGTAAAGACGGATACAATTTGATCAAGTCAGCAGTTCCAGCTGTGTAATTGATATCCATTATTCTCTATCGACTGCTGCGCGGGGCTTCATTTTCTGTAGCATCAACAAATTCCCCTTTTGCCCACCACAGAGCTGGCTTTGGGAGCAAGCAGAGCTGATCAGCAAACAGAACAGAAATCCCAAGAGAGCAAAAAAGGCATTTTGCTCAATTGTTTCTCATAAACGCCCGCCTTTATCCAAAACTATTTCTTAAATCACTGCATTTCTATAGGGCTCTCCTGCAGACGTGCTGTGCCTTTGCTGGGGGACAGAGAGAGGGTGACAATTTCTATTCCTGGATGATACGATTTCTTCTCTCCTGCCCCTTCCTCCTGCAAGTCGTTTGCTTTTCCAGGTGCTTCGGTATGAACTTACATCACTTTATTTCTGTTTTTTGCTCCCTTCCTCACTCTAAGAAGGAGAAAGATGACCTCATTCCCACCGCTTCAGAAATAAATCCTTATTATGGATTTGTACCTGGGATAGAAAAACTGATTTCAACTCCCAGCCAGTTCTCAGCAGATATTTGAAGGTAATTGCTCAGTCCAGGGACATTTCACTTGCCTAATAACCATAAAAAGCGCTGTTATTAGCTGTGCTATTTGAGGGTGGGGCTATTTAGGAGATATTTATGGAGAAGATATTACTGCAGGAAGCTCGAATGCGGGCTTGAGATTTACGGTTGTATTTCAAGGTGGAGCAAAGGGGAAGAACCAAACATCCACTGCGTGTCCTTGGAGCCCATGGCACGGAGGCTGCGTTATGGGGCACTTGGAGGCATGCCCTACACCTTTGGTTCGTGTTGTGCCTTGCACTGTTCAGCTGCCAGCTCTGGAGGCAGCAAGCAGCCCTCGCCGAGCATCCAGCTGCTGTTAAAACTCGGATGAACTATTTTTCATGATGCATGATGAGTGACATCTCAGTTACACGGCTCATCTCGTGGGCGCAGTGCAGCTGTTCAGCACTCGGTGCTTTGGGGGAAAGAGGTTCTCTCCTCACTGAGCATCCTCCCCACCCACCAGTGGAACCATCAGTGGAAGAAGACGGGAGGTTTCCCTTTATATACGTCATGACAAACCCAAAGGCAAGGTGCAGGAGCTGCCTAAAAGCTTTCCTGTGTTGACAGCTGCCGGGTATGTGGGAGTCGGGCTGAGAGGTGCAGCAAATGCCTGCATGGTAATGAACAGCTTTGTCTCACACAGATTGATTGCAGAGGCGCAATCTTTGCGCGGAGAGCCTTGTTGAAACATTTCCTGCTGCTGCCTGATCCTGCTCCTCGGATGGGCCTCGAGCAAAAGGGTAATTAAGGAAGTGCTGCAGCTGCTGGTGTGCTGCTCACTGCAGGTTGGGCTGCAGGCAGAGCAAACGGCCCAGGGCTGAGCGCTGCTGGGAGGGTGAGGAGGAGATGAGAGAGGAGAAAACACAGCAGTGTTGCAAGTGCTGAGCTCTTGGCTGCCCTCAGAGCAACCAAATGCTGAAACAAACGCAAAGAAAACACTCCAAAATGGTATTTTTGGCAGAGGTTGACACTTAAACACCCATGGGATTGCCTCTAGACCTGAAAAGTGATGATTTCCTGTTGCACAAAGCGTGGTTCCATCGTTTTCTAATAGGCCGTGTGTAAGAAAGCAAGCACTAGGAAGCTGTAAAGCTGAGTGTCTGAAAGGTAAACAGAATCCCAGCCATGCTTTTCATCTAAAGAAGCAGTTTTAGATGTAAAGAGATGGATTAAATTACATTTGAGTGACAGATTTAAATTGGGATTCCTTTCGCAGCTCCACATCCCTGCTCTAAATAGGAGACTTGGGATTAGGGCCATTAAATTACACAGTTTATTGGAAAAATAAAATCTCGAGGAACAGATGATGATGAAAAGAGATAGAAAAGCAAACTGAAAGAGTGTTAAAAAATGATTAAGCTAAGGTAGCAAATGAAATAGAATGGCACTAAAAGTAGATGGCACGTAAGAAATCCTCTGCAAGTGGTGGTGCTGAGGAGGGCTGAGGGCTGTTAAAGTGCAGAGCTGAGCAGTCAGAGGGATGAGCTCGGTGTTGCCAAGAGCCTGCATTGGTTTTTAGCTGAAGGTCATGCCCTGAAGCAAGGTACAATTAAAACAGGAGAGAAACAAACTGCTTTGGAGTATTGCAAGTGCCCAAAGCTGCGTAGCTTCTGTAATTATACAGCACGAAGAAACACCTTGCAAAGGGATGGGGAGAAATGAAATGTGGCCACGAACAAAGCTGAGCCTTGGGCTGTTCTTGCTGCAGGAGGAAGGCAGTAATGTGGTCCTTTCAGCTCCCAAGGATGATGCTTCCGGCCATGGGGATGTGCAAAACTGCTGTGATCAGCCCTGGCTCTGCTCTCTGCTCAGCAGTGCCAGCACTCCTGCACCAAACCAGGCAGGTGTGTTTCTGTCTGCTGGCTCTGAATAACTCCTTTTCACCTCTCTGAGCCTCTGAATCTGTATTGCCTGCTTCAGTCTCTCCAGTAATTACATACAAGGCCACGGAAGGAGATCAAATTCCGCTGTCTCCTTTGAATCCTGAAAACTGTCTCTTGATGGCACCTTTGGGTCTCTTTAAAGGAAACAAATTAAAACGCTGCAGCCCAGATGATTGCAGGTAGAGCCGCACACCGGAGGACCCAGCAGTTTCCAAACAGCCCTTTTTATGGCCAGCGAGACGTTGCCAGGAGATTGATTTTGCACCAGGGCTGGGGAAATTCCACAGCCCCAGCCATGATCCATCACCGCCTGCCCAGAGGAGATGAGGAATTCTTCATCCCATTCTCGAGCAGCCTCTGTGATTGCAGGAGGGGCTGCAGTGCAAACTGTTTTCCCTGCACACGAAGAAAGGTTCAGACTCAGGTGAAGGGTGCAGTGCTCAGCCCTCCCTTCTCCTCCTGTCACCATCCATTGGGACAGGCTGCTCCCAGCACATTGCTTCCCATGGCGTGGGTAAGGCTGCGATGGTTGGCACCCATCCTGAAGGGCTTGAACCCCTCTGTGCTTTGGGTATATGGCACATGGAAACAACTTCTCTTACATAAGATCACTGCTCCGTGTCCTGTTGCCATTGGAAGCCTGAGGGATATTTTGCGTAGATGCTAAAACACGTTGTAAATTAAGGAAAACAAAATAGAAACCAACCCAAAACACCATATTGTGCTGAGATCGTTTCTCTTGGTATCAGAAAAGCTCCGAGCGAACCAGTTCATTCACGCTTCCCCCTTCAAATAACTGAAGAAATTCTTCATTTCTGCTCTCTCATTAATACCTCTGCAGCCCTGCATTGCACGGTGCCCACCCCATTGCACAGACAGGAGAGCACTCAATTCAAAGTCTGTATTTTGGGGACAGGAGGCAGTGGAAACCATTCAGCACCGTGGTACTTTCAATTATTTTTCTGCTTCTGAAACAGCTGCTATCAGATTTCCCCAAAGAGCTGCGGGAGAACCAGGGGAGATCAGATGTGACATTCTAGACTTCTAAAGGGGAGGGGAAAAAAAAAAATTAGAATAAAATAAAGCGTGAGAGAGACTCCTGGTTATATTTCATATATTTAAAGGGGGAATAAAGTGACACAGAACCGTCTGCAGGTCAATTCTACATAAAACATCAAATAGAGGTGGGAGCTGCTGCTCACAGAGGGAACAACGCTGGGGAGCAGCAGCCCGAGAGCAATTTCACAGCACAGCCACCCAGGGAGCCCCACAGAAATAAATGGGGCTGTCAGCACGCCCTGTGTGTGCTCATGCCTGAGTGAGGAACCCGTGCAAAGCAGAAGGGAAAAGCTCTCTTCTCTGAGTCACAGCCCTGCAGTGCAAGCTGTCCCCCCAGGCTCTGCCCTGCAGCAGAAGGAATGGCACAGCCATCAAATTGCTGCAACTTTAGGCAACGTTTGAAAGCCCCGTGCTTGATAAATATTGAGTTCCTCTTGCTAGCAGCCATAAATCCTCATAATATTCCAGCCCGATGGATGCTTGTCGCAAGAGGCAACTCTTAAAAAATAATGTAAAAATAGGAAATAATAAACATTTCCTACTAGTAAACCTACTGCTCCTGAACCAATCCCACTATGGATCCAGGGCTGGGGTTGGGTACAGGGCTGGGAGCACCAGGAGCACTGCAGGGCTCAGGGAGCACACAGCTCTGCAATTAACAGCCACCTCCTGCTGATGGCTTCTTAACTGGGAGCAGCTGAGGCAAATTAGAAAATTAAAAGAAATAGCTTGAGAAGAGAAATAAAAGCAGTGTCTGTGAGCTGGAACTGCTTTTTGCTGTGAACTGAATGTGGCTCTGGCTGGTCATGGCTGAGTGGAGCTATTCCACGCAGCATTGGATTAACTCATCAGTAGAGAGCCCAGAATCTGATTTAATTTGAAAGACTACAAAATTATATTTCTCTGCTGATTTTCCAGGTGGTAGGATTAGATGTGGAGCTTTTAGTTTCCTGCTCCTTCCTTTCAACTTAATTTGACAGAAATGGCTTTTGGTACGAGACGATATTTGATGGGTGCTGCATCAGGGATAATGAAAATGTCAGACAAATGGCAGGGAATAATTGGGGGTAGCGTGCTTTCCTCTGTGTGGGAATGTGCTGGGTTTGGTAAATGAGGAATTTGTCCCCTCTGTAGGAGAAGGAGCAGCTCTGAGGTAAGTGCTTGCTTAGTGATGCTCAGTTCCCAGAGCATCAGGGATTGCTTTGGTCCCTCTGGTTGGAGGGGGGCTGGCCCCTGCTTTGCTTCTTGGGATGGAGAAGTGAAGACCTCAGAAACCCTCAGCAGCAGGCATGCAGCCTGCTGCCTTCATGCTGTGCTTTGTTCATTGTAGGGAATCACCAAACAAGAAGCTCTTCCTTGTTCCAGCCAATTTCTTGGGTTTATTTACCATGAAATGTCACCTTCTCAAATGAAAGAGAGGGATTTATCACAATTAAGGGAGGCTTTGACACATCCCTTTAAGTGAATCAAGCCCTCTTTTAATCCCAAATCCACGCAGGATTGTGTTGATGCAGCACAATTCCCTTGCAACTCACAATGCCCATAAAACACTCGCTTTCCTGGAGAGCTGTTGCATAATCCTTAGTGCTTCCAGCAGCTCTGGCTGTGAAGCTGCCAGTCCTCAGCCTGTGCTGGCTAATGAAGCGTGTTTATGGTGTGTAAATGTGCGTGCTGACGTAGTGCAGGATGCTGCTGGGTACGGGTGCAGCACAGCGTGGTGACCCAGGGCGATGCCTTGGCTGAGCTCCTCCACCCACCAAAGCAATGGGGGGGGGGCAGTGCTGGGTGTTCTCAGATGTGGGTGCTGAGCTGAGCCCTGCTTTGGGGTCTGCAGGCTTTAGGATCTCACCAAGTGCAGAACAGTTTTTTGTACTGTTTTGATAAATGTCGTTTGTGGAAGTGGAAAAAATAAAGGTAGCACGAAAGCAAATAGACTTCTTTGCTCCTGGGTGGTTATAAACTCCCTGCTGGCGTTAAAGGTAACAAACACAAGCTGGGATAGTAGCCATGAAGCAGCTCCCTCTGCCTGGTATCTCGCTTCTGATGCTGGTCTGCAAAACTCAGGGCTCATTTCTTACCGAACAAAGTCACCTCTCTGCTTAGTCCTTCTCAGAGCAAAGAATTCAGAGATCAGATGAATGATGCAGTGTTTGGTTTCCCTTTGCTGAATGGCATGCTGCTTAAAGTCAGCCAAGAGTAGAAACAGTCTGGGCTGTACCAAAATCTTCATGGTGGCAGAACGTCTGTTTTCTGGCCAAGAAATGAGCCATGGAGATTCAGTCAAAACTTTCTCAACCAAAATGAATTTGGTTTTGGTTAAAATCTGCTGTTTTGCACACGGAAGGGCAGCGGTTTGGCAGCACATCTCTATGGCTGCTCTGCACCAAAGCAGCAGTTTGCAGTTTCTAAAGGTGCTGCGAGCTTTGTGCATTGCTCTCCCTTGCTGGGTGAAGGCTGTGCGATGGTTTCTTAGCAATTCCACTTTGGCAAAAGGTCGTGGAGTGAAACACTGCACAAAAATGTGTTGTTCTGGTTGTTGCCATAGCATGACTGGGAAACCCAGAACGCACCGTGGAAGTGGGTGAGTCACTTCAATGAAACATTTGTCCCAAATCTCCTTCCTTGCAAACACTGTGGTGTGTGTGAGCTGTGCAAGGCCAGGAGGAGCAGCATCCTGGGTGTGTGTGCTGAGAGCAGAGGTGCTGCCAATGCTGGGGGCTGCTGCCTGCACGAGGGAAGCCTGGAAAAACTCTTCTTGCAGGGTTGGAAATCACTGTTTGTTTCTGTTCGAGTGCAGCTTCTGCTATGGCAACACAAAGCCAAACAGTGAGCATGGCCCTCAGCATGGTGGTGTATGGAACCCCTCATTTGGAGGCTAGTGCCAGCTAGGAGCTCCAGCAGGGGCAAAGCAAAGCCGAGGCCAGTAATGCAAATTTCCCACATCCCATTTGAAGCTGATTTTATTACAGCTCGATCAGTGTTGCAACCACAGGAGGGCGGTAAAAGTGTTTTTCCAGCTCGCCAAGACCGCTGCGTTTGGTAGAAAACAAAACTGCTTGAAAGGAAAAAAGGGGGGGTGAGATCTTTGATACCTGCCTGGAGCACTTGATGTGTGTGTATGGGCTGCTTTACACAGGACACGTTTCCAAAACGCTTTGCCAAAAGCAGCTGATTGCTTTCTGGCCCCACACTCAAGTTTCTGCTGCTGCATTTGAGGCTGTTGCTGAAATTTCACAGTGCTGGCATGAGATGCTGAGCACAGTAATGCTGTCAGGCGGGCCCAGGAGAGGAGGGAATTAATTGATTCCTAAACGAACTGAAAACACTTGGCTTTCTTTGTGCCAATTGCAGCCCCTTTGCTTTGTGCCACCAGGCGACGTGGAGCAGCACGGTCTGCAGCGCACAGCGAGCTGTGAGGACTGGCAGCAAGGCTTGCAAACAGCTCAGGTTGAGCTCCAAGTGCTCTAAAAACTCATTGCAAAGGTTTATTTTTTTTTGTTTGTTTGTTTGTCCGTCCCTGGGTGACTTCACTTCACCAGCAGAGCAGTTCTAACCACAAACCAGGAGAGGTTTCCAGCACTTCTCCCCTCTGCAGGCTGTGTGGGTTGCTCTAAGAGCATGGCTTCCAGGGGCAGATGGAAATTAGCTTTCAAACCCAGATTTATTCCCCCAGATTAGTTTTTGAGTATCAAAGGAAGGTCAGAAGGTCACAAAGCACGAAGCAGAGCAGAAACTGTGCTAGGAAGGCTGGAGGAGCTGGGAAGGCAGAGTGATTTACAGGCTGTTCCTGGGACCTCTGGGTGACCACATGCAGGGACATGGGACCTCAGCCTTAACGCACCATTTGTATGCAAACAGTATTTTCAGTTTTAAATCTCTTGTGGAGGGGGAAGTTTTACGTTACTGGCTGTTCTGTTGTGTGTTTACAGCGGCTGGAGAAGGGATTGAAATAGAAAACTGGGTCTTGTTTGAGTGGCTGCTGGGTGCTCTGCAGTGCAGCAGTGCTGGTGCTGGAAGTGCAGGGCTCAGGGATGCCCTGGCAAGAGGGAGAACACAGATGTTGGGCTTAAAGGAGCTCATGCAAAGTGTAAATGGAATAAAAACAGACAATGTGCAGCACTCGGTGCTCAGCTGCTGTTTAACCCGAGTTCTGGCTCAGCTAAATGGGATTTTGACTGGGTAGGGCCAGGCTGGTGTGAACTCAGGGATGTTTCAGACAGTTGAGGATGACTCTGCTGTGCTGAGTCAAAGCTCCATCACCCTGCAATGGGCTCCCATCACTCCCCATCCTTCAGAACAACCCCTGCACGCCAACCTGGGAGCGGTCAGACTGAACTCCTTTGGGTTAGGACCTGAGAAACGTGTGCAGACATGGAATCCAACCCCATTCCCCCAAAGTAGTGGGTGTTATTTTACTGGCTTTCCTCTGGCAGTCTGGGTATCAGGTCCTTTATCTACAGCTGTGTGGGAAGAGCTCGTGTTGCAAACGTGGTTCCCACAGGATGGCACTTGGAGCAATCGGTTTTGAGGGCCTGTTTGAGCTGTTTTCTGAAGAAGGGCTCAAACGTGCAGATTGCACAAGGGCTGCTGAGGGCGGTGGTGTAAAGGAGAGCAGAACAAACAGAGCTGAGGGGAGCACTCTGAGTTGTGAGGATTCACGGGCTCACCTGAGAAGCTGTAGCGTACAGAACAGTGGCTCTTACAATTAAATAGCAAATTTATTTACTGATTTATTTACTTATGGCAGACCTCCAGCCCTCCCATCAGCTGTGCAGAGGTGTGTGACACCATCCTGTGGGTGCAGCAATACAGAGTCCGGGTAATGCAGGAAGCAGGGGAAGGAGAGTCCTGGCAGGGTTTATCTGCAATGCAGCGGTGTGCATGCAGGCTCTGAACTCAAGAGAGGCTGTGCAGGTTTGCAGAGCTCTGAACGTGGCTCTGTTGCTTCCTGCCATTGCAATGAGGGATTTGAGGAGGCAGCTTTTGGGCATGGGGATTTTTCTTTGTAGAGAAGTGGCTTAAGCAATCCTTCCTGCTGGGCCATGCACCCACATGGTGAACATGCATGTTCTGATGCTGAGGCTCAAACCCCATTGCAGAAGTTTTGTGATCCGTGTGGGAGATAAAGTGGGTTTGTTTGGAGGAGCTGCTCCCAATATCCCAGTGCATTCCTACACATCTTGGCATCTCTGCTCATCCCCATACATCCCTGCAGTGCAGTGCAGCCATGAGCCAGAGCTGCACGCTTCACAGCAGTTTCTCCAGGTGTAAATCATTCAGATTGCTCTACAAGCAAACTTCAGACCTTGTTTTTACCAAGCTGCTTTATATAACATTTTCTATTTGCCATATTAAAGAAAAGAAGTGCCCTAAAAGACACTGGAATGCTACAGCAAACAGAATGTGCTCTGCACATTGTTGTCTCTAAGGAATGCCTGTGGATGGTGGGGGGGAGGTGTAGGTCACTTTTTTTTTTTTATCTCATCCACAGATAATTAATTTCACAAGGTAGATAAAGCAAACACAAAGCATTAAAAAGCTATTTTATGTCCTGGCCAGTTAGCTGGGGAAATATGCTTCTTGGCTTTGATAAATATCTCCAACATCATAAAGCGTTCCTGCATGCTTTCTATTGCTGCTAGAACGGACAGTGCTTTGGGAAGAACCTTACAGATGGAATTGGATAAAAGCAGTTCATGTTGGCTTTCTGCAGAATGCATTCAAGGTTTTTACTTCTGCAGCTCGCTGCCCTGCAGAATTCTGACACAGCTTTGAGTGCTGCCTCTGTCTGTGAGCTCCCTCAGCCCTCTGCAACCGTTCTGCACGTGGGCTCCAGAACAGCATTCAGGGGAAGGCGGTGATTCAGATGTGATTCAGAGCCTCCCCAAAGCTCTGACAGAGGTGTGGGGATGGGTGGCTCCGCAGCAATTTGTGGAGTGACAATCAGTGTGTGAGAGAGGGAGAGACCTGGGTGTGAACTTCTTTACCATTTGAGATGGCAGGAGAAGTTTGAATAGAAGCCCAGCTGGAGAATATGCACTAGCACGTTACGTTGGCAGTTTTTTTCTTTCCTTTGGATTAATGCAAGTCAGTTCAAGTTCATATATTCAGTGCTTGGTCCCTTGGTATAGACATCACAATGCCAGAGCAGAAAGCAAGCGGGCTGGGAAAGCACCGTGTGTTCTGTACAACATTTGTATGCCAGCTTGTCTACTTCCTCGAGGCATAAAAGCACCTTTGCTTTGAAAAGGCAATGTCTCAGAAACACATCTCCTATATTAAGATTCTGATCATAGTTTGCCTTTTAATTTTTAGCAGAGATAGATGGCAACTGTGCCATCTCCTGTTGGCTACGGTCCTTTGGAGGCTTTTCTTCTCCTAAACAGCCTCCATCTATCACACCAAAATGGCACTGTAGTATCATTTTGCAGCTTGTGAAGCACTTGTGCTCTGAAATCCCCAGCCAGCCCTTTGCTGTGAGAAGTACACTACCCTGCCCATAAGCTTCACCACATTACATCCCTTCAGTTGCATTTAACGTGCTTCCTAGTAGAGATGCAGCCACAGCTGAGATGTGCTCTGCCTGGTTCTGAGCTGCCTTTGGGTGCTGGCACTGCCTGCCCAATGGGTGTTTTGTGCCTCAGCTCCTCGCCCACGGGTGCCAATCCCTCTGGGTGCATCCAGGCTGCTGAATCACCCGTTTGCTTTTGTACATGTGGGTAATGCAGACGTGGAGCTCAGCTCAGCAGTCAATGTTTAACTCACCCATTGCTCAATGGGAGGGACGGCTGCCTGGTGCTGTGCTGGAGCAGCCTGTCCTGTCCCTGCACACAGCCATGGCTCTGCTCCCATTGGACTCTGCTCTTGCAATGTGTGTTTGATAGAAGGTCACTGTCCCCACTGTTGGGACATCAGGAAACATCCCATTGATTTCCAAAGACGGTGGACCTGTAGAGTTGGGCTCTTGCCTTCTTCCAGCCTTGTTTCCCATCAGCAGAACAGCTGCAGGAGCAGTTTTAGTGGATGATGGTGTGGTGGGCATTGGTGTCAGATGGGGTCAGGGATTGTGAAACTGGAGCTGAACTCCCTTTGCTGTTCCTCACCAGTCCAACGAGCTGCTCGTTCTTTCACCACCCTGATTGAGTGCTAAGGACTTCTGCTTGCTTTTCTCCCTGCTTCTCTGCCCATTGCTGGCCATAGTGACCCTGCTGGGTGGCTCAGGCTGGAGGTGTCCCCTCGCCCCTTCTCCTGTGGCACAGCACTGTATAAGCCAGATAAAATTAGCTATTGGGACGCATGTTCCTCAGGATGCTGCGACAGAGGGACACCCAGTACAGCCAGTCTGACTCGCAGAGAAGAATTAATGGAAACGCCCGGCTCCTGGGGGGAGGAAATACCTTGAACAGACTTCTTCCTCTTTTTGTTGCGTGGGGCGACAATGGGCTCTGTGTCTGGCAGGAGCATTCCTGAGCCGTCCCATGAAGTCAGCACACGTGTTTGGACAGACACTGAGTCTGCAGCAGCAGCTCTCAGGAAGAACCCGACCCAAATGTGGGTGCCCTGCCCTCGTGTACTGTGCTGGGATCACAGAGCAAAGCAAAGCGCTTTGGTTTGTGCTCAACACGGCCTCAAGCAGAGCGATGCAGCCCCGCTCAGCAGCAGGAGGGAGAAATGCCTGCAGTGTTTGGGCATTTCTGCTCCAACTCGTCGTCAGCTGTTTCGTAACGATGAGTTGCAGTTTGTACTCAGCGTGCTGGAAGATGCGCCGCTGTTTTGGCAGGTTTGTGTTTCATGAGCTGAATACAGTCTGAGGCCGAGGAAAACCGCCTTTTCTAAGCTGCAATCTCAAATAAATGCAACTTTTTCGGTAGGTAGGTTTTATTTATCGGGAAATCACTTGAGACAATAATGTAAATGCAGGGAGACGAGAGGGACTGGGTTTATTTATCGATCACGCTAATGCAAGTGCCCGAGAGCAGGAATGTGTGGGCAATAGCAGGTGTGCAGCAGCTGCTGTTTTCATTGGCACTTCTTCCAGTCTGCCATGATCATCCATACAGACTGGAAGGAGCGGTCCTTGAGAGCAGCCCTGCACAGAAGGACCTGGGGGTCCTGATGGGTGAAAAGCTGAACATGAGGCAGCAGTGTGTGATTGCAGCTCGGAAAGCAAATGGGATCCTGGGCTCCATCAAAAGAGGGGTGGCCAGCAGGGACAGGGAGGTGATTGTCCCCATCTACTCTGCTCTTGTGAGGCCCCATCTGGAATGCTGCATCCACGTGTGGAGCCCCCAGTACAAAAAGACAGAGAGCTGTTGGAGAGGGTCCAGAGGAGCCACAAAGATGATCAGGGCTGCAGCACCTCCACTATGAAGACAGGCTGAGAGAGCTGGGCTTGTTCAGCCTGGAGAAAAGAAGGCTGTGGGGTGAATCATTGCAGCCTTTCAGTACCTAAAGGGGAGCCTACAAACAGGAGGGGAATCAACTCTTGGAAAGGGTAGATAACAGCAGGACAAGGGGAAATGGTTTGAAGTCGAGGGAGGGGAGATTGAGGTTGGATGTCAGGGGGAAGTTGTTTGCTGTGAGAGTGGTGAGGTGCTGGGACAGCTGCCCAGAGAGGCTGTGGATGCCCCGTCCATCCCTGGAGGTGTTCAAGGCCAGGTTGGATGGGGCCCTGGGCAGCCTGGGCTGCTGTGAAACGTGGAGGTTGGTGGCCCTGCGTGTGGCAGAGCGTTGGAGCTTCATGATCTTTGAGGTCCCTTCCAACCCTGGCAGTTCTGTCATTCTGTGATCACAACTTCCTTTGGATGCCCCTCAACAGCAGGGGATGGGGCAGCACAGCACTGGGTGCCGGCAATGAGAGCAGCTGCAGCAGCAGCTGGGGATGCTATGCTGCCAATATAAGGCTGTCAGCACCATGCAGACCTGTGTGGGTGGTGGGCACGCACTGTACCCCATCACCTGAAGGCTTTGGCCTCACTGAGCTTCTCTGTGAAATGCTTGTTGTATGAGAAATGGCTCTGATGGGAAAACCTCCTGGAGAGGGAGGAAAAGCTGCATCACAGAACCCGGGGGTGGCTGTGAGCTCACAGCTGGACTGCCCGGATTCGCCTTTTTTGGTAGCAGCCATTGTGAGACACTTTGTTTTGCTGCAGTGGTTTTTGTGAGGATGCACCGTGGGTCAGTGGGCAGCACTCTGGGATTGAGCAAAGCAGGAAAGCAGCGATTGCCCATTGCGCAAACCTGGCTTTGAAGCAGATTTTCCTGAGCCAGGGCTGTGCTGGGGACACTCAGCTTCCAGATGTGGTGATGCCACGCTGCCGGGGAGCAATTGCATCTGCTGCAGCACGCTGTAATTAATCACAGTGATCCATTCTCTTAAGTAATATAAGGGATTATTTCTTCTCTTCCTCATCCTACGGGCAATTTGCAGTTCGAACTGTAGGATAAAACCCCCCTACATCGGCTCTTTGAAAATGTTTTTACTTTGTTGCTCTAAACAGAGCCATGGGAACATTTATTTTCTGGATGAGGTTACTAGAGGGCATATTTAAAAATAGCCAGGCCTATTATTTATAAATATTTTCTACATACTTTATCATGATGGTACTGAATAACCTCTGGAAAGACTGATTCTGCAGTCACAGTGCTTGGAGCCCTCCTCTATTGGTTCAAGGGCTTTTTTGGCTGGCTGAGCCCTAAGCCCTAACTCTGTCTGCTTTGCAGGAATAATGAGAGCTGAGAACTGTCCCACTCGCTGTTCATATTTTAGTCTGACTTTTCTGGTTATTCTATTGAAAAAAATAAAATCCATTCTCTTTTATTACGCGGGAGAAGCTAGCAGTGGAATTTGCATTGCAGTGAATGCTCATGCAGTGAATGCAGTTCTCTCTGGGAATGCCAGAAGGTGCAGCTTTGGGGCTGGGAGCTGTGCTGGGGTCTTGGGGAAAGCAGGGAGGGGGGGGGCTGCTGGCTGGCAGTGGAGCTCAGCCTGGGATCCTGGGTCATTATGGAGAGGTGTAGGCAGACTGCTATAAAACAGAACCTGTAGGAATAGCCACGAGAGGATATCCCCCCTTCCTCCTGGAGAAGTGAGCATTTCAGACGAGAAATTATATTTACATTATAATTTATTAAATTTCAGGTTGCCATATGAAATAAATTATAGTCAATATAATGATAACGTTGCCATGAAATAATACCATGAAGTACTTGTCTAATATCGATTGTAATCAATACAAATATGAACTGCAATTATGGTGTTTAAATATTCATGTTAATGGGAAGTGAACAAAATATTAAGGCAATTCACAGTAAATTCAGGGAAATCTGTCATTATTATTGCTTTTGTGCAAACAATTCTTAATGCAAGCACAATCCTGGGGAGAGAAAAGGCACAGTCACGCAGTGTCCATAGGGCAATGCATTCCCTGAAGGCTGAATGTGTTGCAGTCACACGATGCGCTTCGATGCATTTCAACAAATGCAGAATGAGGGATGACCAGGAGCTGATCAATATCTGGGATCTCCGTTCTGCAGACAACAAGCTTAGAAAGTTTTGAACTTCAGCTAAGAAGTTTCAGGCAGGTGAAGCAAACGGGTGCAGTCGGCTCCTCTCCCTGCTGCAGTGGCCGCGGGATGGGGTGTGTTGGTTTTTTCCCATCTGGTATCATCACTGGGCTTGGGAGCATTCTGGCAGCAGCACTGGGCACAGCAGCTCTGGGCACAGCAGCACTGGGCACAGCAGCATCTCGTCCCACCTGCAGCGCTGGGCATGCAGCATCCTGCTGGCAGCACCGGGCATAGGAGCATCCCAGCAGCATGGAGTGTGCTGCCTGTGGCAGCATCGTCCCAAAACGTTCTCCTCCTTGGCTGCTCCCTCCAGCTCAGTGCACTTTGATGGAGTATTTCGGGAATTTCAGGAACTGGAGGAGTTTGTCTTTCCGCCTCTGTTTCAGAGCCATTAGCGCTCTTGTTTTCTCCTCCACGTCCTGATCGGTGTCGAGGATGATCTTAGCTCTCTCCTCTGCCTTTTTGTCCCCGGAATGCTTGAAGAGCTTTTGCAGCGACTCCTCGTCGATGCTCTCAAAGATGTTGGCCACGGCTTTTTTGCGCAGGGCGGTGTCGAAGCGGTAGCCGTGCACTGACGGGCTCACTCTCAGCGACGTGGACATGGCTGAGGCCGTGTTCCTTCTCTTTGCTTTCATCTACCGCCGCTGCTTCCGAGTTCTCCTTCTGTTGGAGAGATCTGTGCGGTACCCGGAGCTCTGCACGGCTTTTTAAAGGCAGCCCGAGGGAAAGAGGAGAGCTCAAGTTACAGCGGTGAGGTCACGCTGATGTCAACACGCTGCTCGGTCGCAGGCAAGTTTAACATTTAAGTTGCCAACTTTCCCCCGTCGTGCAACCGAGTGGAACGGTTTGCTGCGTTGTTATGATAGGGATGGTTTCTTTGCCCCGCTGCAGAATGGGCTTTGCACGACCCTCAGTGTGCATTGGGGATGCTGTGGGAGCCTCTCCTTGTGCTCATGCAGCTGTGCCAAACTGCTGCCATGCCAATGAGGGGTGTTAGCTGTGAGCCTGTGCCTGCTTGTGTCAGACAGGAGCACAGCAAAACAGTGAAACCTGCTCAGGTCTGTGCAGGGGATGCTTCTGTTGCTTCCCAGATGGCCACAGGACAGGAGTGCTCACAAAGCTGGACTTTCTAAGTGGCAACATTATGAAAGAGCTGCTCCGTAGTGTCATCCACAGTGACTTTCCTTGGACATTTCCACCCTCGGCTGCGTGCATCAGGGCTGCAGGTGAAACATCTGCCCCACCTCGAGCACGGTGCAGCAGCAAAAGTGCTCTGAGCGCTTGGTTGCTCTGCTCCTGCCTCAAGCACCTTTTGCTCTCATGCTCAGCTCAGCGGTGCAAATTAAAAACGTAATCACCCCGAAAGCACCCCACCTGTGCACCCCAGCCCCAGGGTTCCAGCTCCTTCATGCTGAGGATGTGGTTCTGACAGTCAGAATGTGGCCATGGGTACAAAGGTAACTCAAGGCATTGGAGAGAGTGCATTTTTGCTTACCAGCTCAGTGCGGGCCGGATGCTGCAGAGGCAATGTTTAGAAAAATCAGTTGCTTGTTTACCAATAAGAAGATGACCCCTGTTACTCATCACCAGGAGGACAGCACAACCAACGTGTCCCTGTGTGCTGTGACCATCCACCCCCAGGGGTTCCCTTATTACAAAGCTGTGGGGATGCCCCCACAGGAGCAGAGTGCTGACACTGCCTGGTTGCACCTCCAAAACTTTGGTTCCTGCTGCAAAGCTGAGCAATGCACCCACGCACAACCCTACAGAACCCCATCCTGCAACCAACCACCTCTGGAACATGAGAGGAGCACATCGAAACTCCGTGCTGGGCCTTTGTGTGGGCAAAGAATAGAAAAATAGGAATGATTGTGGGCTGTGCTGCTGCCCGGACAATGCAAAACAATGGGCAGTCCCCAGCCCCGTGCACTGAGACAATAACTGAACCAGTGCACTTCCTTCTGGCGGGGCTTCTTTGGTTTTTATCTTTGGGAGAGGGAGTGGGTTGCACTTAAATGTTTGACAGCTTTCCTATCTGTGAGTGTAGGATCACAGCTAAGTGAGGCACACCCTGCCTCTGCATCCTGCTGGCCTGGGCTGTTCCTGCGGGGCTCTCCTGCACACTGCACGTGTTGGGGCTCTTCCTCCCGTTCTGCTCTGCTGCATTGCATGCCTTCCTCCTTGCAGTTTTGCCAGAGTTTCTTTTGTATGGGCTATTATGTCTATCAGTGTCTGAAAAGCTCTCTTTGCGAAACCTCCCAGTTCTCCTCCTGCCAGAAAAGCTGAAAAGCCTCGTACTGCATTGTAGCCTTGTTGAATTTGAGAGAAGTACACGCTGAGCAGTGTTTGCTCAACATGCATGGGGTAAATCCACCCTCAGAACAGGGCCTTGTGATGTGGCTAGCTGCTGTCTTTGCCCATGAAGAGCCGTGTGTTTTATCACTGCTTGCTAAAATGAAATACATGGGGGAAATAGCAGACAGGACAACTGCTGCTTAAAGTGTTGTGTGGGGGAAATCTGCCTGTAAAGCGAATGACCGAACTGTTAGATGTGTTTCATCGGACGCTGCACACTTGCAAAGGACTCAGGACAAAGTCAGCACCAGCAGATCAGCAGTGATTGTGTAGCAGCAGAGGATAAGTGCTCCTTTTCCTTTTGCAAGGCTTGATTCCCCTGGTTGAAAAGCAGAGCTGAGGAATGTTAACGTGCCCACCTCCCACCACCCTGACTGCACATGGAACCATGCTGCAGGTATCTGCAGAGATATGGCTGATGGAATAAATCAGCAGTATTTATGGCAGACACAAGCTCAGAAAAGTATCTGCCATGGAAACCGAGAATAAAACTGATGCTTCAGGAGTAAGACATCAGAAAGCTGCCAGGATGAAGAATGCGTTTTGTGAGCTCATCTTGCATCGAGCAGTAACAAATGCCTTTGCCTCTTGGAGCTTCTCTTCCCACTTTGCATAAATTTAGTTGTGTTCAACCCTAATTGAGAGATGAAGCGTGCCTCATCTGGTGTTTTTTTCCTACTTTTTTAATATTGCTTTCACAGCAATGCCTAGGAGGAATTATTCATGTATTGGGTTGGAGTGAAACTTCAGACACGATGTGATTCCTATCGTAGCTCTCCTGCTATTATTGTATAATTGCTTCATGAATGTAAACGCTCTGTTTCACACATTAATGGGAGGATTAATTCCAACCCACTTTTCTGTCTCTGCAGAACAGTTTAGCCAAAGCCCTAATTGTGCTCTGCTTTTCAGGACGTGATGCTCTCAGATGATCCTGCTATGGGGCTGTCAGCCAGGTCTGGGTTTTAGGGTCCACCTACAGCATCCAGCAGTGCTCCTTGCTGACCCCACAGCTGTCCCACCCCAGGTTGTGGCCTTCAAGATGTGGGAGCTGACATGCTGACAAGATTGGCTGTGGGTTACACCAACCCCAGTGCCTGAGGTGGTTTGTGGCAGGAGCAGGGCATGGCAGGACCCCACTGCCCCATTGCAGCAGTGCAGGGCAGCCCAGTGCAGCCCCATAGTGTTGGATTGCAGCTCTGCAGCTGGGAGCTGCCACTGCCTTTGCCCCTCAAACCCTTGCAGAGAACCCGGTCTGCCTTTGTGCAGCAATCCAAAAATCTCTCCAAACAAGGCAAGTTGGGATGAATTGCATTTTGTGAAAGCATGTTTTGCATAGCTTTCCTTTCACCAGCCTGCCTGAGCCTGCATGACTTGTGACATCGCCTCGGTATTGCCAGATGCAGCAATCCCAAAGAATGTTGGTGCTGGAGAAATTGCAGCCCCCCCAAGAGACAAAAAAAAATCATCGTTCCCTCAGAGAGATTTCCAGGAAGGCTTCGTGTCCTCCGGGATGCTGTTGTCCAAACTCCTGAAGGAAAGAGGTGAAGCTGGGCTGAGCTGCTCACACACCTCCCCAGGGCTGTGGGAGGGCAGCAGACATCAGAGCAGGATGGCACTGCGCTCAGCTGTTGGTTCTGGCAGTCAGGATGGAATAAGAAAGCAGACCTGAGACAGCTCAAACACGGGGGTGGGAGCTCAATCAGTGCTCGATGGCATCAACTGTTATCAGATTCATTGGCCAGAAGGAATTCAGCTGTAATAAATTCAGGGGGAAAAAATGGGAACCAGCCAACTTATCCTAGAGAATGGAGTTTTCTGCCTTTCAGACCAGCTGCCTTTAGAACAGCAGTGAGCTGTTAAACCATGTTACTTTCCTCATAAAGAAACGAGGATTAACTCTCTAATCTTCGTTTGGCAAAGCCCTATCTTAAATATTCAGAAATAGAGCATTTAGAAGGCTCTCAACAGGGGAGAGAAGGGAAATTATTGCCTTAAAACACACGTGGGCTTTGTATTTATGCGTGCACGGCTCACAATGCAGAGCGAAGCTCCCTTCTCCTGCATTGCAGCATGGTATGGGGGTTCCCTTTGGGAACACAAAAGATCACCTTTCAGTCATTTAGAGCAAAAATCTGAGATTCTGACAGTGGCCACGAGCTGAGGGCAGCTCTTTTCTCCCACCCTTCCCCTGGAACAGTGTGCCCTGAGCCACAACCTGCTGCCTGTGCAGACTGGAGGAGCTCTGCCCTTCTTAGGAGAGATACCAACTGCTCATAACTTGTCTGCTCTTGGCTAGGAGATGCATCTGGAAATGCACCCAACGTGCTGTGGGTGGTGGGAGGCGAGGGAGGAACCGGTTCATCATGTTCAGAGCTGCAGGCACACTCGTGGCAGCACCTGGCCCAGCTGCCAGCAGCCTCTGCCCAGTGCCCCAGTGATGTGCACAGCGTTCTGCTTTGTTTTTGGTTTTGTTTTTTTTTTTCCCCCTATATCTTTTATTGATTTGGTTGTTGTTTCTTTAGCAGAGTATCTGGGAACCTTTGTCCCCCCGATCGCAGTGCAGCCCTTTGCTTATAAAAGCAGGGAATCCACTTGACCGAGTGCGTTTGCAGTGCTTGCGTTGTGCTCTCAGGCTGAGCCGTGCTGCACGATGTGGTGTGTTTTAATTGCAGCTGTGCTGCATGCAGCTCGATCGCTGGGAAGTAAAGGAAGACTTCTCAGCTCAGCTCCAGACAATTCTGCTCACAAAACTGCCTACAATATGGGGAAAAGGCCAACACTTCTCAGCAGCTGGAAGACCTGATGAGGTCTAATTCCAAGCTGTCAATAGGGAAAAAATGTGCATCGAGTCTGGTTAATGCTTTTCTTTCTCTACAGCTCTGGGGAGCAGTGCTGGGAGGGAAGTGACCCCCGGGAGGTGATGGCATTGCATGCATTGTGCAGCCCTGGCACAGCAGCACCACGTTGGGCTGAGAGCACATGTGCTCCCTAGAGGGAGACCATATAAGAGTAAAGTCTGTGGTATTCCTGATAATGAATGTCTCCCCATTTCTCATAAATTCCCTGCTAAATGTACGATCACTGAGTTAATAATGCAGCGCAGGACATAATGAATAGCCACTTACAGTAAGTAAATCATGCCTGTGAAGAAACAGAACAGAAAGAGAAACTTCTGGCAGCTCTCAAAGTCTGCGTGCTTCCAGAGAAGCCTTGAGTTCAACACTGATTTCTGGAGAAAAAGGCTCCGTTGGGTCTGGGGCTGCTGGGGATGGGGGAGGCTGTGGCTGGCGTCAGTGCCATGCTATGTGGTGGCACTCCAGCTGTTTTATAGATGCAATGCTGTACAGCTGCAAGGAGCAGCTCTGCCCTGGGCAGTGGTGGGTGGGGGCCCTGCATGGTGCCCTATTTCCAGGGGAGTGGGGCAGGCTCTCAACGTGCTGACTTCAACATCTTCCACCCGCGCCAGTCAGGCTGAGCATGAAAGTTCAGACATCCAGGCACGAAATAACTTCTCTTTCTCTGCTGACTTTCCTGTTTGATCTTCCTGGAGCTCCCGACAGCTGCAGCAGGGCGACGGCGGCGGCTGTCAGACAACGCATTGTCTGCTGTGAGGGGATGGGCTGGAGGAAATCCTGCCTGGTGGGAGGGGAAGGGGGTCTGCAGTGCCCCCAATTCTGGGGCTGCCACCGCCTTTGGGCTGCCCTGCAGTGGGGCTGTGTGTCTTTGTGCTGCTGGTGGGGCCACAGTGCCACCCATCACCCTTGGGGCTCAGCACCTCACCCAAGGGCATGGCCGATAGCAGAGCCTTGCGAGAGCTGATTTCTGCTCCTTATCTCGCAGCAGTGCCACCCAGCACCAGGCAAGGCAATGTCAGATCCTCCCGTGGCTGTTGTTTTGGGAATGGCTGCAGCTGTTTGGGTGTAATGCGCCGGGAGCACTGAGCTGGGTGATGCTGAGTGAAGGGAACTCATCAGAGCTGGGAAAACACCCAGCATTGCGCTGTGGGGATTTATCAGGAAATCAGTGGGAATGTAAATTGTGTGGGAGGTCAGCTTGAAATTGTGGTGTCATCAGTCTTGCGTTTCATTCCTTCGGTAATAAAAGAGTTCCTTGGAGAAAACAGATGGTGTTTGCCTCTCTGTCACCCTCTCTTGTGGCCCAACAGCCTTCACTCTGTACCCAACAAAAAGCAATTTTCTGCACCCCCATCTCAGCGCTATTCCTGGGACACACCACAGCCCAAACCTGCCGGGCTTTGCCTTGGCTGTGACACCAACAGCACGTGGTTATAGCACAAATGCCAAGTGTTGGCTGCTGGTCTGGGATGTTCCCATACAGGGGGGTACGAAAGTGGGACCCCCACGATGGCTCTGTGCTGCCCTGAGGAGCGCAGCCCCATGGCTCGGGTCAGGTCAGGTCACTGCACCGTGCCAGCATTGGTTCCTATCACACGTCAGCTCCTGCTCAGGAGCAATAACAGAGCAGTAAAGCCCATCCCCAGGATGAGGTGAGCTCCCAGCATTGGGCTGAAGTCCGTAGGGCAGAGCAGGGCAGAAATGCGGATCCTGCAGTGCTGCTGCACACCCAGCGCTGCACCCGATGCGTTTTGCTTTTGCAGCCATGCTTTCGAGAAGTTTCCCAGCAGTCGCTTTGCCTAATTACTGTAATCTAAGTGACTGATGCCTTGTTTACAAGGAAGCCTTGTCTTTGTTCTAGAGCTCTGCCCTTGAATCCTTGTCAAATGTCAGATCTGCTTTATGGATATTTTCATCTGTCTGCATCGGTTTATTTATGCGCACAGTTCAAACACAAAAGAACAGTTTTAGTGCTGCAAGTTTATTTCAGCTCTGTGTCAGAGGGGAGAAAAGGGGACAAGGATGATGCCGTGTGCGTGGATTTAGACATGGCCAAACGGGTTTTGCTCCCGCAGCAGGCAGGGAAAGGTGACAGCATTTCAGAGCTGGGGGGGTTACATCTGCAGGGCACACTGCTGATGATGAGCATCAGTGGGCAGTGGGAGTCCTGGCTGTCCCTGTGTGCTCTGTCCCAGGAGTGTGGGGGCTGCAGGGATGGTCTGGGAGCTCCATGCGCCATTCTGACGCCAATCACAAATGGAAGCTAAAAAAAAGAGTCCTCCATCAATAAACAGCACCGATTGCGTCGCGGGGTTACCGAGACCTGTGATCCCATCCAGAAAAACCCCTCCGTGCTGCAAGCTGAGTCAGTTCCGGCCACAATGAAGAACGTTTACTGAAGCTGTTTAGGGAAAGCTGATGGAGAAAGTAAACAAAATCTGGTGGCTGTTCTTTAGCACGGGGTTTGGTCCCTGATAGCAGAGCTGCTCCTGCCTCTGCCAGCCCCATCTGCACGCAGAGGGATGCCTATACCCCCAGGCACTGTGCTTTGCTGCATGCAGGCACACACCAAGGCTCTTGTTCAGCAAACTAATTGGGAAAAGAACTGCCAGCCTTGCTGCCTGCTGCTGGCCTTGCAGGACTCGTGTCCTGGCTCACCCCCCTGCATGCAACCCGTTCCCCTGTTCCTCGTTAGGGAAATAGTTTCCTCTGTGGTTTTCTCCTCGCGGGGCCCTGGGGCTGCTCTCTGTTGAGGAAAATTCTTTGATCAGTAGAAATTACACCAGGAAAATATTTTCCGTTTCTGTTAGGATAAAAATGGCTCAAGCAAAGCATGATTGATTGCTGAAAAACGGAGGAACCCCAGTGCCTTTTCGGAAGGCTTCCTACTGTTCCTGCAGACAGTAAACACAGAACAGATTTAGCAGCAGAGCCCAGCGTGAGGCAGCCTCTCACTGCAATAATAGCAGAGCCTTTACTTTTTTTTTTTTTTTTTTTTTCCTTTTTTTTCCTTTTATTTAAGAAATCCATTTGACACAGCTGATGGAAGGCATGCTGCAGCTCGCCTTGCAGCACCGCTCTGCTGGAGATGTGGCCGTCGCTATTTGCTGCTGTTTATCCCAACGTAGCAAGCAGAACTGCATGACAAACTGCAGTCAGGTGCAGAGCATCGGCAGAAAGCTGAGGTGATAAACCCAGGAGAGGCACTGCGTGTGCTCAGAAAACTGCACCCAGCATTGCCCATACAGCGCTGGCATAGCATGGCCAGACATGGGCAGTGCTGGGGCTGCACCATTCCCAGCCATTGCTTGTAGCAGAGCTTGCTCCATGAGGAGATGCAGGAAGAGGGCTCTGCCCGAGCAGCAGCACCCCACTATCCCTAACATGAAACCAAATGGAGCAGCAGGGGAGCTGGAGGAGAGAGACGTTGGGTTATTGCTAATTGTCATGTCAGGCAGTACTGCAACTAGCAGCAGCGGTCCCAGATGCCTCCTTTTGGTATTATACATGCAAATACAGGCATGATTTATTTATCAGGAAAAAAAAAATAATCTGTATTTCATAGTAATCTACTTTCTTCATAGTATTTACTATTCAAATTACCCCGGCTCCTCATCATAAAGAAGGAACCCGCTGTGCACGGCTCTGAGTAAATACAGAAGGAGACAGCCCTGGTATTGCAATGCTGCAATCTGAGCACGTCCCTGCTCAGTGCCAATGGTGAAGATACAGGTGGCTCCTGGCTCCATTAAGGGACAGCATCCACTGTGTTTCCAACCTGGGGAGCACACTGTCCTGTCCCTGCACACCCGGGGTGTTCCTATGCTCTGCAGGGATGCATGCGGTTTGCTGCACTCTCAATCCTAGAAGGAGGCTGGAGACCTTTGCCAAGACCTAGTTTTAGCTCTGGCTGCTTTGCAAAGTTATTTTTATTCAAATGCTAATGTTTTAGTTGCTGGTTCTTTCTATTTATGAACGGTTTTAATGGTGAAAAAGCTTTATAGATGCTGCATCAACCCTGGGGACTTTGGGCTCAAAACAAGCCCTTTCCCTCAGGGCCCTTCGGGCAGCCTCCAGCTGGCTGCTCGCTTTGCAGTGCTTCTGGTTCCCAGCACTGAGTCCATGGGAACACAGGAACAGCCTGTGGCTGCTTTGGGGTTTGGTGGCAGGGCCAGGAAGACATTGGCAAGGACCCAAAGCAAGGAGCATGGTGTGGCAGGTACTCCAAGGGTGCACAAATGGTGGAAGAGATCCGTGAGAGATGCTGCGCCCTGGGCATTCCCAGCACTGCTGTGCCACTGGGACAGCCCCTGTTCATCATCTCTGCAGTGATGGCTCTCCAATCTGTTCCTTATTCCTCTCCTTTATTAGGCATAATGTAGCAGTTCCTGTCTCCTCCTCCGTCTGAGCTGTAATTAGCGCTTTTTGGCTTGAGTCACGTCCTTTCATCATATCTGGACTGCAGTCACTCTTGCCAAGGTGAGCAATCCCACAGGCAGTGATAAAGCCCTCTGCACTCCAGCCAGGCCAGGTGCTGTGAGTAGACTCAGTGCCCAGGGCATGCACCAGGCACAGCATCATGTCTCGAGCGAGCAGTGGTGCCAAGGAGGTTATGGCAGTCCTCTTGTTCCACTTGTTCCCAAGTGGAAACTGCAAAGCAAACTTGGTTGTTACTGATAAAATCCCTATGAGACCAGCAGCTGAGCCACGCAGAAGGACAAGTACTTGCCTCCCAGTTTTTCTCCTCTGGCACAAATCACAGGGTGGTGCAAGGACAGTTGCAGGAGGTGCTTTTCCAGCAGGGTGGTTGTGCATGGGACCTTCAGGATAATGGCAGCAGCCAAGGGAATCTGTGATGGTGCTACAGACCTCCTGGGCACTTAAGGAAAGTTGACCATGAAATGTTTTATAGCTTATGAGAAGCTCGTAAGGCAGCCAGGACCTGCATAATGGTGGATTTTAATTACTTAGATATTGATGGACATAATAACTGTGCAGCAAACCACGAAGGAAACCTGTGGCTAGAGGGGAGAGCAAGATTGATCTACGTGCAGCATATTAAATAACTCAAAATGTTCAGAGCCTCTTCTGGCCCTGACTCCAGGAGCAGAGCCAAGTATGATAAATAAGGTTAGGGCTGAGAAGTGTCTGGAATCCAAATGTTTATATTTTTGTTCGATTTCAAATGTTCACAGGGACAAAAGCTGTAGCCAGAGACACAACCCTGGGTTCTGTGTGCCATGTGATGTGGGTGCTGTGGAGCAGAGCTGCTTGTGGCTTCTAAAGGGAAGACAGCTCAGGGGCTTTTGCACAGGTTTTATGAAAGCTGGGAGACAACTGGAGTTGTGCTGTGCCATGCTGTGCTGCTGCACTTTGCTGTGCCATATTATGCTGTGCCATGCTGTGCTGAGCTGTGCCATATAATGCTGTGCCATGCTGTGCTGAGCTGTGCCATGCTGTGCTGTGCCATGCCATGCTGTGCTGGGCCATGCTGTGCTTTGCCATGCTGTGCCACACCATACTGTGCTGCACCATGTGGTGCTGTGCCATGCTGTGCTGTTCTGCTATGCCATCCTATGCCACACCATGCTGTGCTGCACCATGTTTTGCTGAACCACGGTGCTGGGTGGCTCCCGTGCTGCAGTCTTACAGTAGAATTGTGTGCAGCACCTCTCTTTGTACTGATTGCTGTGTGGGCAGCAGTAATTTGGGTCTGCAGCCACTGCAGTGGTTGTGACTGAGCTCTATGGCACTGCTGCTGTGCTGGGCTTGCATGGCAGGAACTCCCCCAGCCATAGGGGATGCAGGAGAAGGCATGAAGCTGAGTGCAGCCCAACAAACAGCGACCTCCTGTGCCAGAGCACCGTGCTCCACTCACCCAAATTTGCTGTGCTCCTGTACAACAAGCGTGAAGCGCTGTGCTGTTTTCAAACTCATCACAACATCTTTAGGCAGAGAGCCCACTGAATTATTGAAATGCAGCCTGCTTCCCCTTGTAATGCACCTGAGACCTCAGATGTCTGTGCCTTGTGATCAATAGTAGACAGCAGCGGTTTGGAAACAGAGAGGAATCAAAGCTCTGGCACAGCAGTCGTCCCAGCTGCCAGGAGAGCAGACAGGAAGGGCTGAGCGTTGCAGGATCTGCACACACCCACTGTACAGAGCAGGTCTGATCAGTGCCAGCGCTGTCACTGCGCTGCTCTCACACAGCAATCCATAAACTGCAGGTGGGTACTGGAGTGGCAAGGTTAAATCATGGCCTGAAGCAGTGATGGAGCACCTGGTGGGAAGGCAGGGCCAACCCAGGGGAGCTCAGGTGTAAGCAATGCACCCAAGTGACCATAAAAGATGGAGCCAGGATCCTCCCCTTCCCAGTCCTCATTTAAAGGTGGAAGTGAGGGTTTCTTACTGGAGATCCTTGCCTACCTGTGGCCTTTTGAAGGTAAGCAGCTCTTTTTCTTCATTTTCACACCTATGGCTGCTGCATCTGGGCTTGTCCTCATCTACTGCAGCCAAAGACTTTGCCACTCTGCTATTACTGCTGTACTTTCCATCATGTTATAGCATTACAGGTACAGTGAGCCCTTCCTGAGTCCACCTGGAAAAGCTGTGAGTTGTCTCTACCTGTTCTCATCCTTAAGCAGTACTGGCAGAGCTGAGGGCTATAGGGGGGGGTCCCATGTCCCCTCTGCCCCCCCTGTCCCATTTCACTGTGAGAACCCTCATTACATTTTGCATTTAGAGTGACTTTTCCCCAGCTCTAGTTTGCTGTTTGCCTGAAATGGTCTGAAGTGTAATAGCCCAAGACAATCATCAGTATGAAATATCTCCTACATAAAATATGCAGCAGCTATTCAGGAACGAAGATGGAGTGGAACGAGGGCTGCCAGATAAAGATTTAGAGGTGCTGCCATGCTCCTATAGGTTGTTTACTGAAGATATTTCCTCCTAAGCTCCAGTTTTAAGACTGCCTTTCAAAAGAGGGCACCAAATAAAATTTAGCAAGGAGCTTTAACAATTCAAGCTACAGTGTGCTGAGCTTTTTGTTACCCTTATGGGAATGAAACCTCATTTCAAAGGACCTTGACTTTCTTCTGATAGTGCAGGAGAAGTGGCACTGCCAGTGCTATTTTTGCACTGAGACACTGATTGGGTGTGAAATCTGTCTCTGGTGGCTGTGCCAGCAGACCCAGGCAGACAAAGCGTGGATGTGCATGGCCTGATTTCCCCTGAGATGCTGGGAAATCTGGGGGTACTCTCGGTGAAGCCAGGCCAGTTGAACAGCAGACACTGTGGGAAAAAGCTTTCCCAGCCATCTTGGCACTGATGTGGCTGTGTGTCCCCATCCTGCAGCCTGAGTTGGGGAAAGGGTGCACAGGTTGTAGCTGGGAATCCCTGCAGGCATACAGGGCTGCAGCTCTGTGTGCAGCCCCAGGGGGCCCGTTCTGTTCTCCCCATCCCAGCTGGCTCTGGATGATTGGAGCATTGCAGTGACAGGGCAGTCAGTGCCTGCCAGCAGACACCCTGTGAGTAATTGTGGTCCGGCTGTGGCTGCAACGTCTGTTTAGGATTTCTGCCTGTTACTCAACCTGGAAGCAGGCATTGCAGTAAGCAAAACTGTCTGACACAGAAGTAATAATGAAATGCAAGGCAATCAGAGCCCTATTCGTAGACTGGGCAGCTTGTTATTTCCAGCCCAGGCATTATGGAACCATGGAGTATCCTGGGTTGAAAAGGGCCACAAGAATCACTATATCTCACTCCTGGTGACCTGCAGCTGCCTGTGACCCGTGGCTCCTGCGACCCCCTGGGTTCAGAATGGTGTCCTGTCCCAGCACTGCAATGCTGTGCTCTGCTGCTATGCAGGCAGGAGGGTCCAAAAGATGCCAAGTCTGGGTGTCAGAGGCTTTGGGTCACGTTGGGAAACGCTGTCCTGCAATCTGCTGGCGCAGTCAGCACTCCCGAAATGCAAACTAATGTTTTATTTTATCTGCTCTCTCCCCACCCCACACCCCCCCACCTCTCCTGGGCCACCACTGTTGCTGTTGGCAGCTCGCATCCAGGCAGCTGCACAGCACCGGGAGAAAAGCAGCTTTCTGCTGCCACCTCGTGATGGCAGGCGGGCTCTCAGCCGGGGGAGCACGTTTGGGTTTCTGGGGAGTTCTAGGGCAGATGAGCACCTGAGAATCGTCCCTGTAATGAGCCCGGCAGCATGCTTCGTTCCTAGGAGCTGCAGCTTTATTAGGCTGTGTTATTCCTGCAGCAGAGTCCCAGTGTCACAGAGGACATCGGGTGGCACAATCCTGCTGGTGCCTCGGGATGGTGCTCCCTGTGTGCTTTGGGGTGATGGATGGCAGCACTCTCTCCTCCTTTAGACAGGCTCGTGTTCAAAGCAGCGTGGAATCATGACATCCTGAAGAGATGCTGAAGGGAAGGCAAGGGGCTGGCAGTGGGGAGGAGTGAGCTGAGACCACCTGCACAAGCAGGAAGGTGCAGCAAGCACCGTGCCAGGCATCAGGCACTGATCAGCCCTTCCCTGGTGCTGTCCCTGACGCTCTTCAGGAAGATGAAAATGTGTGACCCTCCGGTCCCCTTGGCCTCCAGTGCAGCTGGGGGTTTGCCAATGGAACCAGCCTCTTCCTGCCCTGCCCTGACCTTGGCCACAGCGATGTATTTGGTGACGATGGCGATGTGGTGGGACCTGAAGTCCACCAGTGCTGTGATGCAGTGGTTGAACGCCTCGCGGAGCCGCAGGTCTGCAGAGCTGAGGATGTGCTGACGCAGGGAGGGAGCCTGGCTGATGTCCCTGATGAAGGCACGGTGGGGAGGGGGCATGTAGTCCCTCATCCTGTGCAGGAACGTGGCTGCAAAACACCAGCAGAGACATTGGGAGAAATGAGAAGAGGCATTTCTGTAGGTGGAAATATTAGATTGCTTTTCCCCTTCTTGTTTGCCCTTGGAAGGCTTGTCTATGCTCTTAGGGGGGAAAAAAAATAGAAAAGTTAATGTTAAACCACTGGAGAACCTTTAGGAGTTGGTGTGATGTAAATCCAAGGAAAGAGGAGATGCAGAAGGATGGGTCCCTGTCCACAGTTCAATGCAAATGTTCTCCAAGAAGTTCCCAGCTGACATTTGCTGGCACTGCCCTCTCCTCCTTCTCCTGGATGCCTATGGAGAAGGTTTCACCTTTTGGATCCCTGAGCACAGGAGCACATGGGCTGAGCCTCACTGAAAGGCTGTGCTGTGCCCCACAGCTGCAGGGTCTGTGGGGTATTCCAAAACCCCCAAACCAGCCTCCTGCTGGCTTTTCCCTTCTGCCCCTGGCACTGAGTTCACAGCAAGATCCCTGTGCATCCCCTTGTCCTCAGCTCTTTCCGAGTGCATTAAATTAATTGAGAAGCAAACCCTTATTAGGTCAGTGCTTCATTAGCGTTGGCTTTAACCCTAAAAGGCAGGTTTTAGCCTTTGCTCTCGGCATTTCTGTATTATTTGCTATTAGGTTGGCTTTGCTAATTTCTGATAAACACATTCTGTTGTGGGCAGAGCGATGTGAATGGATGAGCTCAGTTACTGGCAGGGTGCTGGCGTGCTCCTCTCCTCAGCTCTGTACCCATATATAACCTCAGCAAAGAGCTGACGTGCAAAAAAACAAAGTCTGTTCCTCCGGGAATTTATAGCAGCACGGAAGTGTGCCAGAGCCTGGTTTATGGACTTCCTCATATTATGTACTGGAGACAGCCAGAGGCAACGGAAGGGTTTTGAAGGGCAAGGTGGGCTGCTGTAAATGCTGTAGGCACAATGGGAGCTGCACAACGGGCAATGCAGTGGGTTGGCTCTGTGCAGCGCCTGAGAAAAGGGAAAAGTGTTGGACTTACTGCTCTCCTGGCTGTGTTGAATCCCCAGGAGCTCATCGAAGGCATGGAGCACGGAGCTCTGTGCTGCGCTGCCTCCTGAGAATGCCATGGGTTGCTCGGAGACGCCTTCATAGAGCAGCCCGTGGGGCATGGCTGTGTTGTCCCTCCAGCTGCACAGACATGGACAGGTCAGCACAGACATGGACAGGTCAGCACAACCAGTGCTGGGCTGCAGGAGTGACCCTGGGTTGGTAGATGAAGTGTTGCCTTCCTGCCCCCAGCCATGCATCACTGCGCCCTGAGAGCTGTCCTCAAATGCGAGATAAATTCGGGAATAAACAGCACGTCAAGGTGCACTGCAAGGTCAGGGTGCAGGGAGAAAACCAGAATGGTGTGTATTGTTATGAGCCCTGGGGCTGCATCCTCATCCACTGCCTTTATTTCAGCAGAGAACAAGCCGAGAATGTGATTTCCTCCCTCTCATGAAAGATGCTCATCCCCAGCAAGGCTGGGAACTGGGCTGCTCTGCTGCCTCCCCCTCTGCACGCCATTAACTCACAACCATGTCACCCTGCTTGTGCAAAAATGGATAAATGCTCTCCTACAAATGGAAAGAGAAGTTATCATTGCAGAGCCATAATGTGCCCAGCACAAAAATATCTCCTGACCTACTGAAGAATGCACCATTTCATGGAGCTTTCGGTGTTGGCTGCTGGAGCTGTTTGACTGCAGGAGCAGATTTTGCTCAAATTGCAGAGAAAATAGATTCATTATCGAATACCTTAATATTTTTAGTTCTCCCAGGGATGTATTTATAGTAATCTTTACTAGTGGGAAGTACTTATAAGCAGAAGGGAATTCAAAGACATGTTTTTCCAGGCTGATGACCATCAAGACAAGGTCAACTCGGATTTTAAAAAAAGGAAAGAAAGAAACATCATCAGGATGCATGGAGCCTTTTGACTTCGGAATGCTGAGAAATGCTGAACAGAAATAAAAATAGAAACCTTCTGAGAAGGCCAAGAGCAGAGTAGATTGTGATGCTGGCAGCTCTGCGAGGAGCTGAGGGACAGCAAATCCACAGTGCTGCTCTCTGCTGCTCTGAGCAGGTGATGTGGGTGGAGGGAAATGCACCCCACTTACCCGGAGAGGAAGATCCTGATCACAGTGTAAAATACTGCTGGATCCACGTAATCTAGGTGGAAATTAGACCAGATGTGTTAATGTGGGGAAAATGCAGGTGATGGCACCTGCAGCAATGCTTCCCATGGGCTTCCTGAGCAGATGGGACCTCGCTCTGCCCTTGGAGCAGGGCTTGGTGAGGTGCTCTGAGGCACAGTGCATTTACACCGTGCATCCAATGAGCCCTGCTCTTACTGTGCATCCATTTCTAGTACCGTGCATCCGCTGCAGGGCTTTGTCCATGTCTCCAATGGCTGCTGCCAACCCCTGCAGGGCTCGGTGCAGGCGCTCATCATCAAGGTGTTGGAGGGCGTGAATGGCCTGAATGGTGGCCTGCAAGGAGCAGAGAAGGAGAGCGTGAAGTGATGGGCTAAGATGTACTCTGAATACTGGGTCAGGTGGCCGTGGGGCTTGTGGCACCCTACCTTGATGCCAGGCACAGCTGCTTTCTCCACCAGGAGCGTGACAAGGATGAATCCACGCAGGCTCTCTCCCCCAGGCAGTGATATGATGGGCTCCAGGTTCCTGCAGGGCAGCCAGCAGCTGTTCCCCTGTGTCCCTGCCTGTCTCCAACCCTGACACACCACATGTGTGGTGTGCTCAGGGGCTGCAGCAGTTTGCACTGAGCACCAATGCACTGCTGCATCCCAGAAATGGGTGAGTGGTTTGGAAGATCTGCACAGGACTCAGTGTGAAGCTGCCTGTTCCAGTGCTGGACCAGAGCATAGCTCAGTCCTTGGGGGAAAAACCTTCCAGGTGTAAAATGTCCCATTCCTCAAGCACAGGTAAGCAGGGATATGCTCTGCTCTGCCTCTGAGGGATCCTAAACCCTTCCCTGGTAGCACTGCTCTGCAGAGGTTGGAGCAGCTGTTGTTCTGCCATGGTGCATTGCTGCTGTTGCAGTGGTGTCTATGTGCCAAGGACTGAATTGTTTCTGTTGTGTACTGGGAGAGAGAGGTTTAACCCAGCAGAGCCCTGCAGTGTGGGAGCACTGTGCCAATTCAAACAAAATGCTGTTAGAAAATAAATAAGCATCTTAAATACTTACTTAATTTCCAGAGGCCTGGAGGCATTTTGAGCATCGACAGCAAATACACATGAAAAGGGGGAGAAGCAGAGAGATAGAGAGATGTTATAAACGATTCTAGCAGTGGACTGTGCTGCATAGGATGCAAACAGGTTTGCTTGCCAGTGGGAGGTTCCAGCCTTTGGCCACTTGCCCCCACGTGTAACCATGGGGCAAAACCCTTCCCTGGCTCTCAGCCATGGGTCAACCCCAGGCTGTGGTGGTTCCAAATGGTTCTGGCTGTGATGGGAGCTCTGTGCTGGACAGGAGCCGCGCTCGCCTGGTTACCCGCTGGGATCCTTCCTCCTCCAGTTGGCCAGGACGAAGTCTGCATGGGTGAGGATGGGGGGCAGCCCTAGAGCTTGTGACACCTCCCAGAAGGGGACGGCCAGGTTGCGGGGCAGCACCTGGGGGGGCACAGAGCACAACGTGGGGCTTTGTATCAGCTCTGGCATCACCCCTGCAGGATGGCTGTGGCCCCCAGTGCAGGGGCTGATGTTACCTTCATGCTGCCCTCCTCGCCCTCCTGCCAGACGTAGCCCATGGTGAGGAAGCTGAGCACCAGGTGGGCCAGGTGCAGCTCCTCTCGTCCTTGGAGGTGTTGAGTGTTCAGTTGTGGCATCTGATAGAGAGACCCTCATGAGCAATGGGCAGCACGTGTGCCCTGTGTGCTCCCAGCCCAGCAGTGCCCTCCTGGCACATCACCTTGCACACCCCAGCCATGTGCTCTCCCTGTGGATATCTGTTCTTTCCCTCCCACCCCTTCAGGGTTTGCTGTTGATGGAACTGGTTGGGTTGCATGTGTTGAACCCTGGTAACCCTTGGGATCTCACTGCCCCGCACCACAAGGTGTCTCAGCAGCTGTGCAATGAGTTAGCTCTATGTCAAACTAAGGCTTTGCTTTTGCAGCCACAAAAGTGACTGGTGCTAACCTGACCCAATCATTGCATTGACCTTTGCAGACCCAGCTGCATCAGATTGAAGTTTAAGAGCACTCCAAAGCCAGATGAAGTGACGTGTACCTGGTGGATGCGTGCACGGAGCTGGTGGCTGGCGATCAGCTGGGGCAGCTCATGGGCAATGTCCATCCAAGGGCTGTAGGGAGGTGGCAGCTCTGTCTGGGGAGATGGCAGGAGGGAGAGCATCAGCACATCGCATGCTGGTGACTAGTGAGACACACAGGTCCATTCTGAGGCTGGGAACTTGATCCTGCTCAGGGCACAGAGGGAAATAAGCACAGTACTGGGCAAGGACTTTGGTCACTGAACACAGCTGCTTCATCCTGTTTGGGCTTGCAGTGCAAAGCAGCTGCAGGTCGGGGAAAGGGAGCACAATGGCAGTGCGAGGTGTGCACAGGGCAATGCTCCACTGCATGGGGAAAGGTTCTGTGGCAAGGGACAGGAGCACCCATCCAGCCCTCAGATTGCAGCTAATGGCTCGTGTCTGGTTCCTCCACTTGTAATAGCAGCCCGTGTGATTGTGAACTAATGGCCGATAAACAACTGTCTGCCTGTCCCTGAGAGCTCCTGCTGTAAGCTGTGCCTGGTGACAAATGGCACCGCTTGTAGCGCAGGAGATTTGCCATCTAAATTCCCTCCTCGTAAATCCACAGCCACTATCTGAATTGCAAAGCTCCTGCTCCTCTCCCCTGTGCCGTTTGCTGCAGCCAGCGTAATCATTTTTAAAGTGAGGAATTTGTCCTATGAATCTGCCTAAGCCAAAATCTCTCATGCGTTCCTCATTGGCTCCATAAACTACTGTAAAACGCTGCTAAGTGGCGACCCAACCAGCACAGCCCTCACCAACCCCAATATCTGCCTTTACTTTCATCTGCCCCAACTCTCTTTAGCATGCAGACCCGCGGGCACGGCCGTGTCCTACCAGAGGTTTGGGCAGAAGGAAGCCATACTCCTCGGAGAGCTGGAAGCTGCTCAGTCCCATGGGCTGTGGGCTCTCCTCCTTCCCGTCCCCGGCCTCCATCCCAGCTGGGACACGCTGTGCTGCCCTGCTTTGTGCTGAGCCAGCCCCGAACCTTGTCCTGGAGGGGTGCCTGCGGTCGGAGGGGCTGAGCAAACATGAGTAAAGGTTGCTGATAAGCAAGCGCTGAGCTCCAGCCCCTGCAGAGGGTTTGGGGCTGTGAGCTGTGCCCCCAGTGTGAGGACATGGGGAGAAGCTCCAGCATGGCACCCCAATGGTGTCCTCCTTACTGGACTGGGGATTTTGTCCTTGGGGGAGTGGTGTGTGCACCAACTGAGTCCTCAGCCCTGGGTTTGCACAGTGCTGCTGATTTATGTGCTCATAACAGCCTCGGTGCAGCCAAGGTAAATTAAGGGGAGCAACAGCACTGAAGCTGCTGCCATGCAAGTAAGTGCTGCATAGCAGGGAGCAAAGCTCCCAGAGTCAGATTTCATGTCAGTTGAGGATTAATCTGCGTTTCCAGCTAACTTCTTAATGGCTGAACACGAGCTGAGGTTGTCATTAAATTCCCACTGTCAAAGCACCAGGCTGTAATGATGGATTAAATGTGCATTAGTGGATGGCATGCTCTTCCCATGGCAACAGCTCTGGGGGGGATGAGAGCAGAAGTAATATATGAAGGGAGCACCTGCACCCTGCCCTGCCCTGCAGGGATCACAGACCTCAGGCACCAGAAACACCTTTTATTGAACAACACACACAAGGACACAATACAAAGGACACAGCCTTTCAATGTCCCTCTGACAGACTCCAGCCCCCTGCCCAGGGGTCCATGCTGCTGCTGCTGCTGCTGCTGCCTCCATTCACATCACAAACACCCTTCAATTCAGCAGTATCCTTAAAGGCCTTTCCAGCTATGCTGCTATGCATCCGCTGTGCTCCTTTCTTCGTCAGTGCTTTCCTCAAACCTACAGAGTGGGAACAGAAGGGGGTTCCTGTAAGTGCCAAAGAGCACTGCCTTCCCCTCCCCGTGCAGATGGCAAGCTCTGGGCTCTGCCCCTCCTGCCACCCCATGGAGAGGAGCAGGCTCACTTCTCTTCTTGTGGCTGCTCTCTGGACAGACACTGCCTCAGCTTCTTTATCACCACGAAGATGAGCCCAACGAAGATGGGCGCACTGAGACACAAGGCGAGAAGCTGCCATGTCTTCAGCGAGCTCTTGTTCCAGGGGTCTGCAAGGGACAACTCCTTCAGCCCACAGCAGCCAGAGGGGAAACAGCAAAGCCTTGGAGCAGCCCCTCCTGCACTCACAGCCCTCCCTGCTCACCACGACTCTCACTGCTCCCTCCCTGTGACTCTGCTTTCTCCCGGCAATCCGGGGGCTTCCAGCCAACATCACAATGGCAATCCCCTTTGCTGTCACACACCTGTGTGACAGAGGAAGAGAAATGATTTCTAGCAGCTGACCATGAACACATCCTCACATCTGCAAGCTGCAGAGAGTGCAGTGGTTCCAAAACCGAGGACATGCAGCACTGTCACTTACACCGTGATCGTGGCATTTTCTCTTTATGTCACAACTGTAGTTCAAGGCAGCAGCAGACACACACTTCTGTTCCATGCAGACCTAAAGCACAAACACAGAGTCAGCAGCACACGATGGACACCAACACCCACCTCCTGCTTCACCCCATTCATACTATCAACCTCAACTTGTTTGGGATCCAACCAATGGAAAAGCCACTGCCCCTGGGTCTCTCCACTGCTGCAGAAATGCTTCCAACAGCTCCTCCTTTTCACAAAAGCCACCCCACTGCTCACCTTATGGTCGTCACAAACGCTGCCATCCCTCACCAACATGGGGTCCCTCTCTGTGCGAGGCTGCAGGTAGTCCAGTGTGACACACAGCACGTTCTGCAACCGCACGTAAACCACGGCAGCCCTCTCCTTGGTGAAGGGCACAGTGCCCAGGTACTCACAGATGAGCTTCCCGCAGCGGAGATCACTGCAGGCACGAGGAGCACAGGGCTTTGCAAACCACCCTCACCCTTCTGCTCCTCTCCGTGTCGCTCTCTGACACAGGAGGGCTCAGTGCAGCCACAGGAGAGAGGCATTTCCACAGCCCTCACCTCCAGGCACAGCTGTGATAACCACTGTGATCAGAGCCGCAGTGCCCCATTCTGTCCCTTTGGCCATTGACTTCCTCATAGCAGGCCAAGGGTCCATTTTTGGCATCTGCAAACACATACCATCACTTATAGACTGCCAGAAAACTTCACCCCACCTCGCAGCTGGGCATCATCACTGGGGCCACGTGCTGCACCTTGTGGTTTTGATTCTCGGCCCTTTATACCCCCTGCAGAACAGCTCCCCCAACAGCATGCTGCCCCACCTTTGCCAAAAATCTCCTGGCACTGCTTGTCGGCGGTCTGGCACACCCCCCTGTAGCAGAAGGCAGTGTTCTGCTTGCAGGGATGCCCATCCATGACCCACAGGTTGGGTGCGCACGCCCCAGAGGTGCCATTGCAATACTCCTTCAGCTCGCATTCATCCTCAGAGCTAGTTCTGCACAGGGTGCCTTTTTTCATAAACTGGTGGAAAGAGGCAAAACGAGAGGAGCTTTGCACAGTGCGCACCCACAGCCAGCAGCACAGGCTCCTGTTGTGATGCTCTGCACACAGGTCTTGCAAACAAGCAATGCAACAGCACCGCAGCACGGCTCACCCTGCACCTGGAGCAGCACGGCCCCGACAGGCACTGCACCCCTTTCCTTGTCTTACAGCCCACAGTGCAGCACGGATCACGCCGGCACTCCTGGAAACAATGAGCACAGACAGTCAGGAGAGCTCACGCAGCTCCCATAGGGATACAAACAGCTCCAGGGGTTCCTGGCATGGCTCTTCACCAGGCACAGCCCTGAGCTCCCACCAAGGCTCACCACCCACCTCTGCCGACCCGCAGTCACAAGCCTCTCCCGGCTCCACCACTTTGTTGCCACACACAGGAGCTTTGTAGGACACGTTCACAAGTGGCCTGTTCAGGAGGCACTGCCCTTCTCCAGAAGTGAGAAAAAGCTCAAAGTCTCTTATGCTGCAGTTGCTGAAGGCTTTGGTGCCAGCTGAGTGACTGTAAGCAGAGGGTGAGATCTGTGTGCCGGGGCTCCACGGCCCTTCCCATCAGCAGAAGGTACATTAGGAGGACAGGAACCTTACACTGCACTGCTCTGCATGATGCAGGTGGCTCCCACACAGCCACAGCTCCCGGGGTCCTCGTAGCTCATCCCCAGGCTGAGCCCAAGCAGCTGGGCCACGGTCACTGAGAACACCTCCAGCGTTGTGGCACGAAGGTACTGCGAGGGCACTGCAGCTTTGGGGCACTGCCAGCCCCAACCCTCCCACACCACAGCTCAGCACCCAGCAGAGCAATCCCTGCTGCCAGCAGCCCTCACCCTCCGGGTGGGCACAGCCCAATGCTGTACCCAGGCACAGGGTTACCCGCATGGACACATGGCTCCATACCAAAGCTACTCCTCCAGCACGGTCCTTGAGGCACAGTTTCCTCGCAGAGGATGCTCCCATGGAATGGGACTGCTCCCTGTAGCTGAGGACAGCACAGACCAAACCCTATAGTGCTGCTCTGCACTACACCAACACTCCTATTCCTGTCATTCCCACGCCATCCATCCCCTCCTTACACAAACAGGAATGTTATGTCCTGCAGCCGAGAGGTACGATGTGTGTTTTTCCACTGCAGAAATCTCTGCAGTAACTCTTCAGCAGCTCCTGTGGTTGGGATCTTGTCCTTTTCTGTCCAGAGCTCCAGGGAAGTCAGCACTATGGTCAGGTTGAGGCGAGCAAACATCTGGAAAGAGGCAGACACCATTGGGTCTGCCAGGTCTGGGCTGGTTGGGGCACCTTTGCTTCCCACTCTATTTTAGTACAGGTCCTTTTCCATCCCACTGCATCACTTTTCCCACCCAACTGAAAGCACTCACGCTGTTCACGTAGCTGAAAAGCTGCACGATCTTCGTTGTCACCACGTATTTGTCTGCTCCCATGTAGTCATACTGAAAGGTAACAGATTGCAGAGCACAGGAGCACCCCGTGCAGGGTCTGCCCGCAGAGCTGCCACCATGCATTGCCCCTACACTGGGCAGCTCTCCCATTGCAGCCCCTGCTATTCCATGTCATTTTCCATACCCAAGGGAGCTGCTTCCCACCTCATGGGTTCAGCCAAGCCCTGTGCACATTTCCCCTGATGTTCTGTGAAGGTTTTTCCTAGGGAAAATAATTTAAGATGGAGAAGATGCAAACTCACCAGAGCTTTGTCCAGAATGACACGCATCTCCAGATACCGAGGGGACCTAGGAACAGCTTCCTTCACCTTGAGACGAGCAAAACAAATTAAACAGCAACAAAAATCCCCATACACATATGAACAGGGAGTCATTAACATTTGAGGTACTGAACAAATGCAGGAAAAACACCCAGCTGCAGAGCTGGAGATCTCCCAGATCTATGGCACCACTTCACCGAAGCAAACTGCCCTGAGCTGTGCTCACCTCTCCATCCCATGGCTGTAAGGACACCTCTGCAGCCCAGGCAAGGGAGCTGCTTCCTCCGAGCAGCTTCGTGCCCACGTTCTCCCCCTCCATCTGATAAACGAGGTGCTGGTACCCAGATGCAGCCTCCAGAGGCTTGATCCCATAGCTGGTGTTGGCGAGCTGCAGGATCCCACTGCAGGGTGAAGGTGCAGGGCAGGAATGGCTCTGCTGCTGCACTGTCGATCCCCGTGTTTGTGCTCCTGCTGTCACAGCAGGGCGGACAGCTTACCTGAGCCCGGAGCAGGTGCTGAGTGCCACGAGTGACCCTGGGAAACCCTCCACGTAGCCCTCATAGAAGCAGTCGCGCTGGAAGCAGTGAAGCCGCACCATCAGCGCGGTGCCCGCTGTGTGGGGAGCAGCAGGGAGCACAGACAGCGCCGGGCAGCAGAGCTGAGCACTAGCGCTTGTGGTCCCGTCCCATCCCTGCAGGTTCCGAGGAACGAGCACCGAACCGACGGCATTTGGTGTCCGCCCCTCCCGGCCTCAGCGCACCGCTAACTGAGGTTGCGGGGTGGAACAGCATCCCAAAGAAAGCAAGAGGCCCAAAGAGCGTCTGTGCAGAAGGGAAACTGCACCGCTGCTGCTCCGGGTGTCCCCTCCAGCCCTACCCAAAGCCGTCGGGCGCAGCGCACGGCCGCACCGTTACCTCCAGATGCGCGAGTTCGGACTGCGCGCCTCCGCCGCGGCCGTCGGTGTAAATCCGGACCTCCTCGGGCAAAAACACTCTGCGCACAGAACAGACGGACCCTCCGCGGTGCCGCTCCGCTCCGCTCCCCGCCGGGGCCGCCCCCGTTCGCTGCCGCCACCCCCGCTTACTGCTGCCGCAGCCGCACGGTGCGGGAACGGCCAGCGATGGGGATGCTGAAGGTTCGGATGCGGGGCCGCCTCTGGGCCGCTCCTCCCAACAGCACCGCCAGCAGAACCACCAGCCCCAGAGCCGCCCTCATCGCCCCAACGACCGCCGGTTGCTTCAACGTCTTTATTGCTCGCGTGGTTCCCCCGCGCACAGCCCCGAGCGACGCTCCGGCTCCGGCTCCATCCTCACACGGCTGCTCCGGCTGCTCACGCTGCTCTCGTTGCTCCCCATGCTGCTGGTTTCTTCCTCGGCAGAGCTGCAGGGATAAATGAAGGCTCAGCGTGGAGGTCTCAGCACAGTTCAGTCCCTGCTCTCACTCCCCTCCAGCCCATCACATCTCCATTCCCAAAATGTGTGCATCCCCAAATCTGTGCCCCGTTATTTTGGGTTGGGGACACCGTCACAGTGCACATGGTGACACCCCGAGGGGCATCAAAGATGCCTGCCCTGTCCTGGCCCTGCTCTCTCACGTTGTCTCTCTCACTCTTCTCCTCCACAGCGGGACAGATGTGTTGCTTTCCAGTTGTGACACCTGTAGCTCTTCCTGCATCTAACTTTTCCCCTTCTACAGTTTCCTTTCCCTTGGAACCAGCAATTTCTCCCAGGCCTTTTATGCAGACAGCCAGCTGGATGTCATGGAATACGTCCTCTGGATCTCAGCAGCTTTCCAGGAGCTCCCACACATCCCTGCTCACCTCTCACCCACTGCAGGAACCACCCAAATTTAACTCACTCAGCAGCTTCCATCTCTCTCCTAGCACAGCGCCGCATCAGCTGGCTCCACTTCATGATCAGGATGATGATGCAGATGAGGATGGGGATGAGGAGGCAGAAGCTCAGCAGGAGCGCGTTTTTCAGCCTATCCTTCTGAGAGACCTTTGGGGCGTGGCCTGGGGACAGAACCACGCAGCAGCCCAGGTGATGCTGAGAGCCCTGGGGCTGCTTGGGGCTCCTCTATGGGCACTCACTCTCCATTTCCCGCAGCCGCTGTCCGCTGTCAGTGCTGCCACCCAGCGCAGATCCCCGCATCTTGCAGTGGGGTGGGTTCCAGCCTGGGTGGCAGTGGCAGTTTTTCTTGTTATTGCACACCTGCAAATGCCAGAGTGGAAAGAAAACACTCCGTTTCCAGTTTTCCGCTAATCTAGACGAGCAAATACTCCATGTTCCTTCATCCCATTTAATTTTGATCTTAATTAAAGTCTCACTTAATTTCTCCCACACTGCTGCATGATGATTCTGGAGGATGAGGACCCCCAGGTTTGGCCAAGTCCCAAACACCTGGAAATAACCTCTCGCTCCTCTTCAACACCGAGCAGCACAGCATCACCTCTCCAGCAGCACTGCTGTCACTTACCCCGTGCCCATGGCATTTTTTCTCTGCATTGCAGTCATAGTTGAGAATGGAGTGTGGGTGACACGTGCCATTCATACACACCTGCAATTACAATAGGAAAAAAACCCTGCTGGGCACTTTTCTATCTCCATTCATCAAGCTGGCCATTGCTCTATAAAAGATCCCTTGGTCTAAGGGACGATCAGTAAGCCAATGGCACAGGCAATAAGCAGAGACCACCTTCAAATTATACTGCAAAATAGCAGCTATTTCTAAGGCTGTTACACCCTGTGATAATGGTACATCATTTCCATGCTTGGGAAACATTTCTTACCTTTCCAGGACCACATTTTGTACCATCCTTAACCAGGAAAGGATCTGCCTCATTGGGTGCATGCATTACATCAAAAGACACGCACAGATGTTCTTGCACTTGAGCGTAAATGATGGCACCCTTTAATCTAGTGAAGGGAACTTGATTTGGGTACGTGCAGATGAGCTTTCCACAGCCCAGATTCCTAAGAAATTCATCAGCACAGCAAAGGAAGAAAAGTCAGTGTGCAGAACACAGCCACACCGCAGCAGCGTGAGATCATTGCATCACATTTTGCTTGGGAAGTAAAGGGAAACACCAATCAAACACGCTGGGTTACACCTACAGCCAGGAGCAGGGCTGGTACCCATCCAGCAGCCGATTACCGCAGTGCCCAAACCTATCCTGATGACTGTTGATTTCTTCATAACACGCCAGTGGGGCATTTTTTGCACCTGGAAGTTTAGAAGCAATAGAACAGAGGGTCACACAAATGCGCTGCATTTAGCATATATCAATTCTTTAGATTAGAGGGACCCATTCCCAGGTGTTGGGGGGGGATTTCTGGCCCCGAAAGCACTGCGCCAAGTGCCACTACCTCTCCCATAGAGCCTCTGGCATTGCAGCTCAGCAGACTGGCAGTGCCCATGGTAGCAGTAGCCGGTGCTGTGCTCACAGCTGTGCCCATCCTGCACGTAGACGTCGGGAGGGCAGGAGGCAGAGGAGCCGTTGCAGAACTCGGGCAGATCGCACTGAGCATCAGCAGGGGGACGGCACAGAGTGTTGGCAGCCTTGAACTGGGATTGAACACCAACTGCTCGCTGCGAGCACCACACCCCCATCCCGTCCATTCTGCAGGTGTGGGGCTGAGCTCCCATCCAGAGACTCGCACATCTCACCTGACATTTTTCACAGCACAGACCCAAGGAACACTTCGAGCCGGGTTTCAGCTTGCACTGTGTAGTGCAGCATGCATCCTTGGCACACGCCTGCAAGCACACTACGAACTTTTGCTGCCCACACCCCACTGCCTCGCTGCAGGATGAGTGCTGGCCCTTTCCTGCTGTCAGGGAGCAGCGCAGGGAGCAGTGCAGGGATCCCAGCCCCACAACCCCCCCCAACCCCGCTCACCACATCACTACCACAGTCGCACTGCTCATCTTGCTCCACCACGCCGTTACCGCAGACGGTGGCTTTGGAGTTGGGGTGCATTTGCAGGACCCTGAGGAAGGGGCAGTTTGGGTTTTGCCACAGGAACTGCTCCAGGTCTGCAGCGCTGCAGCTGCTGAAGGTCTTTGCCCCACCGACGCGACTGAAAGAAAGGGTGGACCTCAGTGGTTGTGTGCTGGCACTGCCACTGCTGTGGCACTGGGCAGCGTTCAGGAACATCTTGCTTTTGGAAAGGAAAGGATTGCTTTTTAGTAGTGAAGCCTTTATCCTTCTCAAGCAGGTATCCCTGCACCACCACCACATCTGCAGCACAGCCCTCTGCTGGGGGTATCTGTAACACAGGGACCCCTGGGCACTCACAGTGCTGCCGACTCCATGACACAGGTTTGTGTGGGGCAGCGGCAGCCCCGGCCATCATCAAATCCCATGCCCATGCTGCGCCCCAGCAGCTGCGCCAGGAGGACGGAGAACGATTCCAGAGTCACAGCACGCTGCAGCTGCAGGAGAGCAGTGCTGTTGGCTGTGGCATGGCCTGGCCACATCCCCCTGTTCAGCACAGCCCCGTACCACAGCTCTGTACCACAGCCCCACACCATGCCCCCATATCACAGCTCCATACCACGGCCACAGCACCGGATGCATCACTGCGGCACAGCGTGCCTGGAGAGATCGCACCCAGAAAGTCAGCCTGGACCCGGTACCTGGAACACAGCAGCTCTGTGCAATGCCCAATGATCCAAAGCACAAAGGTTTAGCAGCTCACTGCTCTTCGGTAGTGGCTTTCTTACATCAGCAGGAAGGGCACTTCGTAGGGCCGCAGGCTAGCCTTCCTCCTCCAATCCAAAAAGCGCAGCAGCACCAATTCTCCAGCCCCTGTGGTCTGAAATTTGTTCCCGAACCTCCAGACCTCCATGGAGGACAACGTCACGGTCACATTCAGGGAGCTGAACATCTGGAAGCACAACGAGAAAGATGATCTTCGTGTCGGGCAGGGAAGAGCCTGCAGCCGTTCTGCGCACGGAGCACCACCGCCCCTCAGTGGAGCATTTCGTTATAGGACAATACGGCACCAAAGCGATTTTAGGGAGTGGGATTAATTCCAGCACAGCACGGATAGAGAGCGGTTGAAAGCAAACATGAGACAAAGCCGAGCAGCGCCGAGCTGAAACCCAACCAGCAGAACTGCAGCGCACAAAGCACAGGTGAAACTCACGCTGTCCAGGAAGCTGATGAGCTGAATCACCTTCCGTGTCACGATGTATTTGTCGCCCCCCAGGTGGCTGTACTGGAAAACAGGGATGCATCGTGGCTATCGGCCATGCTGTGATGGGCTGACGGCCGTGGGGTGGGCACAGAGCAATGCTGGACCACTGCAAAGCTCTGCAGGAATGCAGAGGACAACCACAGCCTGGAGTTGGCTGCACCAAGCTTACCAAACTCCTTTCCAGAATGATGTGGAGCAACACCTCTCTGCGGTGCCTTGACAGCAGCTGGAGGAGAAAAAAAGCTGATCGTTGTTAATTAATCTATCCGTGTAATTGAGACGCAATGAGTGCTGAGCTCTGACAGACCCAGAGATGCCAGTGCTGGGTCAGTCCCAATGACAGCACTTACTTTTAGAGCTGGTTGTGCCGTGTCAGAGCTGCTGTCAGCCACCAGAGCATCCCTGCCACCCCCAAGGTGGCCATGTGGGAGCAGAGCCCCAGCTGCAACCCCACTGCCTACAGGATAAACCACGTGCTGGAAGGAGGGCGAGGAGCCCAGTGGCTCAATCCCATAGCTGGCATTGTGGAACTGCAGAAGGCCCCTGTGGAGGGCACAGCATCAGTCTGTGGGCAGTGCTGGGCAGCACTGAGCATAGCAGCACTGTGCCCCATACCTGAGCCCCATGCACGTGCTGAGGGTCACTGCTGAGCCAGGAATGCCCTCGATGTAGCCATGGTAGTAACAGTCGCCCTATGGCAAAGCAAAGGGAACCATCAGCACACCCCAAACCTTCCCAACGATGGCTGTGGTTGTATATCTGCATGGGCAGCTTTTATGTTCCACCCCAGCACCTCCTGCCTGGTTTAGGATGCCAAAAGGTGGAGAAAGAAGGGAAACTCCACTCTCCTGTAATAAGGAGAGACAAGTCTGAAAGCACTGAGCAGGAAGGCCACCCTGCAAACTGCCAACAGAGAGAAGCTAGCTGAGATTACCTTGATATAGGGTGAATCAGAGCGCAACGATCCTGTCTCATTGTATGTGTAAATGCTGAAATCAGCAGGTAAAAAGAACCTGGAACAGAAATACAGCAAAACGCTCTGAAAACACCCAAAGAAATGTTTATCTGGAATTTCCCCAGCTCAAACCAACTGCATGTGGATGGAGCCCAAAGTCCCTGCAGACCCCAAACCACCGCCATTGGAATTGCAGGCATGAGCACCCCCAGCCCCCAGCGCAGCCATGAGATGGTGGCAGCAGGTTGGAATTGCCAAAACAGAATCACAGAATGGCCAGGGTTGAAAGGGACCTCAAGGATCATGAATCTCCAACACCCTGCCACACGCAGGGCCATCAACCTCCACATTTCAGAGCAGCCCAGGCTGCCCAGGGCCCCATCCAACCTGGCCTTGAACACCTCCAGGGATGGACGGGGCATCCACAGCCTCTCTGGGCAGCTGTTCCAGCACCTCACCACTCTCTCATAATAAAGAACTTAAGAACAGTGTGGAATGAACTCACTGCTGCTTGAGGTGAATGGTGTACGGCCGCCCTTCCACTGAGAGGATGTAGGACTGCGTGTCCTTGCATGGGCAGAGAAAGTGAGAATTAGGAAAGGAGAAACAAAACACAGAGAGCAGCTACAGAAGAGGCTGCCAACTCCATCACCCACACTGGGACAGCTCAGCATCGCTTCCCAGAGCTGCACTCCTGCATTGGTAGGAATGCACACGCTCACACACACACACAGAGAATAATTTGATCAGTACCATCTCTCCAGTTGTGTTTGAGAGCACCCTCTGGGGAACGGTGATGTGCAGAGGCATTTGTGAATCTAAAGAAACAAACCGGATTTAGTGATGACCGCGGATGAACAGCACCTCCTGTGGGCATCTGTGAGCTGCACAGCATGGAAGGCAGCTTTCCATGGGCTGTGCCTGCAGAAATTCACCTCGCAGCCATGCAGCCGTGCGGCACCTTTTGTGAAGGTTAAACCAAAGTCCACGTAACACTGCTGGACCCGAGCCCGGCAATATGAACTTTGAGCAATGGGAGCACGAGGGGAGGCTCCGGCTCAGCTCACCTTCTCCAGAAAACAGCAGGGCTCATGGAGCCACGCTCACTATTTATTGCACACAAACATTTGCTTCAGGAGGAGCTCAGCTCTGCCCCACGCCGCGGTGCTGCTGTGCCCGAACCGAACTTCGCACATCGGGCACAGCAGCACAACTCGTGTTCGCTGTGCCGGCAGCAGAAGGGATCTTCGAGCAGCTCAGCGTTTGCTGAGAGTGAACCCAACCGGCACAGGGGTCCTCCCAAGGACTCTTCCTTACGAAGCCCCGAATCCTCATCCCTCTGCCCACCGATCACCCGGCGGATGAACTCCGAACCGGGACCCCCAACCGCACAGCCCCGCAAAGGACCGGACTCACGCAGAACGGCCAGCATCGCCAAGAGCATCACCAGGAGCAGCCCCATAGTGCGATCCCTCCGGTAACGGCCCCACCGTAACGGCCCCTCCGTGTCCCCCCCCCCCCTTCCCCGCATCCCCAGGACAGAGACACGGCCGCGCGGTGCTCCCAACGCTTTATTCGCTCCCGCTGCGCCCCGCCGCGTTCCTCTCCGCTTCATCTTCATCCTCTTCCTCCTCCTCCTTCTCCTCCTGCTCCTCCTCCGCGTCCTCGCTGCGCTCCTCGGCGATGCTGAGATGAACGGAGATGTGAGCGCACGGAGCGGCTCAGCCCCGCACCGCATCGCCCCGCAACGCCCCGCACTCACCGCTCTCCGCTCCCGATCCGACGTTTCCGCAGCTCCCGGCGCAGCAGCAGCAGCAGCACAACCACGGGCACGGAGGGCAGCAGCAGGCTGGCGGCCAGCAACCCTGCTTTTCTCTCCGCGTTCCACTGCGCCCGCTGCTGGTGGGGCTCTGGGGCAGAAAGAGAGTTAAGTTCTTTGCTATGAGAGTGGTGAGGTGCTGGAACAGCTGCCCAGAGAGGCTGTGGATGCCCCGTCCATCCCTGGAGGTGTTTAAGGCCAGGTTGGATGGGGCCCTGGGCAGCCTGGGCTGGTATGAAATGTGGAGGTTGGTGGCCCTGTGTGTGGCAGGGGGTTGGAGATTCATGATCTTTGAGGTCCCTTCCAACCCTGGCTGTTCTGTGATTCTGTGAGAGCAGCTGTGGCTGGGCAGGGGGTGAAAGGCAGCCCTGCAGCACCAACCTTCCTTCTACGACTGGGTGACCGGACTGGTAGACAAGGGAAAGGCTGTTGATGTAGTCTACCTACACTTCAGCAAAGCCTTTGACGTGGTCTCTCCCAGTATTCTCCTAGGGAAACTGGCTGCCTGTGGCCTGGACAGATATGCTCTTCTTTGAGTAAGGAATTGGCTGTAGGGCTGTGCCCAATGGGTGGTGGTTAATGGAGTGAAGTCCAGCTGGTGACCTGTTACGAGTGGTGTCCCCCAGGGGTCCGTACTGGAGCCCATCTTGTTTATTATCTTTATTGATGACCTGGATGAGGGCACTGAGTGCATCCTCAGTTTGCGTACGACACCAAGCTGGGAGGTGGTGTGGGTCTGCCTGAGGGTAGGGAGGCCCTTCAGAGGGACTTAGATAAGCTGGATCGCTGGGCTGGGGTGAATGGGATGGGATTCAACAAGGCCAAGTGCTGGGTCCTGTACTTTGGCCACAACCACCCCTTGCAGCATTACAGGCTTGGGGACAAGTGGCTGGATGACTGTGAAGAGGAAAGGGGCCTGGGGGTGTTGGTTGACACTGAACATAAGCCAGCAGTGTGCCCAGGTGGCCAAGAGGGCCAACGGCATCCTGGCTTGCATTAGAAATAGTGTGGCCAGCAGGAGCAGGGAGGTCATCATCCCCCTGTGCTCAGCGCTGGTGAGGCTGCATCTCGAGTGCTGTGTTCAGTTTTGGGCCCCTCACTACAAAAAAGACATTGAGGGACTGAAACGTGTTCAGAGAAGGGCAACGAAACTGGTGAGGGGTCTGGAGCACAAGTCCTATGAGGAGCAGCTGAGGGAGCTGGGATTGTTTAGTCTGGAGAAGAGGAGGCTCAGGGGAGACATCACTGCACCCTACAGCTTCCTGAAGGGAGGCTGTGGTGAGGAGGGGTTTGGCCTCTTCTCCAGGCAACAAACAGAGCCTGAAATGGCCAAAGTTGTAGCAGAGGAGGTTTAGGTTAGACTTAAGGAAGAACTTGTTCTCTCAGGCACTGCAATGGCTGCACAGGGAGGTGGTGGAGTCGCCGTCCCTGGCAGCGTTCAAGATGGATGAGGAGCTGGATGAGGATGAGGAGCTGCGAGATCTGGTTTAGTGCTTGTGGTAGCAGTGGTGAGGGGAGGATGGTTGGACTCGATGATCTTTCAGGTCATTTCCATCCTTGTGATTCTATGATTCTATGCTTCTATGCTTCTATAACCCCCACCCTGCACTCACTGTGCTGCAGCAGCTGCACACCGCTGTCTATGCTGCCCCCGAGGCGCGACCCACGCTGACGGCAGTCGGGTGGTTTCCATCCTGGATGGCAGTGGCAGTGCTGATGGTTATTGCACACCTGGGGGCAGATACAGGCGGCTGGAGGGTCTTCAGGTCAGGCACAGCCCTGCCCAGGGCTGCCTACTGTGATATGGTGTGGGTAGGGAATCCCCCCGACAAATCACAGCCCCCCACTGTTGCTCACTCCATGGCCATGGCATTGGATTTCGCTGCTGCATTTGTAGCCCAGCACGGAGTGAGGGTGGCACGTGTTATTTATGCACACCTGGAACATCACAATCAGAGTGCTCAGCTCATTGCCCCACATCGGAGCAAAATCTTCAAAGCATTTTAAATAAAATACATATAAAATGTTTACCTACCATTCCGGAACCGCATTTTGTGCCTGGTGGGATCAGCAGAGGATCCTGCCTTGGTGATGCATTCAGGAAATTCAGAGATACACACAGCTGCTCCCGTACCCGGGCATAAACAACTGCAGCACTGGCAGTCTCCAGTGGGGTGCTGTGTGGGTACGTGCAGATCAGTTTGCCACAGCGAAGGTTCCTGTAAAATCAGTCTGCATCAGATGGGTGCGTGCATCACTGACGTGGACATACATTGCATGGTGAAACATCAGCATCCTTCAGCCTCACAGCACCAGTGTGGAGAAGGGCTGCAGTGCTGGCAAGGAGAACACGCACGGTGCTGAGTTTATTGCTTAACACAACTACAGCATTGATGCTTTCCTGCTCTGCACAGCCCGAATTAAACCCAACAATGTGTTTTTAGCAGGGAAATGCCCTTCTTCAGCTGCCTACCTCCACGCACAGGCCCTGTAGCCGTGCCGGGAGTGGTATCCACAGTGCCCAAATCTGTCCCTCTGGCTGTTCAATTCCTCATAGCACACCACGGGAGCACTCCTGGAACCTGGATATTTGCCAGTAACATTGGTCATAACACACAGCTCCTAATTCCTCAGGCTGCACCCAGCAGAATACAGCTCCCGGTTGCTTTCACCACCCAGCATCCCATCACCCATCCCCAGTGCTGTGCCAGGTGCCACTACCTCTCCCATAAAGCCGCTGGCACTGCAGCTCAGCAGACTGGCAGTGCCCATGGTAGCAGTAGCCGGTGCTGTGCTCACAGCTGTGCCCATCCTGCACGTAGACGTCGGGAGGGCAGGAGGCAGAGGAGCCGTTGCAGAACTCGGGCAGATCGCACTGAGCATCAGCAGGGGGACGGCACAGAGTGTTGGCAGCCTTGAACTGGGATTGAACACCAACTGCTCGCTGCAGCCCGTGGCTTTGAGGCATTGCACACCCCCCAGAAGTAACACCTCCCCCAATAACTTCCCTCCAGAATTTAAGGGAGCTGAGCTGGAAATCCCCCACCCAGGAACCACCTCAATTGCACTGCAGCAGTTTGTCTCCATCCTTAAGAAATGATATTTCTCCAATAATCGATGATGGTTACAAGATCAGAGCCTTACCTGACATTCTGCACAACATAACCCAGAGGAACATTTCACTCCTGGCTTAAACACACATCCTGTAGCACAGCATTTATCCTTCAAGCACGCCTGTGGACACAGCAGCACCGCATTACACCACATTTTTGTCCCCCCCTCCCTTAAACTTCTCATCATCACACCTCCTTTTTTCACCCCCACAACGCAAATCTAGCCAGAGCGCACAAAGCTGCCATCAGATCGGTGCCAGGATCCGAGCACAGCCTCTCACAGCTCATAGCTTCGAATGGACAACACACAGCTCTGTATGGAGATGCTGCAGTGCAACCCAAACCTCGGCGCTGCCGCAGTCGCACTGCTCTCCGTTCTCCACCACGCCGTTACCGCACATGGATGCACGGCGTGGGGAGGAGCCCCGCAGTTGAGGGCTGTGCAGGAGGCAGCGCCTTCCATCAAGCCTCAGGAACTGCTCCAGGTCTGCAGTGCTGCAGCTGCTGAAGGCCTTCGTCCCACTGATGTGTCTGAAAGAAAGGATGAACCGTTTTGCTGGCGCTGCCACCGCTGTGCAGCGCTGAAGGCTGCGGGGTGAATCGTTGCAGCCTTCAGGACCTAAAGGGTGCCTGCAAACAGGAGGGGAATCAACTCTTGGAAAGGGGAGATAACAGCAGGACGAGGGGAAATGGTTTGAAGTTGAGGGAGGGGAGATTGAGGTTGGATGTCAGGGGGAAGTTGTTTGCTATGAGAGTGGTGAGGTGCTGGAACAGCTGCCCAGAGAGGCTGTGGATGCCCCGTCCATCCCTGGAGGTGTTCAAGGCCAGGTTGGATGGGGCCCTGGGCAGCCTGGGCTGCTATGAAATGTGGAGGTTGGTGGCCCTGCGTGTGGCAGGGGGTTGGAGCTTCATGATCCTTGAGGTCCCTTCCAACCCTGGCCATTCTGTGATTCTGATGGGGATCGGGCAGCATTCAGGAATTTCTTGTTTTTCAATAGCAAACCCCTATTTATCCTTGCTCCCTTCCCAAGCAGGTATCCCTGCACCACCACCACCACATCTGCAGCACAGCCCTCTGCTGGGGGTATCTGTAACACAGGGACCCCTGGGCACTCACAGTGCTGCCGACTCCATGACACAGGTTTGTGTGGGGCAGCGGCAGCCCCGGCCATCATCAAATCCCATGCCCAGGCTGCGCCCCAGCAGCTGTGCCAGGAGGATGGAGAACGATTCCAGAGTCACAGCACGCTGCAGCTGCAGGAGAGCAGTGCTGTTGGCTGTGGCATGGCCTGGCCGCATCTCCCTGTTCAGCACAGCACCACACCATGCCCCCATATCACAGCTCCATACCACGGCCACAGCACCGGATGCATCACTGTGGCACAGCATGTCTGGAGATGTTGCCATTGAAAAGTCAGCCTGGTCCCGGTACCTGGAACACAGCAGCTCTGTGCACAGCCCTTCCCGTGATGCCCTGCAGCTGCTCATCTCCAGTTATTGTGGTGTTTTGGTCTTACACAAACAGACAGGCCAGGTCGTGTGGTCGCAGAGCCAGGTGTGACTGCTTCCACTGCAGGAACTGCTGCAGAAGCTCATCTGCTGCTCCATCCGTTGGGATTTTGTTCTGTTGCATCCAGAGCTCCAGGGAGGACAGCAGCACGGTCACATTCAGGGGATTAAAGATCTGAAATGTAGCAGCAGCTGTGGCTGCTCACACCTTGGTCTCAGAGCAATTAAACCCCTGCGTCAGCCTGAGGGGCTGCACCTCTGCCAAACTTACACTGTTCACAAAATTGAAAACCTGGATCATCTTCTGTGTCACAGCGTTCTGGTCTGAGCCCAAATAGTTGTACTGAAAAACAGCGTGAGACGTGAAAGTGGCTGAGGCATGGCTTGTGACAGCACAAGTTCCCTATGCCCATCACGTAAGTGTGAGCTACCAATGTCCATCCTTCCCCTCCTGCAAAACCTTCAGCACAAATATCACCCCAAAGGGAAGCTGCGAATGAATGGAAGCTGGAAATGGCACAATCAAGCAAACACAAGGAGAAACGGATGCTGCTGACTTACCAGAGCCTTGTCCAGAACTACGTACACCTCAATGTACTTGGGCAACTGTGCTGCATCCGATGGTGGCTGAAAAGAGAACAGCTGGATGCTCTGTATTCCTACATCCTAGGAACTGCACTCCTGAGCTCTGCTGTGCTACGTAAATCTCAATAATGTCCAGAGCCACTCCAGCTCAGCAGCTCCTCACTTGTTAGATGAGGCAGGAGCACGATGACAGCTCATTGCAAGCCATTGCCATCACTGCCCATCCAGGCTACAAATGCACAGAGCCCCACAGGGCACAGCCCCACGCTCACCTCCTGCATCCCTCTTCCTGCAGCCCTGGGGTGACTCTGAGCAAACAGGAAACCCGCTGTGTTCTCATTTCTCAGCCGATAAACGAAATGCTCAAAGGTGGGAGAGGAGCCCAGAGGTTCGATCCCATAGCTGGCATTGTGGAATTGCAGCAGGCCCCTGCAGAGGACACGGTGCCACCAGCAGTGCCAGGCCTGCTATATCCCTTACCTGAGAGCTCTGTGCCCATACCTGAGCCCTGCACAGGTGCTGAGGGTCACTGCTGAACCAGGGATGCCCTCGATGGAGCCACGGTAATAGCAGTCACCCTATGGCAAAGCAGAGGGAACCCTTTCTGAGCTGGGGAGCCTCAAGTGCTGGTCACCAAATAATAACAACTCAAGCTTACCTTGATATGGGTTGAATCAGACATCGAGGATCCTGTCTCATCTGACATATAAATCCTAAAATCCTCAGGTATAAAGAGACTGCAGAAGAAGAGTCAAACACTGAAGCATTATCCCAAACTGCTGCCTGCAGACCCCAAACTGCTGCCTTTGGGGTCACAGCCACATGCACCCCCCACCCCTTCCACTCCAGTGGGGCAATGGCAGCTTCAGTGCCCACAGGTGGGAATTGCCCTGTGTCAGAACAGCAGGGCAGTTCCAACTCACTGCTTCTTGAGGTGGATGATGTACGGCTTCCCCTCCACCGTGAGGATGTAGGACAGCATGTCCTTGGAGAAAAGCAGAGAAGGGGAGAATTATAAGCAGAACAGCAAGCAGAGAGAGCAGATAATGGAAGCCCAACCAGCTTCAACACTCCCTGAGGGGCAGGCAGAGCCACTCAACCACCAGCACATCACCCCATCACCCAGCCACCCCTGCATGAGTAGGAAGGGAGCACTGTACCGACAGTCCTGTCTCATTGTGGGGCAGCTGCAGTGGGGTTGTGATCTGTGACAACGCTCGTGGACCTGGGGAGAGAGCAGCAGAGCAGCATCACAGCCAGCAGCCCCTACACAGCCCCACAGCTCCGCAGGGAGCACTCACAGAACACAGCCAGCAGTGCAGCCCCCAACATCAAGCACGGCCCCATGCTGCTCAACAACAACCAGCAATGCTGTGCTGGTAACGGCCCCAACAGAACAGCCACAACAGAACAGCCCCACCAGCAACGGCCCCAACGGAACGGCCACATGCAGCCCCAGGAAAGCAGCAGAGGACAAAAAAGGGTGTTTTTGTACAAAACCAGCGTGTTTATTGCTTGCTTGCTCTTACAAAGGTTGGGTACAGCGAGTCCGTCGCACCTGAGTGCTACAAACACACACACTGCATCCCAGAAGCTCATGGGAATGGGGGGAGGGGGGAGGGATGCTGCTGCTCCCGGGGCAGCACTGTAATTGGGAACCCTCCCCCAACCAAATGAGGGCAGGGATAATGTATGCTTTATAAAAGGAAATCAGTAGTCATCTGCAATATTGAACACATTTAAAATCTGAGCCATTTCCATAGAACCACGTCTAAAAACTGCACGTTCGTTGCCCTACACCACCACCCTGTAAATATTGCTAACATGCACAATGAAGTATAAAAACTTAGTAGAAGGCACCGTTTTCAGCATAGTTTTAGTTCACACGTACAGCTTGAAGTACAATTAAGGACATCCTGGATTACTTTGTGATGTGAGTTCCCCACTTTGGAAGCCACGCTGCCAAACACAAAGCAGAGCCAGGAAATGGCAGAGCCTGACCCAAGTGGGACACAATGGGAACAGGGACAAACAGAAGACCCCTATGGACAAGTCTGCTGCTAGCCTAGGTGACATCTGATGTATTTTAAAAGTGTTATAAATCTTAGTCTATGTTTATGGGAAACCACAGGAGTTCAAGTATTTTATTACTGCAAATGCAAATATTCTCTCTCTATATATATTTATATATGTATATACAGAAGATTAGAATTTTTTTGGCAATACTATGGGGGATCTTTGCAGAGCAAGTTTGTACTCAGTGGCCAGCACAAAGTGAAAAAGCCAAGCACACCTTGCAGGGTTGGTTTTCCCCATTTTAATTCTGCTATTTGTCTCCAGCATCAGTTTCTACCCACAGCACAGCCGTGACACCAAGTGCTGAGCACTCCTTTTGGGAACTGTATGAAACCTGGTTTAGCAGTGGCACAGAAACAGATGGCAGCCTGACCTGCTGCAGGTAAGCCTAGGTAAGCATCCTGACTGACACTAACAAGGGTTGAAGATTAGGTGACAACGCTGCATTAGTCAACAGGCTCCTGCTTAAAGTGCTCAGAGAAGCTCAGGTGGTCTCAGCAGATTCACATTATTTGCTTCTCAGTGTTCTGCAGGGATTTCTTCAGAGTCTTGAGGTCCAACTTAAAACCTAGAGCTGAAAACTCAATTTGTCTTAACCCCCAAAAAAAATGGCCACGTCTTCTCGTACCTTTGTTTTCCTTCCCCATTTATGGTATTAGTGGAAGTTAGTACAGGATTCTCACTTAGCAACTCACAACAACTAATTTAAAATCATTAAATTAAACTTAATGTTCACGTAGTTTAGTGTCAGTCAGCATGAAATTAAGAATTTAAGTGCATTATTATTACACATCAATAAACATATATACATGCATAAACATGTTTAGAATATATTTATCTTTCTCTGATAAAGTACACTGATACCTTATTCCACTTGTGCCATTTACGTGTAAATGGGTAACGTTTTCCAGTCCATGCAAGCTAAGTTTAAATTAATTAGCCAGATTTCCTTGATTTGAACATGGTATGGACTACTTTAACTCTTCACTGGACGTTTAGAAAGATGACAACAAATATCTTCATTTTTAGGGCTCGTTGCAGAAATGGGGAAACCTAAAGCAACTCCTGAGCGCTGTACTTAAAGGGTTATTTAACTGCTGCACTTATAGCTGGACAGCCCTGCTGCAGCATACAGAGCCACAACACTCAGATCTAAGAAACAGGTTTGATGTTTTCTGTTCCTGTAGCTTTGGTAGAGGTATTTGTTTGAAGGTTTACATTCCTCGTTTCAATATCTCTTTTGCCTTATCCATGGCTGCAGAAGGAAGGCTTCCTGGGATTACCATGGGCCACTCGATGCAAGAAGGATAAATGCAATTTCAGCTTTGCTTCAGTGAACAGGTCAGCTCATGTGAAGGTCCCAAAGAAGTCAAAAGCTATTTGGGGGGCAGAGGTGCCGGTCGAGAAGGAAAGTAATGTCCCTGAGGTAAACATTTCTGCTGTGATGGAGGAGGTCTCTGAGGTACACATTTCTGCTGGGGAGGAGGTGGCCTATGGTAAAAACAGACAAGTTGCTGTGAGTCCACATGACATTATCTAAAATGCACTGACACTGCCCAGAATGCACACAGCAAAGCAGCCCTATCTTCCTCTTGCTTTGCACCAAGCCCACTTGTTACAGACCCTCCCCTTCCAGCACACTCAGCTGCCTCAGTGCAGGCTCACTTCCAACACCCCATGGTCAAATTCTGCTGCCCTCAGAGCACCCTATAAGCATAAAATGTGCAAATGTGCTTTTATTCCAAAGCATGAATCAAAAGAGAAACCCCTTTCACTAAAAGGTCAGTTCTGCTCACAGTATTTGATGAAATATCCTAATACTTACAAAGATGAAGGCAACAAGAAGCCATATACATCAGGACAGTTGGTTACATTACTTGCAGTTAACTCAAACCAACCTTGCAGGCAGCTTCTGTGGCTGCAGGGCCTGGTATTGTGGAGATGGGTAGTAGGACTGGTGGTAAGCCTGCTGAGGATGCTGGTTAATGGGGTAGGATGGCACAGGGAAAGTATTTGGCTCCATGTCCTATGGATAAAACAGAATGAGAATGTTCACAGATTTGCACTTAAGAGAATTAAATTTGTTTCGTTATATAGGTGGTATCTGAGATCACTTGCAAACAGGCCTGGAAATGACAGTTATTATTTCCTTCTAAGCACATCAGTAGAAAGAATACTGAGGAGCTTTTGAACCCATTTAAGAAATACTGCTCCTGTTTCACTCTTAACAGAGAGCAAGCCCAATTCACAGAAATGAAAAAATACAATAGCTTTGAAGCCTCTACTAGTACAATAACAACATAAACTGTACTCATCAGTCACTTCAGAGACAAATAAAAACAGACAGCAAGTAATTCCTACCATGGGTACACCTCTTGAAGGGTAAGGCATGCCATGTGGAACACCTCTGTGAGGGAAATCTCTTGGTTCTGCTTCTGTTCTAGGAGGTGGTGACTGAAGTGACCTGAAACCCAAGAGATGTTACCTGGGTGAGCACATAACCTTGACAGGATGACTGAGTAGGCTATGAATCCAAGTGCTTCTTACTTGCTAGATGGATTTAGAGCATCCCAGCAAATACCAAATGTCAGGAGGATTGTATTTGCCACATATCTAAGAAACAACATAATCCTTTTTCTGTTTAGGATTATGACAGCTTTATTTTGCCTCTGCACCGAAGATAGGACCCAAAAAACATAAAACCCATCACCAAAGACATAACAACAAACATAAAGGTAAAAATAAAGTTTTCTGTTCCCACTATGTAAAATTGATCTATTTTTTTCTGCCATTGCCTAGAGCAATTTACATGCATCATTTGGTGCAGCTGTCTTTGCTTGACAGCTTGGGACTGGAATACATCTCCATACTTCAGCAATGGCTTATGTAAAGAAATGTCTAAGGACTACCTCAAAAGGGCAGAAGAGAAGGTGAAGAGGGGACTATACTTACGAATGACAACGTGACATTAACCTTCTAAACCATCGTTTCAGTCGGTCCCTCCTTGCAAATGCCAAAGCAGCAGCTATAAGGAGAGGCAGGACCAGGAAAAAAAATACCAGCAGCCCATTTCTCAATGAGTTGTCTTTGTCTGTTGGGGGACAAAAGGACGGAGAGGAAGAAAGTATTGAGTTGAGGTAATGTCACATATTTTGTTTTAGCATTTATTAGGATTTTTTCTACAACAAGCTTCCATTCTCCGTGGTAGAAATATCTAAAGAATCTATTAAGACTGCAAGATGTAGGCACAAACCTTTTTTCTAGGTCTGATCCTCCCACTATGGTGGGACTCTCCCATCTGTTACTGCATCAATACACTATCTAGCTTCCCTCAAAATCCACACCATCTCATGAACAAGGGTCTCCAGGTTCATTCTGCCACCCTATTCCTCTAGCAGGCTACATCAGTCCCTTCTTTATATGCTCCACAAACTCACTGCAGAAGTCTTCTCCAACTTAAAGCCTCCTCTTTCATCTTCAAACTATCAGTGAGAAAAGTAAGTGTCACAGCCTTTCACTTTTTTCTCTATTCTGCATGAATTGTGCTGCTCCAGGCACCACTCTCCCCATGTAAACCCATACAGGTATCTTCTATGTGCACAGATACAGCATCTTCTTGCTGTGTCAAACACTGACCCAGCACCTATTCCTTGAGAGGTGAAAAAGTTGCATGAAACAAAGACAAGATTTCCTCCCCACCCATCTCTTCCCTCCACCAAAAAAAAGCAAACCAAAAAAGTCTGCAAACAATGCAGTGTCACAAACCTCTGTCTCTCCCCGTTTCTTTATGGTGTATCTGTCTTCTATACCGTAAGATGTTTGGGGCAGGGACTACATTTGTATTTACTACCAAACGAAGCATGCTGTCTGCACTCAAATAATAAACATTAATCAAATAGTGACTTGTCAACACGCCCATGTTGGCCAGCTGACAGTCCTGCAGGTGCACATGCAGATATCAGAACAGGGTAGCACCCATCTCTGCCACCACTGCTACGAGTCCATCCTTACAGAGATGCCTGTTGACATCCATGAATTTGAACCCTATGCCAAATTTCATGTTTTGCTTGGATCTAAGATTAGAAAGCACTTCAATATCCAGCTTTGATACAGAGAAGCCCAATTTGATCTCGGTCCAAGGTGGCAGAAATCACCTGAAGAAAGTTAAAACAGGCCAGTTTCTTTAAAGATCTCTAGCATCCCAAAAGAAAGAAGTGCAACACCTTGAGCTCAAAACCCTAGCTAGGATTGCTAGCAGGTGAAACTTGGTGAAGAGCCCCACACCAGCACTTCAGCCACCAGAACTGAACTGTTTCGAAGCAAAAGGCACCCTGCACTCAGCCCAGCACCATCCCTACCAACACAGACCCACAGCCCCAGAGCTGCTTCTGCTCTACTTGCCATTAAAGGGAGGTCCACTGTCAATACTCCCTCCATAGCCTTTGGTATTGCAGAAAGGAGGGGCCCAGCCTGGCTCACAGTGACAGTTCCTGTTGTTGTTGCACACCTACATGTAAAAAAACACACACAAGAATTAAAAGAACACGGGAACAAAACAAAACTGTGAAGGTTTCACTTGTAAGGTATCACTTACCCCACGTCCATGACATTGCTTTTCCACATCACAGTCATAGTTCAGAATAGAAGCACTCACACACTGGAAGTGCCTACAGACCTAAGGGAGTTAAGAGATGCATGCTAACCAAACAAGATGACTTTTTACCAAAATACCCCACTTCTTTTCCCCTCTCACTGTTCCCACATTGATGGTTCTGCAGCTGCTCTGCTCTCTGACAAGTCACATTCTCCTCCATGTTAAACCTCAACTCCACAGGAACACAACTCTTCCACAAAAGTCACTTTTAACGTGTTAATTACCTTTCCATTACCACATTTGGTGCCTTCATTCACCATTCCTGGATCAGGAACATCAGAGCCCAGCTGGAAATCTACACCCCAACAAGTGGTGCCATTACTGGGAGTCCAGATAATGGCAGGCTTAATTCCAAAAACAGGCATAGTTTCCACATTTTCACATTGCAGCTTCCCACACATGGCATTCCTACAACATCAACACACAAATACTGTAGTGATGCTTTTTTCTGTATGCTTAGGAGATCAGTGATGGGAGACGTAGTACAAACTCTCCCTGCCATAACCCCAAATCTGAACGTGTCAGGTAAAGATATCCTGAAGCAACAGCTTCAAACTCAGCTACAGAAAAACCCTCTGAACTTTCAAACTCATTTCAAATATTATGGGCAAAAGTTGGACCAGGACAAACTACAACAAAAGCCAACAAAAACTACAAATGCAGAAGTGTGAGGGCTTTCTGTTACGTACTAACAGCATCAGAATTTAGAGTAAAACAGATCTTTTCTAAGCCATCTCATGGTGGTTTTTGAATGATGTAAGCACTGCCACTAAGGTTAGATTATAGCATAATGTTACTCTCCCAAGTGATTCTGCTATAAAACCCCAATTTAATACTATGGCACCCAAATAAAAGGTCAGTCATACATTTATGATCTTTCCAATGCATTTGGTTCAACTCACCAGCTGGAACATTTCTTGTAGTCATGGCCATGGAAACCACAGTTGCCAAATCTGTCACCCTTGGAATTCACTTCAGCAAAACAAATGTTGGGAGCAGCTTTGGCTTCTGAAAACAACAGCCAGAGGAACCAGGTTAAACAGAGACAGAAACATCTCACATCGTCACATTTCCATTCTCCAGCCCAATTAGCCTATGTCTCACAATTTCCAAGCAAAAAAGATAGCTTATGAGCTTGATCAAAATGATAAAGAGTGAAAATGCCAGCACTGCAAAGTCCCAAGTGAAAAAAGAATCACTTATCAAGTGGTACAGTAGACTGGATGTTATTTCTGCAAGCCCTATAAGCCAGAAGCTCTACTGTAATGCTCAATGCAAGAAAATTACTACTTGAATGACCAGCACAGCATTAACTGTAACAAAAGACACGTGAAGGCAAAGCCATAAATGCCACTGTTCCAAATTCTTTGTGTTGTTACAGGAAAACAACTGGATATTTTAAATAACCTTAGTGTTTTCTTTTAACTACATCTGCTAGGAAAACAGGAACACTGTGCTTTTCCTCACTTGAGCCAAATATGTCCTGGCACTGTGCATCGTAGTACTGGCAGATGCCATTGTAGCAATATGCTTCCTCATTGTGGCAGGGGTGGCCATTCTGAACAGTGAAGTCAGGCTGGCAGAACTGGGATGTGCCATTGCAGTACTCTGGAAGGTCACACTCGTTGTTACTTGCCCGACATTCAGTTCCACCAGGAAGGATCTGAAGAGACAGTTGAGGGTGAAACTGCATCAGAATATACAAACCTCAAAGCAGAGAGCAGTGCTCCCAACCCACAGTGTGTCCTCAACAAGAAAGGCATTGATCTGCTGCCCTCTGTGGGTGTTGGATGATGCTACCCAGCGCAGCAAGAGCTGCTGCTCACACGTCTGCACTGACAAGTGCTCTCCTTTTCTAAACCAGTGAAGTGCAATCCCAAATAAGAAGTTTCAGTCTTACCCGACAGTTTTTACAGCAGTCTCCATAAGCACATTCAGCAGTGGATCGGAGCCGACATGTACCTGGTTCACAGCAAGGATCACTTTCACATTCCTGAAAGCAGAAGTTCTGTGAACATCAGGAAATCACACCTGCAGCCATGCAAAGATTGCTCCCCAGCCAGCATGCAAAGTGACTCAGGCAGCACTTGTAAAACATGGCAAACTACAAACCTTTGGTGACCCACAGTCACATTCCTCCCCCATGTCGACCAGCTTGTTCCCACAATAGGGGATGCTATAGGTTTCATCAGGCCTGGGAACATTAAGCAAACAGGTTCCCCCTTTGTTGAGGGTCAGCTTCTCAAAGTCTTCTGCACTGCAGCTGCTGAAGTTCCTTGATCCTCTGTAACAGAGAATACAAGAAGATTTCTACATCAAATCAATCCCTCAGGTTATAGAACAAGCATAAGGTTTGCTATCCCATGACTTGCAAAAACTAAGCACGTGCAAAGGGAAAAGCTTCCTGTTTTATCAGTTACTTACGATGCTCCAGAACTCATAATGCAACTGCTTGCTCCACAGTGACAGACCCTTTCATCATCATGGTTCATCCCCAGGTTATGTCCCAGCTCATGAGCCATAATTGAAGCAAACATCTGTATACTGATTTTTCCAAACTGCACAAGTGGAAAACAGAGAAAAATAGTGGGCAGTCTACATTGAGATTTTTTTTTTTTCAATGCCAATTTAAGTAATTGTTTACTTAAATGCCAAAAGGACAATTCTGTTACTCTGTCACTACATTAACATAAAACAGGGCTGTTTAAACATCAGCAAAGAAATCCTGTCACCTCCTCATGAGTGCCACTTCAGCTGTGCTTAATATTAAAGATTCTGCACTTCCAGGAAGGCACTTTTTAAAATCTTGTTCATACTCACAGTATTACTAAAGATATCTCACCACATTAATGCCTCCTGCATGGCTCTTGGAGCACACTGTTCCAACATAGGCCATTCCAGCTGTTCCACCAAAGCCCTTCTTCCTACAGTCATTAAGAGAAAAAGAGAATCATTCCAACCACACAGACACACGATGTCATGTGTCAGAGCTCACACCGTGTTCTTGGTTTCTAGATAGCAAATGCAGAAACAGCTTTTGATTCATTCAGATGCAATGCTCAGCACGAGGCTTAAACCCTTTTCATGTGAAAAAGCCCTATGTTACAAGTCTAAGCAGTGTACAATCCTTACAAAGGATTATCTGATTACAAGCTGTCCACAGTATGAAATACAGCATTGCAGGATGTGGGGAACAAGAAATAGATCTGTCAGAAAAGATGCTGAATTCACAGACCAGAGAAACCTTAAAATGCTTAAGTTGGCATGGAATGTTTTTATGGAAAACACAGCACTGGATTCTCTGCTGAAAGTGAGCAGCCACTCCTGATACTAAGGCAAGGCTAAGCAGACAGGAATAGAATAAGCTTCTTAAAAGTCAAAGGGAAGGAACCTCAACTCACAGGACAAACTGGGCGCTGTCGTGCCTCCGGCGCAGAACAAGGTTCTTCTCTCGCCACTGCACAAAGTTTGCCAGCACATCACCAGCACCTCCATCTGTGCTAATGATGTTCTCATACTTCCAAATCTCCAGGCCAACCAGCACGACGTGGATGTTCAACATTATGTACATCTGGAGAAGAAAAAATGAGAAATATTTCTGAAGGGCTTCAAAGAAGAACAAGTGGTTTTGTGTCATGCATCTGACTGTGAAAATCTACTTTTTTATTAAACAATTCAAATCAATATTTTCCCAGAGAGTTAGATTTTGATTAGCAAAAGGATCAATGATTGAAAAGTCACACTGAGCATTAAATGGGAACGATGGTGTATCTCTAACTTACACTGTCAAGGAAGTTTGCCAATTGCACCATATGTTCTCTTACTTCTGTTTCACTTTTCCCAAAATCTTCAAACTGCAAGACAAAGAAACTCAGTCAGGAAAAGCAGATAAAGACAAGGCTTAGCAAAATGAATAAAGTATTTTCAGACTAGTAACCAAAGTCATTCTTGCCAGGCTCCCAATGTTCTGCTTAGAATACATGAGGTTGAATCCCTGCCTGCAAGGCACTCATCAGGAAAACAGCATCTTCACTGCTATTACTCAGCTGCTCAATAATCCAAGAGAAAACACAAGAGGCAGCTTTTGCCATATGCTTTCCATCATTACTAAACTCTTTGCTGATAGAACCTCTCCACGTCTGACAGTTTTTTGTTTTCCAGAGGCGTACCACACAGGACATGTTTCTTCAGTTACAGGCTGGTATAATACATTTGCATAATCTTGGCTAAAGTGTGGCTGTCTTTCAACAATTCATTTGGGAGTAATGGAGACTGGCAGCTTTTCAACTCATCTCCTGGGGAGAAGAAAGAGAAAGCAACCCACAATCCAAGCCGTACCTTTTCTTTATCCACAACTATGAATAGCTCCACGTATCTTGTTTGATGTAGGATGGCTCTTTTTTTCTGTGGAAAAAGGTTTTTAGACAATTTCAAGGTGATTAATTCAGGTGTAAACAGCAACAAAAACAATATACTGTCATATTTCACTCGATACAACTAGTGGCTTAAGAGACACACCCAAGGCATGCTGCCAAGATGTAAACAAGCCAAAACCAGGAAGAGTAGTCCAAAGCAATGACAAATTCCCTATGAGCATTTTATACTAAAATTGAGCTATCCAAGGACTTTCAGTGTCAACCAAAGACCAGCAGCCCTTTGGTTTGTTTTTGAATGTTTCTATACTCCTGCTTTTCCTGTGACCTTGTTCCAATACAGCCAGCCTTTAAACAACAACGGAGATCTTCACATCAATCTGTTCTTCTGATTATTAGGAGAATGGAATAAACAACACAATATGCTGCTGGCTTCAGATGTCATACTTTGGTAATGAGCTTCTCCAATGAAGCTCCAACGTTCCTGCCCTTAAAAGCTCCCAAAAGCTCTGCCAATGAGCAATCTCACTAGCCACTGAACTCTCACTGCTGTGTGCAGAAGCAGAAACTGCAACCATGCTGTTTTCCAGCAGTGCAGAAAACCCAGTAGGTATGTGTTAAGCCCCAGAGAAATCTGATAAGCTGCTGCCATATTCTTAGCTGAACATTCATGAAATCCATTATAGGGGACTGGAGAGAACAGTGGTGCACTTACTCGTAAGAGCTGAGTCATACTAGGATGGTGATTTTCTCCTGTATGTTCCCCCTCTTCATGGCCTTCAGTGGTTACTCCACACATCGAGGGCTCTTTCTTCACATTATCCAATGAATACAGGATGTGTTCAGAGCCAGAGGATGAATCCATGGGCTCAATGCCATAGGTGACATTCCCTATTGTCACCAAACCCCTAAGACACGGCAGCGTGCAGAGAATTCTTGCATTAAACACAGGATGGTTACGCAGGTTTTTACAGTAAAACAAAACAAGTTATTCTTTCTTAACTAAAGGCATGTCTACATCTCAGCCCTTGCAAACCATTATGCTTCACTTAATGCCTGGAAGCAGCCTGTCACCTTGCAAATACACCAAAATAAACACAGTTGTAAGATTCTGCAGTGCCCAAGAAATTAAATCACAGACCTTAAGCAGAAATACTTAGTTCAATTACTGTCCCCACTTTGGTGTCTGACATGATTCTGTGTCAAATAAAGTCCAAAAAATAGGGAAGATAATCCAATGCAGAAGGAATTTCCAATCCCATTTGAAGCTTTTTGTAAAAACTGCAGACTAGTGTTCCACTTTACATTTTATTGCATCACTGAAGATATTGCACGTATCTGTTAACACTAAATAAACAAAAGATACTGCAGTAAAACCACACAAAGGCATACACAACTGAAGTTGCTCCCTGTCAATGATTCCCATCTGGTTGAACAGCAGTTCAAAACAGAGCAAGAATTTTGTTTTGTGTTCAGTGAGCTGTGAGACCCACGTGACAGCTGCAACAAAGGGTGAGTTTGCTACCTGAGCCCTGAGCAAGTGCTGACAGCAACAACAGAGTCCAGGATCCCCTCCACGTATCCCTGGTAATGGCAGTGATCCTACACAGGAAAACAAAGGTGCATTACACACATGTTCCATGCACATCTGAACATCCAGTGATCACATAACTGCTGTCTGCCACTGACCAGCACTAGCTGCAATTCGACAGCATCATATGTTTAAAGTTGAAGCCACCATGCATCCTTTATCTAGTCTAGTTTTAATTTTCCTGTGGCTCTACTGCAGTCTAACAGCATTTCCTCCTCTAGCACACATCTCAACTTCTTCACCTGCCTTAGTGCCAGCAGGATTTCTACATGAGAAGCTAATCAATAGCTCAGGTATGCAGGGAGACAGGGATCCAGTCTGAATCCTGTTCTGTAAAGCATCTGCTCCTCACAACTCGACAGGATCAATTAGATTTGAGCTGGAAACCCCCCTCACTGACTCATTCTACCTGAAGCTGGATTCAGAGCTGACCCTGCTGTAACACTGACAAGCAGGGCTGAGAAGCATTATTTAGCAACTGGATTTCTTAGCCTGACATTAAGCTATCCTGCTCTGAACTGCAGCCCTTCACCCCACCTCAAATATTCTGAGGCCAGCCCCTCCCTACAGATTTGAGCCAAATTATCATTCAGACTTCTAACAGAAACAGTTGGGAGAATATTTGGCTTGTATGCAGCCTCCTGCTAACGAGGAGAAGGCCAACATCTGCTGTCCTCACCACGGCGCTGTGCAGCCTGAACAGCTCAGTCACACAGAACGTCCCTCATCAGCCCTGCAAGGCACAATACTTCCATTTTGTCCTCTGCATTAGACATTTTGGGAACTAAACGAGATGGTAATACGTGGCAAAGACATTCAAAATTATCTGGCAAGTGTGTTTTTAAATGTTACAATAGGGGTTGGGTAGATCACATTGCCTGTGCTTTTGGCAATTAATGCTAAGGCATGTAATAATGCTTCAAGGTCACTGAGACTTTTGTGATCTTGTGCAGAAAAGGCTTTTTCTCTCTCTTTTTTTTAATTATTTTTTTTAAACAGGAAGGAAATAGTCAACTCAGGTGCTCTGTTTTCAAACATGAGATCTTACAAATCACGTGATTAATGCTTCCCTTTCAAAGGAACAACATTGATTTGTAAGAGCAGTGAAGCCAATAGAGATACTCTCATGCTTTTTGCATCACACAAGCTGCTGTTATTCTTACTCTACAGAAGCAATCAAATTTTCAAAGGCAGCCTAGCAGGCAGTCTGCTGAGAGCTGCAAACATGGATTAAATGCAATGCTATGCAAGTAAGAAAGAAGCCCTACCTGGACATCTGGGTATTCAGATTGCAACTTCCCCTCCTTGTTATAGGTATAAACTGTAAAATCTTTGGGTAACAAATCTCTGCAAGGAAAGGGGACAGAGAAGAATAAATACCAGGAACTGACTGTGATGCCATAGCAGGGCAGTAAGATGATTCTAACCAAGAGTGTCACTAACACACAAATTGCAATTAAATGATGAAACATTCAAAGGAAAACTCTCACAAACTAACAGAGAAGTTGTGCTCTCCTGCAGCAAAATCCAAGATATCAGGATGGTGTAACAGTATTACAAGGGAAATAGCCTGATATATGTTTACTTGCTGTTGCTGCAAGTATCCCTTTAAAAATTAAAAGCAAGACAGACAACATATTCTCTGTAAGTTATAGATATTAAGACCTGGGAGATAAAATCAGCTTCCTCGTTTGTCTTCTGCTACTGAGACAGAGGAAAAAATGAAACAAACAAAACCCAGAGGAAAGCAAAAATATTTACTTGAAATATAGCTCAGTTTGTTTATTTTTAGATGTGAGAAGGAAGAATCATTTCAACGATTCCCCAGGTCCCCTTTGAGCAAACTACAGCTTCCTTCTCTGAGAAGGATCACAGAGTTCAGTTCAACATTTCTGCTCGATAGCCAAGACTGTGGGACTGGATTCACTTTCATTGACTTTCTCTGCAGATTTCTCAGAGTTAGGTTGTGACTGCCTTTCTCATAAAGAACCTCAGCCACCAAAACTAGCATGCTACCTGCCAGCTTGTTACTTGGACACAACAGATGGAGTTAAAAAAAAAAAATATCAAGAAATTAATCACTTACTTGTTCTTTTCCAGATGGATTGTGTATTCTTTTCCTTCTATCTCAATAGCATACAACACCTTGTCCTGAATATAAAGATAAAAGACTGTTAAAGATCTCTTCCAGCACAAAGCAGGCTAGGATTCTACACATCACTTCCACACATGGAAGCTGCCTGACCCTGAGCAGACAGACTTTCCCTGTTAGATCTTGCTGGTTGCACCGCAGCAGAAATAAGCACGTGGAGGTGAGCCTGAAGCCAGTTTTATAACTGTCCCTACCTCCAGAATCTGGCATTTCTTGAGTAGTTGGGGAAAAGTCACATGAAGGAAGCTATTTCAAAGTTTTCACATTCCTTGTTTATAAGACTTCCACAGATAAATTGAGTTACAGCTGGAAAGGACAATACTGTTTTATTACTGAGCACAGTGAGCTGACTTCACTTAACATGGAAGGACCCTAGTTGCTAAGTAGATAAGCTGAATCACCTGAACTCTACATTAAATATCACAGCAAGAGCACTACTAGTGCTACTAATGACCGCAATACACTTTAAGGCATTTTTCTGAATATTAAATTCTGCCAAGGTTTATAAGATTTGTGACTAAAACAGTTGGCCTAATCCACCTCGAGGTGTGCAGCCCTTGGTTATGTGATTACAGCACAACAATACAGGCTGGAAAGTACCCCTGAGGTATCCAACCACTGCTCAAAGCAAGACCAGGCAGCTCAGAGCTTCTTCCACTCACATCCACAGCATATCCCAAGTTAATAATTTCACCTCTCTGAAACTCCTCCTGCTTAACAACTCTACTACACCTCTTTTATACTCAGATGAAAGATCCTTTGTTGCAGCTTGTAACCTCTGCAGCAAGGAAGCATCTCCCAGAACTTGGCTGGAAGTGAATGCTATATGCAGTGTCTTTTGTAAGGAGGGATACTTATTTGCTGCAAGATGACTTGTGTGATTTGTTTGTGTGTGAGAACTTAAGGTTGATTTTCAACAGACTTTGTTAGGAAGAAGATACTGAACTGAGGGTATTGGTAACCCAGTACCTGTGTTGAGGAGACACTGGAGGTCTCTCGTCGCTCTCTTCCTAACTTCTGTGGGATTATAACCTCGTAGGAAGACAACTGAGAGATCTCCTGGAAACCTGGAAAGCAAAAGAGAATTGCAACCACCAAGTTAGTCTGGCCAAAGAAACAAACAAGAAGGATGAGGCAGAGGGGAGAAAATGCCACGTGCAAATCCCATCTCATATTCCATCTCCTTTCATTAGCAGAAATCAGAGCACCTAAAGCAGGCCAGCACAGATAACTTGCTCAAGGGCACGCAGAAGGATGGTGCCAAATTCAGGACTCTGAGCTGCAGAACGCCAGCCCTGCCTGCAGCCTCCTCTGACCCCCCTGGGGCTCCAGCAGTGCTCAGCTCCCAGCCAGCCCCTGCACATCTCACCAAGCTGCTGACTGAGCCAAAGCTCCTCGTGTTCTTAGAGAGCACTTACAGACCTCATAAAAACAACCGAAGAGGAACAGGCAAGCAGCCTTTTCCAGATTCCTTCATAAATTATTTGCACATGCAACACATCACCTGATTGAATTAAAAAAAAAAGACACCACTTTTTGCAAAGTTCTGCACAGACACGTAAACAATAACAGATTGCACACGCTAATCACTTTCCCCATCAGCATGCTGCTGCCTGGAGCTGCTCCCTGGGCCGCCCTGTGCAGGATTAGCAGCAGCACTTCTCCTAGCTCATGGCAATGGAATCAATGAGCTCATCAGGAGAGCTCGAGCTGCAGGACCCAGGGGCAGGGAATAGCTGTGCTCCTTGGCACCGTGATGTGCCTGTGGTGGTTTTATTTTTGTGGAAGCAGAAGTATTGCAGGACAACCATCTGTCACACAGCAATGCTGTCACGTGGGTATAGGCTGGATTTCTTTTCAAGAAATAAAAACAAAAAACCACGGGATGCATTCTGCAGCACAATTCTCATTAATTACTGTGATTGCTGGAGAGGAAAAGAAAAAAAAAAAAAAAGTATAAAAAAAATTAATCAGAGAAACTTCCTGAAAATAGCCTTTATGTTCAGAGGCCACAGAAAGTACAGTGTCAGAACCTCCCTGGCCCCAAGCACAGGGAAGGGCTGCTTCCTTCCCAGATGACCCATCACACCATGTGCCCCAGTATGGCACTGCTCTTCATTTCCAGCCACAAGGCTCACGTCCTGCCCCAGGCCATTGCACAGCCCTTCTCTGCCATGCTCCAACCCCACAGCCTTTATCACAGGGACAGAACCATTGGCCCCACGGTGCACAGCAGGCTGCGTGCTCCCCCCTCCCCAGTCCCCCTCCCAGCAGCTGGGAGAGTGAATCATTGCACAAAGCAGTGGGAGGGATTTCTGGGAACGGCAGCTCTCAGAGGCACAGCAGTATGGGGAACTCACTTCCAGCTCTCAGAGCATCCTGACACCTCACCTCCAGCTTTCTGTCCTTCCCCACTTCACTACCACCACGCTGGGGAGCAAAAAAAGTGGCTACAATGCCTTCCTTTTCCCTTCACTGTGCAAAAAACTCACCAGCAATGCCTGCAGGAAGATGCCACCCTCCAGGATGGACGGATGGATGCTGCCCATGAGAATCCATCCCCACCTTTTAGTACAAAGACAACTCACTTCATAGCAATTTGTTCTGAAGGAGGTGCAGAAGAGCAAAAACCGAACCCAGATATTCAGCTGGTTTGTAGGTTTGAAGATTTCACATTGTGTTCTCCCAAGATAAGCTCTTTTTTGCTTTTTTTTAGCTTTTACCCCACTGCCTGATGAAAAATCTTACTGTAGTGTAATGAGCACAGTTGCTGTGCACAGCAGCTTGCAATAACCTACAGGGCTTCATGCACTGCTCTTTGTGCACTGCACCTGGGAGCCCATTGCTTATCATCTCACCTGGCTGTAGCACACGCTATTTCCAAGAAGGAAAAAGCAACTATAACCACTGTATTTATCTTGTCTCATTAAAGACTGCCTTAATTACCAAGCAACTGGGAAGAAATGAATCACCTTCCCTCCCCGCCCCAGATCTGCAGTGAGAACTTTGCGAGTGGGAGCAGGAAAGCCCTCCAAACAAGCCAGGTTAGGGCTCTTCAGACACAAAGCTCAGATGTCAGGCCCTTACCCTGACAGGTAAGATCTGCATTCAGAGGTCAGACAGCATCCCCACCTTCACAGACCATGGCACGCCTGCTGGCTCAGTTACATCAACACAACCACAGTCGCCTACACCAACACATCACCTCATTCATCACCCTTCTGTTACTGTAACTCCTTCCCAAGCCTGTTACAGTGAGATCAGATAGACACCCTTCATGGTAGGAAAAATAAACAAACAGAAGTTTCAGCACCAGCTTTGGTACCACTAAACAGAACAGAACAGTCTCACTGCACAAAACCAAGCTTCAGCATGCAGCTGCATGGAGCCTGCATGCACCCACCTCACAGCCACCTGCTGCTCCAAGGAAGGCTGAAGCTGTTTTAAAAGTTTGGTCAGGCTTCCTATGCTTCATGAAAGATGACTTTGTGTATTTATTTACTTACATTGGTTTATTTTTTTCCCCACACCAAGCAGTAAGGCTGATTCACTTGCAGCTTAAGCTACTCTCAGGCTCATTTCCTCTCCTGCCAAGACACTCCTGCACCCCATTCATAAAGTGCAGACAATTACTTCCACCTCAGAAAAGCACTTTGCATCTGTCCTTCCAAAGGCTGCACCTTACTGCTGGACATTTTTCTCACCCTCACATTACCTGGACTGCTAATCCTTTCTGACTGCAAATTCAATAAGCATTCTCTGTATCCCATTATTAGAACCACAAAGGACTTTGCCAGGCAGCACCTGTTTCAGGAGAGACCTGTGTGATCAGGAACACAGATGTCCCTGCAGAATGACACTCAATCATTGATCACTTGTGTTACACTCCAACCTGTTACGTGCAGGGGAAGGCAGGTCTCCTTGTGTCTCTCCTTGTGTCACAGACCTGTTCAGAAGGTAGGAAAAGATGACCAGCTGTCACAGCAAGAGAAGCACGTTCATCCACTTGATTAAATATTTGTTTAGCATTAAACCAGACAAGAATGATTAATGTAACTTCTCTTAACATTTTACTGGAGGTGCTGGAAGTTAATGAGGATACTGAGCATTCCTATGGCAATATTTGCTGGAATGCTCTCATGTCCCTCATGCTGAAATCCCAACTGATGCTGTAAGTGCTTCCTGCCTAGACTCCTACTACTCCTTCTGTCCTCTCCACAGCCTGATCAGTCTGCAGGACAGCAGCTCCTCTTGTTCTGTGAGAAGAGCCATTGCTCTCGTTTCCTGGTATCACCACTAACACCTCACTTTGAAGAGAAACAGAGCAAAGCCACACCACGGTGCCAGACGTCAGAGCCCACCCAGACACCCTTTCTCCCAGGCTGGGGGCCCAGGAGCTCCTGCCCTCCCACCCGTGCTGCTCCCAGAGCCCACTCACTTCCTCCAGATCTCAGCAGCCCTTTGGATGTCAGCTCCCTTCACAGCAGAGGTTCGTGGGAATGCATCTTCTCAGAAACGCTGCTGTCTACGTTTGGTCTCCAAAGGAAACCACGCAGCACACATTCAATCACAATAGAACTCAGTAGAGTTGAGCAAATAAACTTTTTTTTTTTTTTTTTTTCCTTTATCTTAAGAAATGAGAAATTCAAGACAGGCAAAAACTACAAAGTCATCTTTCAAACTTCCTTTTTCCAGAAACAAATTGCTACAAGAAGCGACGTGAGCTACGCTGATATTTCTTTTCTCTTTTTATTCTTCACACAGAAATAACCACAAAAACCTCTTTACCCTGCAGAACGATTGTCCCAGATCTCTCAAAACACAGGGGAGGCAGGGCCGTGTTTCTCATGAACTGAAGAATTATCCTAACCAAACAATGCACTTCCTTCTAAAATTTAAACCCAAGCATTCAGACACTTAAAAAATTCCTTTAAAGACTGATAAAGAGCAGCAAGGCCATCCTGATATCAGAGAAGAGACCAAGAGGCAAGAAGCAAAGCCCCTGCCTATGGCAGTGATGCTTTGGTTCTCTATGAATTTACACAGCCAAAGGCTGAGGTCTTCTACAGACACACATGGGAGAGGAAAAGCTGCGTGACACTCAACCCCTTATGGCCACCTGCCATTCTACAATTACATTAATTCAGGAATTTTTAATTAGCAGTTTCCGGCAACACCTCATTTCTGCCTCATATCTCACCTCATTGGGGAGCAGCCACAGCACTCACATCCCAGCCCAAGAAGCTGAAGGTGTGGATGAGCTGAAGCAGGTGACTTGTTTCTCCCCTCCCATCCGAGCTCAGACATGATAATAGACAAAGGTCTATTATCCTTCGTCACAGACTGAGGATGACTAGCTGGGATACAGCTGTCACAGCAGCACTGCCTGCACACCTCCAGTAACACCTCTGACCTGCAGCTCCTCCTATCCCAGCAGGGATGGAAGCACCAACCCTCTGCCAGCAGCAGCCTGTGGTACACACAGCACCTATGGGTGCAACACCTGGGGCTGCAGGGCCAGCCAGCAGCCTCCTTCCAAGTCAGTCCAGAGCAGCACGTTGGGTGCTAAGCAAGCAACTCACAGCTGAGCCACTCAGACCACAGGTGTATTATTTTTCAGCACTATAAGCTTCAGACAAGCTTTCTCAATTATGAAGTCTTGACAATAAAGCTGTGTGTTCATGACACACAAGTTTAACATGCTACTCTTTCCACAGAAAGAGCACAACAACAGATGAAACATTTTAGCCTATCATCTACATGGAGCATCAGGATCAGCATCCTTGAAGCCCAGAGCAGAGTTTGAATTCATTAGAAGTCCATAAATGGAGTAAGGGCTTCAAAGAACTGAAACTACAACAGAGCACAGTGTCAACTCATTAAAAGCCTATAAACAAAGCACGGTGTCACTGCGTTGTCACAACTGCACTGTGTTGCACTTGAGATCCTGCACAAGGAGCAGCTGCTTGGATCCCTCCATCCCCCATCCATCCCCCAGTGATGCCCTCAGTGCCTTCAGCCATGGCTGCAGCTGTGCACGAGGAGCAGGGCAGCTGGATCCCCATCATCTCACTGCATCATTTTGGTTGGCGACCCAGCACATAGCAGGGGGATTGAAACTTGATGATCATTGTGGTCCTTTTCAACACGGGCCATTCTATGATTCTATGATCCCGAATGCAGCGTAGACACCATGGCTGTATGGTCACCTCCATGCAGGACAGCACAAGAATCCTCCAAGCTGGGCAGCAGCACTGTTGTATCCGCTATTTAACAGGCTGCCCAGAGAGGCTGTGGATGCCCTGTCCATCCCTGGAGGTGTTCAAAGCCAGGTTGGATGGGGCCCTGGGCAGCCTGGGCTGCTATGAAATGTGGAAGTTGGTGGCCCTGCGTGTGGCAGTGGGTTGGAGCTTCGTGATCCTTGAGGTCCCTTCCAACCCTTGGCCATTCTGTGATTCTCTGCTCGCCGAGTGCTTCTGGAAGGGCTGTGACCACGCTGCCCATCCAGACCCACGATTCCCCATGGACCAGCAATCACCTGCAGCCCGAACACAAACATCCCTCCCAGCATCCCTCCCAGGCTGCGCAAGGTGACGGCGAGCAGCCCCAGCAGCTCAGACCCCCACGCTCCACCTTTCCCACGACAAAAGCCCGCAGCGCAACCCAACAACCGTCACCCCGGAGTCGGGCAGGGAAAAAAAACAGAATCCCCGCGTCTCCCGGGCCGCAGAGGCCGCTTCGTTTCGCTCCACCCCGGGGTCGCGTCCCGCACTCACCCGCGGGGCCCGGCAGGGCGGGCGCGGCCAGCAGCAGCAGGAGGAGAAGGAGGAGGGGAAGGCAGGGGCAGCTCCGTGCCGCCCAAGCCATCGTGCCCCGCGTCGGCCGTGCGGATCTCGGAGCGGGCAGAGCGCCGGGCTTATGCAGCCGGGCCGAAGCCTGCGCTGCGCCGCCCCCCGGGCGGGGCTGCTCCGCCCGCCGCCTGCAGCACGGCGGAGACGGGGCGGACCCCGGGGGCAGCGGCCGTTTGTCGGGGCTGGTGTTGATTCGCACTGCGAAGCCCCGGCTGCGGGTTTGGAGCTCAAAGGCTGCGGGATGCGCGGCGTGGGGAGGTCCGCAAAAGCACAGCTGGATGAGAGAAACAACAAGGTTGGAAAAGACCTCCAAGATCATCCGGTCCAACCGGCTGCCTGTCACCAATAGGAATCACTAAACTATGTCCCTCAACGCAAAATCCAAACGTTCCTTGAACACTTCCAGGGTTGGTGACTCCACCACCTCCCTGCGCAGCCCATTCCAGTGTCTGACCACTCTTTCAGAGAAGCAGAATTTCCTGACGTCCAGCCTAAATCTCTCCTGGCGCAGCTTGAAGCCATTCCTTCTGATTCTATCACCAGTTACACAAGAGAAGAGGCCAACCCCCAGCTCACTACAACCTCCCTTCAGGTAGTTATGGAGAGCAATATGGTCTTCCCTGAGCCTCCTCTTCTCCAGACTGAACAACCCCAGCTCCTTCAGCCACTCCTCATCAGGCCTGTGTTTCAGACCCCTCACCAGCTTTGTCACCCTCCTTTGAACCCACTGCAGGGCCTCAATGTCTTTCTTGCAGTGAGGGGCCAGATGGAGGGCTCCAGAAACCCGAGGACACAGACAGTTGGTCCCAAAACCAGCTTATGTATGAGATGTCAGTGTTCTACACTTAGCTCAGCTGTGTTTTGGAGAGGTGTTTAATGCGTAGCTGTGCTACCAGAGGCAGTCACAGATGTGATGCTCTGAGCAGAAGGTAGTAAACTCTGACGGTGTTTCATTCTGGAGTTTATTTCCCTTACTCACCTGTATCATGTGGGATCAGAGAGGAATGCTAATGTGTGCTTTATCTCCACGTGCTTCACACTGTAATGCAGGTAAAGCACTCAGCTGGCTGCTTGATGGGATCAATGTGTCTGAGAGCTGCCCCACACAAGCTGACAGCAGCAACAGCTTTGGGCTCGATGTGCCTGAAGCACATCCCTGTAAGAAGTTGTGCAAATCTTGCACAGAAAGTGCTTAGAAATGCTTACACAGCCAGGCTGCAGGGCAGGAGTGTGGCATTGATGAGAGCTGCACTGTGCCACCCACAGCAGCACTGCTGGAATGAGAGCTCAGCACTGAAGCCCTGCAGCACGGGGCTGAGCTGAGCTGACCTCAGCCACATGGAGCAGCACCGTGGCTCTGGAAGGGTTCTGCTGATTGAGGAGGAACATCTGTCCACTTCCTCCTGTGACAAGGACTGCCAGAATCCAGCTTTAGAGTTTGGCACTACATTTCTTAGAGAAAAACCAATCACCTGCATTATAGCGTGAAGCACATGGAGATAAAGCTTCACATTAGCATTCCACTCTGATCCCACATGATACAGGTGAGTAAGGGAAATAAACTCCAGAATGAAACACCGTCAGAGCTTACTGCCTTCCGCTCAGAGCATCACTGCCTCTGATAGCACAGCTACGCATTAAACACCTCTCCAAAACACAGCGCAGTGCCTTCCTCTGAGAGCAGATGGCATAAACAACATGTGATAAATTACTCACGTCACTGAGCAGGTTGTGGAGAAGCTGCAGTATAGTAGACAGAGCATGCTGTAGTATAAACAGCGTATGCCTGCACACACCCACACTCTCACGGGTCTGGCTGATATTTATGGTGTTTTAAAAATAGCTTTTGAGTGCATGTGAATAAACACCTGACCAACTGGAGCAAGCCTTCTCTTCTGGCCTAATGATGAGTTCTTGGAAGGTACAGGAGGAAGCTTGTACTGCTGTTGCTGCAGTGAACAGTTAAGGAGCAGGGCTGCTTGGCCCTTCACATTCCAGAAATCTACAGCCATTTTTTTCCAGAGCTGTGAGAAGACAACCTCTGACTCGGGTTTCTTTCCCTGGAGCCTCTAGCAAGCAGATAACCTCCTGTTCCTGTGGGAAGGAGGAAACAACTCTGCTTCCTGAAGCCAGTTTTACTTACTCTAATGGACCACAGCACAAAGTGAGACAGAAAGCCAGCACAGTAAGTAACATAATTCTGCAAGGTAAGGCAGAAAATTTTATTCCAGCCTGATGTTAGGAAAAACACCGTGTGGGATACAGGATATACATCTTCAACCTCCATAGAAGTTGTGCATGACTTCTGAGTCAGGTAATATCCAGTGCTGCTTATACCTTCCCTGAGGTACATAAGGCTTCCCAGGGATTATGATCTTATCACAGATCACAGTTATCACTGTGCATAGTACAAATAACACACAAATATGAATCATACCATGAAAAAGTGGTTCCTGCCTGAGGGGCATGAGATTCCCAGCTTTGCATTTAGCAAGAGCTGTACACATCTCCTTTGACTTCTCCTGCTGTTCACCACTGCTGTTCCAGCCCTGCAATACAGAAACACACCTCAAAGCCTTGAACTGCAGAAACAAACCAGAAAGGAGGTGGGAAGGATTTGAACCACATGTTTTGGGCCAAATGTGAACCTGCCAGCTCTGGAATCAATCTTGCCTATATGGATACCTGTGGGCCCATTGAGCCTTTGGGAGCTGGACAATAGACACTGCAGAATTGCAGTTCAGTGAGTCCTGTGCTTAAGCAGAGAGCAAGGGGATGGGAGAAGACACAGAACAAATTCCTCAAATGAGGTGTTTGTCATTTGTCAGTTATTTCCATAATTCTTTGCAAGAAAAGAAATTTCCCAGAAACCCCCCTGATAGGACTGGGCATTGCAGTCCCTCTCTCATTGAATGACAAACATTTATCTTAGTCAGAGTGAAGGCCACAAGGACTCCAACTAAACCAGCTAAATTTATAACAGTGTTTTTAAATAGCAAAGTCAGACGTGTCATGTTCTCTCTACAACCTCAGTCCTGCTGCTTCCACATCCTCTCCACGTGCCAGGTGCATGGTGTTTGTTTATAAACACTGCAGAGAAAACAAATTAAGGACTCTGGATGCAGTCAGGACTTTCCTGACATCACCAGCAACAATCCAGCTGGCTTAGGAAGCACGCTCCTTAACACTAGCTGAGTGATCACTGCCTGACTGGCACCTACAAACATTGGTAATGGCTCTGTTTCCCAAATACATTCTTATCAAATTATATCCTTTGCCCAGCCTCCAACTGGAGTTAATGAATGCCACGTACCTGCCTCAAAGTGTGCTCAGCATTTCCAATCTAAAGACCTCAAAGCATTGGGGAGTGAGAGATCAAATTTGGTATTCCTCTGGAGAAGGATACTGAGGGAAAAAGAGAGCAGCAGATTTAGAGGGTGAATAGCAGGATCTTCATCTCCAACCCTCTACCTTTATACTGCTGAGCACGCTTCAGTTAATCCCCAAGTTTCATTCAGAAAGCCCTTAAAGAGTGATTTCTACACCTCTAGGCCTAATAGAGAAGGGCCAAAGGAGTCTCCTAATGGCAACCTCTCTGTACAAGGGGCACCGGAAGCTGAGATACACAGATTCTACCAGCTGACTGCCTCAGATGCTTTCCTAACTAATGAGAAGCACAATGAAAGCACTGGGTCCCCATTTATCTTCAAGACATTTCCAAAGTCACACCCCAGTGAGTTCACAGATGTGTTACGCAACCTTCAACATACTGATAGAGCCATTTGGAAGGCTCTGTCCTGTTTATGGCTGAGACAGAGTTATTTTTCTTCCAGTAGCTGCTACAGCACCACGTTCTAGATAGAATCATAGAATCAATTGAGTTGGAAGAGACCCTTAAAGGCCACCTTGTCCAACCCCCTTGCAATGAGCAAGGACACCCACAGCTCCATCAGATGCTCAGAGCCCCATCCAGCCTGAATTTGGGTGTCTGCAGGAACAGGACAACAACCACCTCTCTGGGCAACCTGTGCCAGTGCTGCACTACCCTTACCACAAAATAATGTTTTCCTTATATCCAGTCTAAATCTCCCTTCTTTTAGTTTGAAATCATTTCCCTTGTCCTATCAAAACAGCCCCTATTAAAAAGTCTGTCTCCTTCTTTCTTACAGCCCCTATTAGTTACTGAAGGGTTGCTCTCATGTCTCCCTGGAGCTTTCTCTTTTCCAGGCTGCACAGCCCCAGCTCACTCAGCCCATCCTCAAAGGGAGAAGTTCCATCCCTTGAAGCATTTTTATTTAGCTTCCTCTGGATGTGCTCCAGCAGGTCAGTGTTTCTCCTTCTGCAAAATCCCAGCTGAGGGCACTGCAGAGTTGCCTCCATGTCTATTTAGTGCCTGAGGTTCACGACCCTTGTAGGACCCAGCAGGATGGCCATTGCCATGCTTTGTATTCTAAGCCAGGTGAAACCATTGTGTGACCACACCTGCTGCTGCTAAGCTCACAGCATCATGCAGGTGGGGTGGGCTGCGCAGTAGCAGTGGAAAGGAGGATATTGCAGTTCCCCACCCTGCTTCACGCTCTGAAATTTGGAACGTAATTAAACGTATTTAATTCTGACTTTTATTAACTGCATGCAAAAAAACAGAAAGAAATCCACCCCAAAACAAATAGATAGGGACAATAACATTGGTAACGCACTGGTATTTTAGCTGCTGCAGAGCAGGGCTTACAGTAATTAAGGACAATTCAGCCTCTTGCACTGCCCTGCTAACGAGGGGGGAGTGGGGGCAGAACTGGAACTGGTTAAAGGTGTTTCCCATGCTACACAGCACTGTGACGAATAAAAAACAGAGTGCTTGGGCAGAGCTGTTTGACACAGCACCACAGAACGGCCAGGGTTGGAAGGGACCTCAAGGATCACGAAGCTCCAACCCCCTGCCACACGCAGGGCCACCAACCTCCACATTTCACAGCAGCCCAGGCTGCCCAGGGCCCCATCCAACCTGGTCTTGAACACCTCCAGGGATGGACGGGGCATCCACAGCCTCTCTGGGCAGCTGTTCCAGCACCTCACCACTCTCTCATAGTAAAGAAGAACCACACACCTTGAGGAAACGCACCCACAGACCGAGAAGGCCGGGATCACAAACCCAAAGCACCACAAACGAAACCTCACCACGCCCTCACACCGCCGCGGCCGCTTTAAAAGAAGCGGGCTCCTCCCTCGTCCCGCCCTCGCTCTTTTCCGATTGGCTGCCGCGACGCCGGAAGCGATCAATCACTTCCGGGTCTATGTGTACTTCCGCATCTCTTCGCCTCCTTCCGGCTTAGCTCTGATTCGTTGCTGACGACGGTCTCCCGCCTCTCGAGCTAAGAACACGTTCTCCTATTGGTTGTCGGCAGCGCGACGGAAGCGGCGGGGACGGAAGAGCTGGGTAGGCGGGAGCGGCGTTTCCTAGCAGCGGGCGCCGCCATGGCGCCGCGGCGCGGCGGGCCGCTGGGCTACGCGCTGCTGTGCGGACAGGCGGTGCTGCTGCTCGGCAACCTGCTGCTGCTGCACGGCGCCTCGCGCGGCCTACCGCACAACGGCAGCGAGCCGGAGCCGCCGGGACCGGAGCCGCCTGCTGCCACCTGGGCCTACAGCGATCCGCAGGCGCCTCTCGTCCTCTGCACGTACCTGTGAGCGCCGGGCCGGGCCTCGCGCGGAGAGAAGGCCCCGCGGCGCGGCCTTCACCGCTTCCTCCTCCCCCGCAGCCCCGAGGAGTTCGTGGAGTGCGACGAGCCCGTGGACCACGGCGGGAACGCGACGGCGCAGCAGGAGCTGGGCCACGGCTGTGTAAAGGTGAGGGCCGGGCCGGGGGCGGCGGGGGCCGGCTGAGGGCTGAGCTCAGTGTCCCCCCCTCCGCTCCCCGTCCAGTTCGGCGGACAGGCACACGGCGATGTGGATCACACGCGGGTGCAGTGCCGGGCCCTGGACGGCATCGAATGTGCCGAGCCGCGGAGCTTCCTGCGGGGCAGCCGGCCCTGCGTCAGGTAGGGGCTCTTCTGGAGCGAGTCACAGCCGAGACTGGGCTCAGGCAGCCTCGGGGTGGGGGGCAGAGGTTGGCTGCCCTCCCCCCCAACCCTCCCCTGGCCACCTGCTGCAGGTACACCGGCCATTACTTCATCACTACTTTGCTCTACTCGTTTTTCCTGGGCTGCTTCGGTGTGGATCGCTTCTGCCTCGGCCACACGGGCACTGCTGTGGGGAAGCTGCTGACTCTGGGAGGTCTCGGGATCTGGTGGTTTGTGGATCTGATCCTCCTCATCACTGGGGGGCTGATGCCCAGCGATGGCAGCAATTGGTGCACTGTGTACTGAGCAGAACCAGAGTGGTTCCCCGGAGCTCACTGGAGATGGACTCCTCCTCTTGCTCCAAAGCATCAGAACAAACTCCACTTGAGGACTTCTGCGTTGCACAAATATGGATTTACAAAGCTATAACTTAACCTGCAGAACAATTGTTCCTGTTAATTTCTCTGTACATATGTTGGACACAAAATTGGGTATATATTTTGCTCGTTTAAAACAATCTGAGCTTTTTTCCTCTCAAGTGATAAGTTTGACAACTCAGACTTTGCAAACACAAGTGGTCAAATTAATAAAGTCTGGAAAGAGCTGACTCCACTTATTTTTGATGTTAGTACTCTGCAGACAGAGATGCAGGCCTCCAGCCTGTGGTTTTGTGTGGTGGTTTAGCAGACATTTAAAGCTGAAACCTAACAGTGTTATAGAGGGGAAGTAACAAGCTCAAATTCTAATTATTTGCTTATTCCCATATGCATTTGCTACACATTGAAGCTGAGTAAGATCTAGCAGAGAGACTGTACCCTTCTGAAGAATGTCACTTTCCTCTCTTTCAGGCTGGAAAAGCCACAGTACAGCAGAAATAAATTCAGGATGTAAAAGTAATATTGTCCACATACTGTGAGAGAAATAGGTTTGGGGATCTTTTGGTTGAGGTTTTGGTTTGTATGGTCATATCAGCTGCTGCGTAGGCAAAACTCAGAGTTACAGCAGGTACTGTTTCTCCTTCCCAGTAGCTACTTCAAAAGCACGTTTGAAGTGAATTGAAGAAAAACTATGGATAAACTATTTTGCTTTGGAAATAAAAGAACCTGAGAACTTCAGCCATGGCACAGAGTGCGTGCAGCACTGGAACAAGGAGAGGCCTCAAGCAACTGCACGCACACAAAAGAGGAAGCTCTGCCAGATGCAGTTTGAGAACTTACCAAGTTGAATAAAAACGGGAAAGGGAAGCTACAGCAAAATACAGGCAGCCAGAACCAGACACAAAATCCATATATGCAAAGGTCCAGTAAGATTTGACATAAAATACAGCAGATGTATACTTTCCATTCTCACAGAGTTCTGCAAACTGAGCACCCTCCACTTGCTTGCATTTAGCTGCCTTCTGCTAATGTTACTTCTACTTCTGTCCTGTGGAACTGCAAAAGGTTTCAGTCTGGCAGGGAATTAATTGTGCCTGTTCCAGTTTTGCTTTGTGGTTTGTTGCAACAACTCCTCCTCTCTGGGGAATGGGATTTATATCCCATTTAGGTCACAAGTAATCTGAGTTTGGCAGCTTTGAACGGGTCTCAGGGTAGTGGGGTGAGGTGGGGGGGGGAGCCTTCATTATAAAACTACCACATTCTTCAGCCTAGTGGAACAACAGGGCTGGAGAGCCCACGATGGGAAAAAAAAAAAAAAAATTAATTTGTGAGCCAGAAAGAAAAAAAAATAATAATCCTGTGTGTAAAAGCCCATCATCATTAACATCTCCCCGTGTTCTCAGCCCGGCAGCTGCCAGCTCACAGCAGGGGCTCACATTCTTTCCATGAGTGAGTCTGTCATTAACTACAGTGAGGGGTACCCAGGGCATTGCTGATACCCTTCGTTGTGCCCTTGTACTCAGCAAGGCAGAATTCACTGGAGCTTCCCTGGCTGCAGGGATTCAGCCCATCTGATCTGAACTTCTTTGCTCTGCAGTTCCCACATAAAATTCTCTCTCGGGGATTTCAATAATAATACGTGAGTTACTCTTACTTTTTTTTTAATTGCTCTGAAATTAAAAGGGCTTTTGAGCATTTAGAAAAAAGAAAAAGCGCTCAGTTATTATCTTCACTTAATAACAGATACAGAAATTTACATTCGTTAGCTGCCACAGAGAGTTATATTGCATGATTACACGAGCACAGGGTCTGACTTTATTCTCACATAAAGTCAGCTTCCCTGCTTTTAACTCCCAATGTGAGCGGGGCTAATGGAAAACATTTCAAAGCAAATTTGGGTGGAGGAGTTCTCTCCTTGTAGGACGTCTGGCACTGTAAATGAAAGGAGTGAATTTACTTCCTGGCTGCTCCTTCCCGGTGCGCGGCTGTGGCTGAGCGCTGCGCGGCCGCATGCAAAGAACGGAGACGCCCACGGGGCAGCGGCTGCTGATTACAGCTCGGCTCTCACAGCCCGATCGGGGAGTTGTAGGGCAGCGCTCACCCCCTGGATCCCACTGACCCTGAACGCAGCGCTGTGCGGTCCCACAGCCCCGGGGCGCTGTCTGGCACTTGGTCTGGCGCTTAGCCGATAGCATCTGTCTGCACGCAGCCCACGTCCCGCCAAGCTCTTTGTACCTTCAAAATGAAACCCTCCACGCCTCCGAAGCGTGGGGGAATCGGTGATGGAAGGAGGGGTTGCCTGCAGGGCTCCCTTTGCAGCGCTCGGAAAGCAAAGGCAGCAAATGGCTCATCAAGAGAACGCATCAGGTGTGTGTGCCCATTGTGTGCCAACAAACTGCCCCCAAATGCCTTCATTTCCTTTCACCGTTCTTCTTACCAAGCACAGCACCAAAAGAGAGCCTGGAAAAGCACCTGGGGTTTCCTTCTTTATTTACAAAGAGGCAAAAGAGAGTTCCATCTGCAGCCAAAACCCACCCGCAGGCTGAGGGACCCCCGGTCCTAAGAGCACTTGGAGCACAGCTGGGAACCATTTGGGTATTTTCATATAAAAGAGCAAACTCTCACATCACTTCCCATGCAAAACCCTTGGAGCCTGCACACATCTCCCACCAATGCATCCTTCTATCCCAGAGATGAGGAGGGTGGGAATGGGAGAAGAGAGATTGTTGCGACAGCACTGCAGCCACAGGTAGTTACCTTCCTGGATAATTAACCTTAATTGTGCAACTAGCTTCTGCTCCACCATCCCAGGCCTGAGGAAACTTTGCAATTGCTAAGCAACAAGGCTTGGTGCTGTGTTTGAAGCCTTGCACAAAGGAACCATCATTTAATGGGTTCCCAAAATGAGGTCAGAGCGCCGACATCACCCAGTGCTGTGAGTGTGAGCGACAGCCCAAAACCTCCAGGGAACAGAGCACCAAACCAGCAAGCAGAGGTCAGCCGAAGGCAAAAAAAACAAAGGAAAAAAGCAAAAATGAACAGCGTAACTGAGGTTTCTACAATTAAATAACAAATATTAACATTCTCCCAGTACCATTTGCATTGTTTTCCACTCGTTTTCATTATTTCAGTGTTCTCCAGCACTCCTGCACAAAGCTGCTCCTGCCCCCTGGTCTGGGGGATCCCATTCACCTTCCCCCACTGTATAAAGTGTATCTGCAGCTGCTTCTCCATGGGTCACAACAGACACACAGGAAAGTAAAGTAATGCCATCTGACAACATCCTGCCACGTTGGGCTGATTTTGCAGAGCAGAGAATGCATAATAACCAAAAGAAAAAAAAGATAACTACATAAAGCAAAGGGACACCTTGCTAACTGCAGAGCACACATTCCAGCACTGCTGGGCTTGCAGTGCAGCCCCACACCTGCAACCCTGATCCTTCAGCTGCAATGCAGGTTTGGGCAGCTCAGCTCCAGCACTGCTGTGGTGCATTAGGAGGGGAAGCAGAGCCCCTGCCCTGCATGCAGCTCTGAGTGCACACAGCACCAAGCACTGCTTGCAGCACCCATGGCATCCTACATGTGCTGTCGGGGTGAAGGCATCAAACAATCACTCCATGGGGAAGACTTGCATTTTCCATGTGCTATGTGTCACACCTCCCACAGGAGGATATTTGCTTATGGAAATGACCGGCTCACACTGCTAAGAAAGGTTCTTCTCATTTTCATTCTGAGTCAGTGCAGGGTGGTTGGACGAGTCTCCCGGGGTTCATCTACACTCTCAGCTTTTGTTGCTTTGTGCTCACGGCACTTCACTCAGACGGGTCTTTTTGGTGCCTAACAAACCCCAGAACAACCTGAGGATACCACAGCCCCGGTCACCGCTGTCCCCCAGGAGCAGCACACCTCACTGGGATGTAACAATGGCCACAGATACAAAAGGAGGAGGTTAGATGCCACTGGGTGTGCTGGTACCCCATCAGTCAGGCAGTGCATGGAGCCGATCTCCAAGAAACATCATCCACACCGCAGGCTGCAGTGCAGCTCCTGCTCCAGGCACAGCTGTGTTGGGGAAGACTGAGTGGCACAGAAGGGAGATGAACGTTCTTCCAAAGAGAAGAAAGGCCGCCTCACCCCCCTCGTGCTTCCAAATCCTCCTGCACTGTCTTCCATATTTGGTGCTCGGGGAGAAATGATGCCACACACCCATGCAGGGGGCACACCGTGGGGCAGAGGCGCCGTCAGACGTCAGAGGTCCGGATGCTGTCATCATCCAGGTCGAAGAGGAACGTCTTCTCCTTGTGGTGCTGTGGTTCCGAGCGGTGCCGCAGGCGCTGACCTGGCACAGGAGCTCCATCGCGCTCCGTCAGCGCCGGCACAAACACTGCATCCCTACTGGGCACCTCGGGCTGCCTCCTGTCCTGTGGTACCGGCGTCCAGGGCTGCCAGGCGGTGGCTGGAGCCTTGTAAGGTGTTCTCCTCTCCTGTGGCTGCGATGGCACCGAACTGCCCCCAGGTTTGGTCATGGAACAAGAGCGCATGAAGGAGATCTCCTGCAAGGAGAGAATGTTGGTTGGTTTCTCTGTGCTTCCGGAGCCACTTGCAAAGTTCTGGGACCACAGCCCTACACGTCCTTTGCAGCTCGTAAATCAGCAGCTAGATGCCAAATAGGATACAGATGGGTTTCACCTACCCTCGGGCGGGTCTTCAGGGCCTGCACTGCCCCTGCAATGGCACGGATCCAGCTGTGCATGTCCTCGGGGCTGTCTGCCTATAGGATGGGAGGAACGATGCCCAGAGTGCAGGAGTTCCACTGGGAATGGCTCCAGCAGAGCCTTGTGCCCACCACCATCCCGCCCCATACCTGGATGTAGAAGGTCCTGGAGCTCGTGATGATCTCAAAAAGGTTGTCCCGCATCAGGAGGTCACTGAAACAGTGAGAAAGAGGCACTGGTGATGCCACACTGGGTAGCAAATGTCCACATACATTCTTATAACTGGAGAATACGGGGACACATTCAGGGTGAGGGTCTCATCATGAGAGATGAATCTATGTTAATATATTCTATTTGTACTTCAGCTAACAAGGTTTGTTTTCTGAGTTTGTTTCTCATTGCAACTCTTCCAGGTTGATTTTATCAGCATCCGCCGAACAAATGGTTTCCAAGATGCTATGCAGCCACCTGTGATGGTGCAGGGAATACGCCTGTGCGTGGCTCCCAGCTGCCTCAGGAACACCTCTGTGCTGCTGTCACACAGTGCTACACACTGAGCAGCTCCTCCATTGGGAGATAAGCACCGTGTGAGCACACCCAGCACAGAGATGCCTATCAGCGGGGCGGAGAGCAGCTGCAATATCCTGCGTCCCAGCACCCCCGCCTGCACCTGGGGACTGATGGAACATGGGTTTCTTCAAAGCAAAACACAACTGAGATGTCTGCAAAGTGTCCAGAGAAAGCAAGAAGCCGCACCCAGGACATGGGGATAACACTGGAGAGCTGAAGCAAATGGGAGCCACGCAGCCCCCACGCAACAGCCGGAGTGTTCCCATAGGGGAAATTCAAGATTTGAAGGGGATTTGGGATGGGGGTGGCAGCCAAACTCCCACCCTCCCCCCACAGAAGCCTTACCCGGATTTGACCAGGCACTCGTGGGTCTTGCAGATGTCCTTCAGCAGGATGGAACGCAGCGGCTCCTTGTCCTGTGGGATGAGAGGGTCTGTACTGGGATCACCGTTCCATTGGGACACAGCAGTCCCAGCACTCAGCTCCAGCACAGCCGGCTGCTCACCTGCTCACATTTGTAGTAACTGATGGAAAACTCATCGAGGACAAAGTAGCGGCGCTTCCAGCTCTTCCTCTGAAAAACAGAGGGGACCGCTCGGCGTTGGGCTCCACACTCCCCACACCAGGGATGCCCTGGAGCATCTCCAGCCTGAGGGAGCAGCCTGCACCCATCCAGCACTCACCACATTGCCCTGCTTCACGCAGAAGCCACTCTTGATGGCTGGTGGCCCAGCGGGTGGCTTGCTGGCCGAGGCAGGGATGTAACTCTGCGAGCGGCGCAGCAGTGGATGCGCAGTCGGGTCGCTGCCCTCTGCTCCATCCCCACCATTCTGCAAATGGGAGCACACAGTTACTGGAGGGAGAGCGAGCCAGAGCATGACCTGGACACAGCAAAAGGGCTCATTGACCTTCCAGTTCCACTTCTTATGGCCAAGCTGCTATTCCCTTGCTGGAAACCGGATGCTTATAGCCCAGGTAGGAACACCACCGTGTCCCCACCCAGCACAGATTGTAGCTGAGCTCAAACATCCGTGCTCAGCTCCTTCCAGCCCCTTCCTCCCGCTCTCAGTCTGAGGTTTGCACATTGCCATAGCAGCCACTGCTGGCTCACACCCGCACCACCCTTATATGGCACCGTGTGGTTAAACCAGCAACCGCCCTGTGCTCACACTGCTCCTTCCAGCACCTTCAAGACAGTGCTTTGGTTTTCCCAGGACAGGGACCAGTTCAGCCACCTCAAGCTGCAGTGGGCAGCACAGACAACTTGTTGGATCTGTGCAAACCCCTGTTGAGCAGCTCCCCGTGCCCCAAACCACCTCCTTCTGTACCTTGGGCACATCTGCAGCACTGCCCCAGGAGCTGAGTGGGTGATGCTGCTGTGTGCTGAGGGTGATGGGAGTGTGACTCCCCAGTGCAGTCACTGAACTGTGCAGGGACAGCTCCAGGAAATGGTGAGCGTGCCCAGGAAATGGCAGTGGGAGCAGCAGCCATCTCCCCTAAGGCTAAACAGAGTGCACTGAAAATAGCCCAGCCCAATACTGATGTATTGCCTCTAAAAACAACTCCTCTGAAAAAAAAAAAAAAAAAAAAAAAAGCCAGGAAAGGACTGAGGATGGGGCTGAGGGGCAGAACCCATCCCCACATCTCGGTGGGAAGAGTGGCTGTCAGTCCCCAACACAAGCAGTCGAGGCCTGGAAGGTGGCAGTGCCACAGGGTGGGCAGGGAGCAGAGGGTTCCCTCCTCCTCACACCCCCATGTCTCATCACTCCTCAGCGTGAGACACAGCAGAGATGCTCGAGGTGCTGAGAGCAGCTATTTATACACTCTGAGTGGGAAGACATTGCAGGCGCAGCGCTGCTTTCCAAAACCAAAAGTGCCAAGCAGCCTCCAGCAGCACAGCCAGGAACAGCCTCCTCCAAAGCCTCATGCTGAGCCAGGGCAGGCACACACCAAGCACTCCTGGGCTGCTTCTCTTCCTCCCACACTTTCCCAACCAGACACCAGCTGGACACACCAGCACAACCCCATCCTTGGGGACACCCCAGCAGTGCAGCATTGCCCACAGCTCACCTGGCTGATGGAGATGGGGGTGTGCACCACCACCCCACCGATGATTTCAGTCTTGTAAGCCACCGGGGGCTTCCTGTCCTGTGCCTGCAACACTGCCGGGGGCTTCGTGACCTCAGTGGTGGGGGGTGCAGCAGCACCACCCTTTGGGACCTGCAAGGGGAGGAAAGGGAGTGTGATCCACGGGCGACTCCACATTGGTGTTCCCAGCCAAAACGCAGCCTTGGCCCTTTAAAAAACATCAATGGGGCCGACAGCCCAATTAAGGAGGGTGCGGCCCCTACCCCAGCGGTTCACAGGAGGCACAGACATGAGAGGTGGTGAATAATTCAGCATCACCCCACAGGAGCCTGCATCGCTTCTGCAGCCCGGTGCCTTTGTGGGACAATCGCTCCTTTAATTGTCCCCGCTCTACTTCCAGCCAAGGCTTAATGATGAGCGCTCATCTGCCTTAATGAGGCCGGGCTTCAGCACGTCTGGAGGGATGCAGCAGACGGATGGGTGCTTCTGCACACCCAGTGCCACGCACCGAGCACCAGCACAGCGGGCACATTGCACCTGCACTGCAAGCAGCCCCGTGCCCAATGCCTGCCTGCCCCCAGCCCCAGCTCAGCTCTGCACAGCGATGCTGGGGAGCTGCAGGAAGCAGTTTCACAACGCACGCATGGAGACATCGCATGCAGGCAGCAGTCAGTGGGCAGCAGCTGCAGCTCCTGTCAGCCTCCATCGCATGGCACAGTGCAACGGTGCGGCAGGAATGAGCTCCCCGTGCTGAACAGAGCAGAGCAGCACCCAGCTGCCTCTGTCACCATCACGAGCCGCGTGCTCTGCACCACATGCATGCACAGTGCAGAAACACAGGAACCGAGTGGTGCACGCAGAGCAGAAGTCACTGACAGAAGAGGAAGCTGAGCCTGGCACCGGGAGCAGCACCCAAACTGCCACCTCTGCTCCTGTCCCAGCACAGCCTGCATTGGGCTGGAAGGACACAGGGGTACACAGCACCCAAATTCTCCCAGCACACAGATGGAGCTGTGTTGCTTGCACACAGAGCACAGATGGTGCTTTGTGCTGCACATCCATCCCTCATCGCCCGCAGCGCCGGGGCTGCAGACACCACCGGCTGCTGGGTCAGCGCCCATCACTTCACGGCTGCATGAACAGTGCAGAAAATGAAAGGAGACTGTGGGCAAAGCCCTGGAATCTGGGCACAGCCTGCCCTGCACGGCCCTCCAACAGCACAATGCGCAGAGTTTTCAGGAAGGATGGGAACACAGCACAGAAGCATGAGAAAGGAGCCCTGTGACCCACCGTGATCTTGCTGGCACGGTTGAGAGCCTCCACCCAGTCCTGCAGGTCCTTCTGGTCGCTGGCTTGCAGGAAATAGCGCTGGGACAGAGCGTTGATCACTGCCAGGGAAGGGGCTGAGAGTCAGGAATCCCCTCTATGTGTAGTGGGGCACCCCAACCACATCTCCTGCATCCCCCCCACTCACCAAAGCAGAACGGAGTTTTGGGTTTCTGTTTCGGGGTGGCGATGCTGACCTGCAGAGCAAATTAAAGGGAAAGGATCAGCACCAGTGCTGTCGACATGCTGGGAAGCTTTCAAGGCCCTGAACGTTCAGGCTTCTGCCGGACTAATGCAGTCACTCTTGTCAGCAATTAAGGAAATTGAAGGAAAATAGCAGCGGTTTCTCCCTGAAAGTGGAGGAATCATTTATATAAGAATCACATCCCCCAGGGCTCCAAGCACAGCACTCACGGGGTATTATTCTAACAGACTTCCTCCTTCCCAGCCAGTCTGTAATGCTTCACGTATGTTTTCTCCAGCAAAGTCCCATTTTTTTGGCACACACAGAGTCGGGACTCAAAGCCCCCGGCACAACGCAGCCCCAGAGTTTGTGACCAAACGTTGTCTTACAGCAATTTCCACTCAGTCTACCACGTCTATAATTTACAAACGCGGCTCCTTCCGACGTGGGGAAGGCTCAGCCCCACAGCATTGCTTCATCTGTGCTTAATTTATAAATCATGACTCAGCAGAATGGAGGGATCTGCTCCGTTCCCTCCCGGCTCTGCTGCCCCAGCCCACAGCAAACTCACACCATGCAGTCCCAGCTGGCTGTTGCTTTATGCACCATTTCTACCCTTCCCTGGGAGAACGGATGCCTGGGGAGGGCAGCAGGTCAGGATAACGTGGCACAGAGCAACTATGCTCTCTCCAGGCCTTACCTTGGAGATGTAGGTGAGCTGCAAAGAGCCGACGGCGCCCGCTCCCATCGCCAGGTTCTGCAAAGCACACAACAGAAGGGGGGTGAGAGCAGAAGGCAGAAGAGACCCAGGGTCAGCATCGCTGGGTCAGGTTCTGCTGTGGGTTCAGGGTGCAGCCAAATGCATGCAAATGGGAATTCTGCTTTATTTGCTTTGGATGCAACTGCAAAGAGATGCAGAGTTCAGGATTGTTGGTGACCGGGCTGCTAATAGATACAATCCCACTGTGCTGCTGCTTCCTTGGAAAGCCCAGCGGAGGAACCAGGGCTACTTGGAGTGGATGAATTGCTTCCAGATGTGGCCACGCTCAACACCACTATGTGGCTTTGCCCCAAGCAGGCAAAGCCTAACGCGTCCCCACAGACCTCACCAGGCTTTGGATGGGGCTGCAGCAGTGGAAAATTCAACCCCAAGCTTGGAAAGCAATAGACGGGGGAAAAACCCTACCCAAGTGCTTTGTGCAAAAAGCATTCCCACCCATTAAACCACAGTGGAACGGGCACAAACGTGACACAGTGCTGTCCCCATGACCTGGCTGTCCCACAGCACAGGGACAGCTCAGCCTCAGGGGGACCTGGATGGGATCAACCCTGAGCCCTACCTGCGGGTTGTCCATGTACCACAGCAGGCAGTTGGCCTGCGTGTCCAGGATGAAGTAACGTCGAAGGAATTTGCCACAGGTCTCATTTTCTTCAATGTCCAGGAACCCACAGATACGGTTCTGTCGGTCCAAGTACGGCATGCCGGGCTCCTTCTGGCATCACCCTGCAGGAGGGATCAGAGGGAACAGTGAGTGCCGTGCTGCTAAATGCAGCCCCAACTTCTGCTGCCTCTCCCAGGTCTCCACAGCACACGGCTCAAGGCAGTGAGAGCAGAATGAAACTGCTCCCTCTGCACATTCGTGCTGTGGGGAAGCTGCCAGGCGAACACAGAAGTCATCCAGCGTGCTTCTGCGATGAGAAAGGAGCGCAGGGTGACTGCATCACCAAAGTAAAGCTTCCAGCCCATCTGCATCACTCCAAGAACTCCAGCACTGCAGCCAGCAGGGATGGACTGTGCTGAGTGACAGCCCAGAGCTGCCCCATAGGACAACAGAGCAGCTGCAAGGGGTTGGAATGGGCAGTGCGAGGCCCCTGGGGACCAAAAGCAGCACTGCGTGCTACAGAAAGCCTGAGCACACTCCCAGGAAATGCCCAACAATGTGCAGCTCCAGCAGGAAGCGCGAGCCGTGTGATGCAGAGTCAGCAGGGACAGCTATGGGCAGTGCCCCGTGGTGCTGTGAGCTCCAACATCCCCATGGAGCAGAGCAGAGCCCTACTGCCAGGCAGGAGATGCGGGCATCGCTCAGTCCAGCAGAGCCCTGTGGTTAAAGCATAGAGGTAGAAGTCGTGGTGATGGATGATGCAGGCTGGGGTTGGTGTGGTTTGGACAGCAGAAGGGAAGGTGACTCGTGCAGGTGCCAAAAGGAGCTCAGACAAACAAAATATCTCATGCAGAAAAGGAGGAAATACTATTTTTGAGCCCAATAGCTGCAGTGGAGTGGCAAGTGTTGTGCAAGAGCTGCGGTGCAGCTGTAGAGCAGAGGTGGGAGTAAAGGTGACAACCTGTCCCCAGACCTCAGAGCCCCACATCAGCGCACAGGAGATGGGTATCACAGCTCTGCTGGGGGAAACGGTGCTGCTTCAGTAGGAAGGGCTGCTTCAAAACAGCACATCTGCCCCGACACAAAGGGCATGTGGGTGCTTCACATTTCACTGCCTTTTTTTTTTTTTGTGGGTTTATTTTTGTGGGGTCAGGGAGTACACATGAAACGAATTCCCAAGTGACTTCAGCGGCACCCAAATGATCAGACAGAGCTTCCTGAATCACCTCCTGCAGCGAGCAAAAACCCAGAGATTTCTTCCTACAGAACTGGAAGGGACTGGGCCATGGCACAGCACTCCTGTAGCTTTTGGGGTCGGTTTGGGGATTATTACCCAGCTCCCCCCCTCCTCAGGACACACGCTGCACCTCTCCCCTTTGCCATCCCGTGTTAACAGAGCATGCAAACAGCTCAGCTTTTCCACGAGCTGACCTCGGGTTGCACCTGGATATGCAAAACTCATCGAGGAGAGGAGATAACGATAACGATCTCTCCAAACTGCCTTCGGGACAGCGCTGGATTCCCTCTTTGAGAGGAATCCGGAGCCGTTCCCCACCCTCTCTTTGGGAGCCCCGCTGCTCCCAGCTCTCAGAACTCCACCACCCCTGCTTACAGTCACCCCAATTTCACTTTTACATAGGAAAATGATGAAAGCAGCAGCTCCGGCTCTGTCAGCCTGCGGGCATCTGGTCCTGCCGTTCAGGAAGAGGTTCGCTTTACACTAAACGTTTACTATTTACACAGCACTTTGTAAATCCAGAGCCGTAAATATTTGTACGCGTTTGCCATAGGAAAGCCACTAGAGGATGGAGAATAAGAGGGACTGAACACACGAAGGACCACACAGAAAATCAGCATCTCTGGGGATGTGCAACCCCCCTCCACCCCCCCCGCGTGCTTCCCGATGGCTCCAGGACCTCACGTGCAGCACCAGACTTTGCAGGAAGCATCCTTAGGACACCAGCACTTTGCTATGCCCCCTCCTCTTCTGCTCCCGGTGCTCAGCGAGCAGCCACAATCGCTGTGCTGCAGGGACCCCCAGCAGCCCTGCACTCTGCACCGTGGCAGCGTTGGCTGCAGGCAGACCCCCTGAGGTGCAACCCATCGTATCTGCAGTCACAGCATCCCCATTTCGCTCTCGTCCCGTCTTTGCTGTCCCGGTGTCATCCGAGACACGGGACGCTGAATGTCACAAGGGCCCCACGCGGCGCCCGCAGCGGTGACAGCGTTACTTCCTCCTACCTGAAGCAGAGCTCTCGCCCTACCAACACCTCTCCGGCAGCTGACACAGCGCAGAGACGGTGCAGGAAGAGCCCAGCAACTCCTACTAGGCGCAAGCATGTATGCCTTAATGAAGTAATTAACCGGCTGGTGTGCGAGGATACGCAGATACCAAGCAAAGAAAATACACTTCATCACCGTACCGAAAAACTCTGTCGGAAGAAAGCACTTCCAACAGCTGCGGAGCGCAAATCCTCCCCGCGTTTTTGCTCCCAGCTCCGCCCAGCGCAGCCCCGCATCCCGAGCGCCCCAAACCCCGCTCTGCCTTCAACCCACCCCGCACCACCCCTCGCTGCAAGCACTGACGTGCACGACCACCGCAAAGCCTTGCACGGCGCGGGGCTCCCCAGCCCGATGGTTACCGCTGCTCCCAAGCGCTGCGAGGAGATTTCAGCCCCCACCCCACTTAAGGACCGACGGGGCGAACAGCGGAGGCGGCTCCACTGCGCGCACAGCCAACAGCGCAGCACTGAGGGCGCGGGGGAAGTGAAAGGACTGGGATTCCCCCCTCCATCCGCGCGTGGGGTGAGAACTCCGCGACGAAGCGTGACCCCTCAGCCCCGCACTCACCCCGCACCGCCGCTGTGCTGTCGGCCCCGCGCATGGCCGGGTTGGGGCTGCGCGCACGCCGAGCGGAGCCGCGGAGGAGGGCTGGGCGCGGAGGGGGTGTGCCCGTGGCTCAGCCGTCGCTTTTTTTCCGGGTTAATTACGTCTCCCATTAGTAAAGCCGGCCCCGGATGTAAGTGCGGGAGCGCGGGTGCTCGGGGATGCGGGTGGGTGCGCCGGGAGATGGCCGCTCCTCCGCACCTGCGGTGATCTCGGGGGTCGGATTTGGGGTTCCGTGTGGGAACGCGGCTCCGAGCAGCCGAAATTCAGCCGCCTCCACCCTCCCGGAGCTGCCCCGCTGCATAAAGGAGCGAGTGGGTTAAAAGTGAGAGAGAAGTCGGTAGGTGCACGACGGGGTTCTGTCCGACAGTCAGCCCCAAATCACCCGGCGCACCGTCACTGCTTTACCGAACCTTTCTCATGGTGCAGAAGGGAAAACGCTGCTGCCGTGAGCAAATACAAGAATGGAGGAAAGCGTGCATCTCAGGTGGTGAATTTCCTAAACTTTTGCATCAGGTCCAGGCTGCTCGTTATTTCTTATTAGATCCAGGTCCTGTCAGCCCAGCGAGGCACGTTTGGGGGTGCTCACACTCAGCAGTCTGGAGGTGCACCCAGATTCTGCTTTGTGCACATAGCAGGGAGAGGCTCAGCACAGCTTCCCTGCAGGTGAGAGGGGTGCACCAGAATCGGGAGTTAACACAAACTCAGCACTCCCAGGGAGGTTCTGCAGAGCCCTGTAGGACACAGCCAGCCTTGTTCTGGGCAGCACACAGCCCCAGTCTGCAGCTCCATGCACCTCAGTGCTGGTGCATCTGGTGTGGGGAGGTGGGGGGGTTGCCTTCACACATTTTAAGGCAAGATTAGTCTGAGGATGCAGTGTTAGGCATTAAATTCCCACCTCCAAGTGTATTTATACACTTTAGGGCTTGTTTTGTGAAGTGTTGTTAAGTAAACACGTTGCCTCATCCCCAAGCACTTCCTATGTCCAGGGTCACTTTTAGAACAAAGGGTTCCCCCCCCCCCCCCTCGCCATGTTACAGAAGATTGCCCAAATGCTGTTACTGAAACCATGTGTGTTCATTTCTGTGTGTCTGCCTCAGGAGAGGGTTAAACCACAGCATCACAATGCAGTGCTGCCCGGAACCCACGGCTGCAGCACAGAGCCCAGAGGTGCTGGACTTTAAGCACAGCCTTGGGTAGAGATGAGCTGCTCAGCTCGAGTTCCAGCTCCTGCAATGCACAGTTCAGGAGAGCCTCAGCCTTCTGTGTGGTCAGGACAGCAGGGCTTCAGCTGCAGAGAGGTTGCATGCAGGAAGCCTCACTTTCTCTGACCAGAGCTGCATTTGACCCTAGAGCACTTTCTCCCCAGGTATTGAAACTGACTATGGTGCAGTGCATGGGGTGCATTGCTCACACAGGCACTGGTGCTCCCCTAGTGCTTGAAGGAGCTGTTTCTTCAAGAATTCTTACACTGGGCTCTGCCTGAGCTGTTCTCCCACCCTTATCTCCAAAGCCATGAGCACCACACAGCTCCCCTCCCTTCTGCTAGCTGGGGCTTCTCCCATGCTTCCCCAATGGGGACGGTCCAGCCACCCGCCCTGCTGGGAGCTGCAGCCCTGAATGCATCACTCATTACATCAGGAGCAAAGAACTGTGACCTCCCTGCACATCTGCTGCCAGCAGGGCCGTGGTTACAGCCTGGAACACCCAGATGGCCTTTTGCCATTTCAACTCATGGGATGGGGGTGGCATTTCTCCCTGCAGCTCTCCCCATCCTTGCTTGCCAACCGCTGCATCTCCCCCATCCCTGCCTGCTCCACAAGGACTAAACTGTTCCATAGGGTATTTTTGCACAGGGGCACCTCTTGCTGACCTTGTGACTCACGGCAGGGCCTGGATTTGAGGCAGCTCAATTTTCTATGGGCACAGTCACATGGCAATTGGTCACACTGGGGCTCTTCCTTTATTTAGAGAGTCTTCAGTGCTCTTGATGATTTTCAGTGCTGCAGCCTGCCTGGGGATACGAGCAATGCCCTGACCTTACAGAAAACCCCTGATAGCAGCGAAGCCATCAGGGCTTGAGGTCCCATCACCACAGAACCCAGCAATCTGCTGACACCCCGCAGCCAGAGTGCATCCCTCTGCAAGCACTGACCCACATGGGACCCAACATTCCTGCTTTCCAGAACTTCCAACCCTCTTATCCTGCAAAACTCACCCAGTCGTCCCGGTAACATCCTGCAACATCGAGTTCCACAGCTGAATCTGCATACAACCAATTATTTCTTTTCTTCTGTTTGAACTTGCCCTTTTTTTTTTTTGTTTGTTTCAGTACCCGTTCCCTTTTTTTTTTTTTGTGCTCTCACTGAGGGGAACTCCCAGCACACAGCAGTGCTCTCAGTCAGCATTTTGCTGTCTCACCCTGCACACACTTCTTGTAGTCGGGTTCTCATTGCCCTCTCTGTGCTCCTGGCTGTCTCACCTGCATCAGAGCATCCCAAGAAGGGGGTCAGGCTACACGAGGAGAGCTCCAGATAGCCACAACCTGGCAGGTCCTTACTGCTGGACACACCTAATCATTAGGGGTTCAAAGGGAAAGCTTGGTGGAAAGAGGAAAAGCGAGATCTCCTGGAGGTGGTGGTGACATCCAGAGCGTGGATTAGTCACCAGAAAGATGTTTAATCTCCCTGAGAGTGGCTCACCCAACCGTGTCCCAGGGTCAGGATGGGGACAGGTGCTGCCAGGGGTACCTTGGGATGGTTTTCTCTGTTCATGCAATGCAAATAGTTGCACAGGACAAGCTCAGCTCATATTTCACACCCAGCACATCCACGGTCCGTCTACAGGGCAAAATTATGAGCAGCCCCAACCCCAACCCTGAGGTGTGGGGTCATGGCAGAGTGCTGGGAGTGGGGCCCAGGGCTGCCATGCACTGCACTGACGCAGCCTTCCCACGTCAGCCACGCTCCAATGAGCACACATTCAAATCAGAGCCTCAGGAAGCGCCATAGCTTTGGCTGGGGCCATTATCTCTCTGGTTGATGGCTTTCCTGTAAATGAAAAGCAGTGGCAGAGAACGTGGCTTTCAGCTGCAGCCTTTATTTGAGCGACTCTACGTGCCTTGCTGGTGAGCAAGGCCTATACTACTGCTATGCTGTGCCACCCCCATGGCCGTGCCACCCCCCTGGCCATGCTGTGCCCATCATGGCACACCCAGCAGCAGCGTCCCCACCAGCCCTGCAGCCAGCAGGCAGGGCAGCTGTGGCATCGTGGCTGCCCCAGAGCTGCGTGAGCCCCGTGGCCCATTGCAGTCATCACTGAAGCAGCAGTGCAGGGTGGCTCCTCCAGAACTACGCCGTGCCTGGTCACAAAAGGATTTGTAGGAGCAAGACTTGATGATGCTGTCTGCAAAGGAAGGCAGAGCACACAGGGTTAAGTGCTGGCGTGCAGCAGCCGTGCAGCAGGAGAACACGCAACCCCTCCAGCACAAAATTGAATTGCAGCAGGATGTGGTGGCAGCTTTGCAGCCCTGGCACAGACTTACTGGGCGCAGTGATGGTGGAGCAGGCGTCCGCGTATTGAGGGCAGCTGTGCGAGCCCTGCTTGTTGCAGTCGTTCTCGTTGGATGCGACGCATTTGTGGCATCTCAGCGCTGCACCTGCGCAAGGGGAGGAGCGGTGAGGCAGTGCTGAGCCTCTGCCTGCTGCGTGCTGCCGGCACCACGGGGGTGCAGCACTGTCCCAGGTACAGCTCGAAGAGGTGGAAAACCTTCAACCCTTTGTCTTTTTGGGCCAAATTTAATTGTAAGGAGTGGAGGCGGGGTTCATCTAAACCGCGGAAGAGGTTCAGTGCGTGCGTGTGCCATGCAGGCAGCTTCCCCCCGTGCGATGCACTGCACAGAACTGCGCCCGTTGGCACTGCTCAGGGCTGGCAGAGGGGTGATGGGTGGATGTGTCACAGCTGTGCCGCTCGGAGGAGCTCACAACGAACCCGGGCTCTGTGCGGGTGGAGGAGCTCCGACCCTGCGCGGCTGCGGAGATCCCATTAAGCTCAGGAACCGCCTGAGCAAATGTGAAAGCACCGCTGTCTCTGTCTGACAGTGAGAGCCCTGAAATAACAGCGCTGCTTTGAATACATGCAGACAGAGCAGCTCCGAAAAGCCCCGATGAGCCGCTCTCACCCGAGCCGGGCCATCAGGAGGACCGCTTGGTTTTTGTAGCGAAGGTTGAATTAATGCTTATTTCGGGAGGAAAACGTCCGCCCGTTTTGCTGGACGAGCAGAGCCCTCTCGCGGCACGCAGCTCAGCGCGTTGTGCAGCGCAGAGCACGAACTGCTCGTGGAAAGGAAAAAAAAAAAAACCCCACGCGTGAAGGGAACGGACCCACACCGAACACGGAGTGCGCAGCGGCACCGCTCGCTTCTCTGCTCTACAACCGCGGCTGCATTTATTTCATCATCCCCTCGGTGCGAAGATCCCAACATCAGAGCGAGCTGAGCGCAGCCACGGCTTCTCCCAACACTTCAACCTGCTGGCACCGCGCACCCATTGCCGGCAGGCGGGGAGCAGAGCTGGGTGCTCCTCGGTCCTGCACCGGGGCAAGGACTGTTTTCCCCCTCACTCTTTCCTGCAGGGACGGCAGCCGCAGTCACTTACCATCCCGCGCCAGGGAGGTGACGATGGTCAGAGCCAGGAGGGTCTTCAGGGGCAACATTGTCAGCAGTGCGCGCTCGGGGCACATAGCCTTTCTTTTGTCCCGAGGACTTATGGTAATCTGCTTGGGCGATTGGATCTATGGGCTGAGGATAACGCACTTAACAGCCCATCCTAATGCCACCTGAGCTGGGAGGGGACGCAACTCCAAGGGCAGGGGCTGCTCAGGGGCACGGCAATGGGCACAGCGCAGCCCCAGTCCATCCCCAGGGCTGCACTCTGCTCCTCTAACCCTAACCCAGCCCCAATCCATCCCTAGGGCTGCATTGTGCTCCTCCACCCTTAACCCAGCCCCAGCCCATCCCCAGGGCTGCACTCTGCTCCTCTATCCTTAACGCAGCCCAAATCCATCCCTAAGGCAGCACACTGCTCCTCCACCCTTAACCCAGCCCCAATCCATCCCTAAGGCTGCACTCTGCTCCTCTAACCCTAAACAAGCCCCAGTCCATCCCTAGGGCTGCACTCTGCTCCTCTATCCTTAACCCAGCCCCAATCCATCCCTAAGGCTGGACTCTGCTCCTCTAACCCTAACCCAGCCCCAATCCATCCCTAAGGCTGCACTCTGCTCCTCTAACCCTAACCAATCCCCAATCCATCCCTAGGGCTGCAGTCTGCTCTTCTACCCTTCACCCAGCCCAAATCCATCCCCAGGGCAGCACTCTGCTCCTCTAACCCTAACCCAGCCCCAATCTATCCCTAAGGCTGCACTCTGCTCTTCTATCCTTAACCCAGCCCCAGTCTATCCTTAAGGCTGCACTCTTCTCCTCCACCCTTAACCCAGCCCCAGCCCATCCCCAGGGCTGCACTCTGCTCCTCTATCCTTACCGCAGCCCCAATCCATCCCTAAGGCTGCACTCTACTCCTCTAACCCTAAACCAGCCCCAGTCCATCCCTAAGGCTGCACTTTGCTCCTCTACCCCTAACCCAGCCCCAATCCATCCCCAGGGCAGCACTCTGCTCCTCTAACCCTAACCCAGCCCCAATCCATCCCTAAGGCTGCACTCTTCTCCTCCACCCTTAACCCAGCCCCAATCCATCCCCAGGGCAGCACTCTGATCCTCTATCCTTAACCCATCCCCCAATCCATCCCTAGGGCTGCACTCTGCTCCTCCACCCTTAACCCAGCCCCAATCCATCCCCAGGGCAGCACTCTGATCCTCTATCCTTAACCCATCCCCCAATCCATCCCTAGGGCTGCACTCTGCTCCTCTAACCCTAACCCAGCCCCAGTCCATCCCCAGGGCAGCACTCTGCTCCTCCTCCCTTAACCCAGCCCCAGTCCATCCCTAGGGCTGCACTCTGCTCCTCCTCCCTTAACCCAGCCCCAATCCATCCCTAAGGCTGCACTCTGCTCCTCTAACCCTAACCCAGCCCTAACCCCAACCTCATTCACACACAAGGCAGAATCAGACCCTTCCCAGGAGATAAATCCTCCCAAGCCCCTCACCAGCCTTACAAACAGCACGAAACCTTTCAAGAGTGATAAACACCATTTTTACTCAGGCAATGAAATATGGAAAAAAAAAAATATATTAGTAATCATCATCATAATCTCCTTTGTGTGAGTATAACTCTTACAAATATTTACCTGACATATAAAAGGGAAATAACTGTACGTACAAAATCGATGCTGATGGCAGTGATGTATGGTGTACAAAGCGATCCTGGTAGTAGTCAGCACAAAGAGGGGAGGATGGAGGGATGCAGTGGAAGCAGAGAGCAGTTCAGGGTGGGCACTCATTGGCACTTCACTGCAGACAAAAGATCTACACACAGCAACACTGCGCTCATGGGCACTCTGCTGCTGAAAGGGACATCACAGCATCACAGCACATCACTGCTGCTGCAGGAAAGGTGAGCACAGCTGTGCTGCAGCGTTGGTTTTCGGGGAGCAGCACAGGGAGGTGCAGCAGTGAGCTTAAAATACGCCTTCTGTTATAGATAACTACGGCCGGTATGTATATATTTATATATATATATGCAACTATAACCATATTATAGTTAATAAATCATTCCTTAGGAATCTTTGCCCAGATTGTACGTGCATGCTGAGAGGCACAGACACGCGACAGCACGCGGATGGTGGAGGCAGCAGCAGTGTGGCCAATGGGACAAGGGGAACAGTGTTGTGTGAGGATGCTGCCACATCACATCACTGCTGCAGGGACAGCAGGGAAAGCTCTGCTTCCCACACAGCTCTGTGCTGCAGGAAGAGAGCAGCACTCGGCGTGCTCCGTGTGGTTTTGGGAAGGTGCTGAGCAACGCGTGCGTCATGAGGATTTGAGCTGGCATCACTCCTGGCTGCCACCACCACCCTGCAGCACTGCAGCCAAGCTGGGGCTGGGAGGGCTGCTATAGAGCACGACACATGGGAGAATAAGAGAATGGTGCCAGGCTGCAGCCACCCCTGTGCTGGTGAGGGGAGCTGTGCTGCAGTGGGATGTGGTTGGCACTGTGATTCCCCAGCAATGGCAAGAAAACAGGGGGAGAAAAGGATTTTTCCTTTCTGTCAGCTGTGCAAAGAGGTGAACGTTCAACACAACACTGCAGGTGCACAGCATCAGCTCCTTTGTTGGGTCAGTGGGAGTGGGTGGGGACCCTGCATGTGCCCAGGCTTTGTGCCTGTGTAATAAATCCTTTCTATACATAACTAATAAAATATATCTCCGGTGTATGGCTCTGCTTTAACAGATGTCTGCACTGCATGCGGAACGCAGGGGTTAGAAAATAGAAGGAGAACAGCTCAATTCTTTTACAAAAAGGTAGCAGCAAAAAGGTTTGCTAAGGTTTTAGCTAGGCTAGGTAGGAAACAGTCCAACAGCATTGATTTCCCTTATCTGACACCTCAGGGCTGTCTGTGCGTGGTGAGGGAAGGAGCCTCAGCACTTCTCCTGGGCTCACCAAGAAGTAACCACCTCCAAAAAGCAGCAGGCAGCCTGCGTGGAAATGCTGCCTGAATCTGCCTTTCCCTGTAAAGGCCAGCTTTGTTTGCTTCCCTTATTATGCAATGCTGCTGCAGGGGGATTGGTGACAGCAGTGCAAGAGCCAGAGAGTGACTGCTGCTCTGTGCCTCGCCGTGCTGAGTGGGGAAAGGAGCTCCAAGCAGAGCTTCCCCAGCACTCTGAACAACGCACCAGGTGTGCCTTAGGGCTGTGCCATGCAGCACACGTGAGGACAGTGACAGCATGTGGGGATGGCTGCCCTCACACCTGGGGGTGCAGCAGCCACGCTGTGCTTTCTGTGGGGTCGCTCTGGGGTAATAATAAGGCAAAGTGCTCGAAAGGTAGGAGAAAAAGCAGCCAGGTGCGGAGCGCTGGGGCGGTGAGCTCAGTCTGCCCTGCCCAGCTTTGCAATCAGCTCGTCGCAGATCTTGGTCAGCTCCTCAATCTCCTGGTTCTGGAAGGGAAGCAGACCCATGGTTGCATCCCTCCTCATTTTCCAGTGATCCCATTCCCCCTGAACCTTAGGGCGCTTTCCATCCCCAAAATTCAGAGGGCAGCTCCAGCATCAGCAGGGCACCGGAGCGCAGAGCATCCCCAGTGTGCTGAAAGTGGGCACGTTACCTTTTGCTGCAGGGCTCTCTCCAGGGATTCCACCTTCATCTGCTCCTTTCGCAGCCCCGCGTGCAGCGCTGCGCTCTCTGCTTTGGCCTTGGTGCGCACCTGGGCGATCTCCTCGTTGGCTCTGCATGGGGAGAGATGGGACCACAGTTATGGGGTGGGAGCTCTGCAGCATCACAGAATGGCCAGGGTTGGAAGGGAGACCTCACAGAATGGCCAGGGTTGGAAGGGAGACCTCACAGAATGGCCAGGGTTGGAAGGGAGACCTCACAGAATGGCCAGGGTTGGAAGGGAGACCTCACAGAATGGCCAGGGTTGGAAGGGAGACCTCACAGAATGGCCAGGGTTGGAAGGGAGACCTCACAGAATGGCCAAGGTTGGAAGGGACCTCATAGAATCAGAGAATGCCACGCATCAGAGGTGATTTTCCTACTGCTGCACGGAGGTGACTGCTCATTACTCAGGGCCAGGCATCTGCTGCCCATCCTCCTGCATCTCACAGCTCTTACTTGTCCAACTTCTCCTCCGCGTGGACCTTCAGGGCTTGGTATCGCTGCTCCTCTTGCTTGACACGGTTTAAATAATCCTGAGCACATTTCTTCAGGGCTTCTTCGTTCTGGAAAACAAAGTACAGCCATCTGCACTGGGACCAGGCACAGCGTGCTGCTCTGATAGGACAACAGATCCTATCTGTTGCATGCCACAATGTGTGGCCCCTCTGCCCCACAGCCACAGGGATGGGGAGGACATCGGGATCAGGACCTTCTTAAAACCTTCCAGGACACCCTTCAGGTTTTCGTATCTCCTGAACAGATCTGACAGGGATCTCTCCACAGAGTTGAGATCTGCCAGCGCCTGGTCCTTTTCCATGGTGAGCTGCTGCAGGTTCTTTTGGGAGGTCATATTTGTCCTCTGCTCATCCTCTGTGAGGGGAACAAACAGGGATGCAGTGACTGAGCACAGACAGCAGCACCCTGCCCCGCAGCACTGGGATCTCACCTATCATCTGGGCAATGGTTTTCTCGTACTCAGCCACAATTTTCCTGCAACAAAATGAGAACAAAAGCAGGTAGGAAACAGCAGTTTCTGCAGGCAAACACCCACAGCTCTGCTCCAGCACACAGCCTTGGGCTCCAGTGTTGCAACAACCTGGGCACCCCCCCGCTGCTGCTCCCAGACCACCTCCAGTTGCAGCTAATGGGATTTCATCCCCACAACAAACAAACTGCAGGCTTAACACAGCACAGGCACAAAGCAGACATGCCTTGCAACGTGTCCCATCCCAGCAAAGGGGAACTGTATCATCCCATCACAACCCCACAGCCCATTGGGGGGGAACACGAGCGCAGCATCCCACCAGGCAAGGCTCCCACCTCATCTCCAGGACCTCCTGACGACTCTCCTCGTACTTCTTCTTCCACTCGTTGGCTTCGATCTCCTTTGTGATTATCTGGGGAGCAGCAGAATGAGACCTTGCTCCACCTGCAGACCCATCGTGCCCACCCCCCCCCCTCCCTGCAGAGCAGGATGGGGCAGCCCCCACTGTTACCTCCTCTCTGATGAGTGTGAGCACGGCCGCCTTCTCAGAGGCATTCAGGCAGATGCTGTCCAGGGGGCTGTCGTTTTTGATGCCACTGGTGATGGCTGTGGGGGGTTTGTCTGCCAGGCACAGCCCAGGATGGCCCTGCAGGGGAATCACCCAGCTGGGTGTTGTGCTTTGCTCATCTTTTCTCCCCGCTTCCCACATTTGGGGTCACCCCCTTGCCATCCCCTGGGCTTGCACCCCAAAAAAGAGGCAGAGTGGGGGCTCACCTTGGGAGGGGCAGACCCAGCTGTGCTCTCATCCAACATCACTTTGCTTTACTCTGTGTTTGGCTTTGAAACAACTAGGGCTGAACAATGGGGGTGGGGGCTACATATGGGTTGGGGGGTGTTGGGGTCCCACGGGTGAATGTCCCCAGCAAAGTGCTCCTATACTGCACAGCTCACACAGCCTCTTCCTCCCTTCACTGTCTGCACAGAAGTGCAGCCCCTTGCAGTTATCTCCTTGGAAACGGGCTGCGAGGCCATAAATAGCAAAGTGATGGGAGAAGGCAGCCTGGTTCTGCATTGTTTTGGAAACGAAAGCACTTCCCTCTCCTCTCCCTTCCCCTCCTCTCCTCTCCCTTCCCCTCCTCTCCTCTCCCTTCCCCTCCTCTCCTCTCCCTTCCCCTCCTCTCCTCTCCTCTCCCTTCCCCTCCTCTCCTCTCTTTTCCAGCTCTGTCACTGCTCAGATCCACACATGATGGAGCCATGGGCAGCCACCTCAGGCACATCCCTGGGTCCAGGCAGCCTCAGCACCTTCCTGCAGCACCTTGCAAAGCAGCTGTGCAGCTCTGCCTGCCCCACAGCCCGACCCCCTGGGGCAGCCTCAGCAACACCAAGAACAAGGTTCACTTTGCCTGATGTCCTTGTGGGGCTTAGTGCAGTTAAATCTGTCTCAGAGGTGCTGATTTTGCTGATGTTGCTAATCTCATCACCTGCTTGTCAGCTCTGGGTTGGGGCAGCTCTGCTGGCATAGCCCCATTCCCCCCTCCCTACACCACCATCAGCCCCACAGCCATGCAGCAGCCCCAGCAGAACCAGCCCAAGGTGGGCAGAGAGGGGAAAGCAAGCAGCACTCACAGGGAAGGCAACAGATCTATCCTTGTCCGTATGCTTGGAGATCTCCTCAAAGCCTGGAGACAGAGAAATAAAACGTTTTAGCAGCTTGAAAATGAGACCCTGGCAGCACACACAGCTTCAATGGGATGCAGAGGTGTACAGCATGGTCTGAGCAACCTCAAGAAGGCTTTATACCCTGCTCCTGCCCTTGAGGGTAGGACACATCCTGCATCCCTGCTGCAACAGCAGCCAACACTCCCCTCTGGTGGCAGCCCAGCCCCTGTCTGACCCCACAGCTGCCACACCAACGATGCCCAGGTAGCAGAGATGCCCAGAGATGGGCTGTTGTGGAATCCCTCCCCATTGAGACAAAGTGCTGCCATCCTCTCTCAGTGCTCTGAACTGATTAATGACCAGCTGCAAGCCCTCCACGAGGCCATTTCTGCTGTTTGCACCTATAACTCCGCTATCGATTGAGTGCCACGTTGCCTGGCTTTTAATTATTTTTTAATAGATTGGTCACAGCAGATAATTACATAGGAGACAGACAGCAGGAGCAGCAGCGTGGGCTTCAGCAGTGACCTGGAGCTCTCTATTAGCAGGCAGTGTGCAGCTGTCCTGGCACAGGATGCACCAGGAGCAAAACCAGAGCAGGATGGGAGCTTTCAGCAACAGCCCTGACTTTGCATTTGTGTTTTTATTACTGAGGTCAGTGCATCTGGGGAGGAGCTGGGATGCTGGGCTCAGCAGGGCAGGGAAGGGGCTGGTGGGGTTTTCTAAAGCCAGGAGACTCCAGGTTGGAGATAAAGAGCACGCTGATTTTTCCATAATGAAAGCAATGCAGACAAGCAATACACAGCACAGCCAGGGGCAGTGGGATGCTCCCTACCTGTCTCCACACTGGGTTTCACCGCTGGCACGGGGACGTTGGAGCACTCAAAGTACTCCAGGTCATCTTCAGGCTCTCCCTTCTTCTCCAACCCAGCCACTTTCTGTGTGCAGGAGGTGGATGCCAGCTTCTCCTCATCGGTGGCACGTCCATCCCTCGCAGCAATGTCTGGGATTTCAGAGATCAGCCTTCCATCATCCTGCAGGATCAAGGCGTGCGGGTTAGCAGGGCAGAGATGAGCTTGGAGGATCACAGCTGGGCTCTGCAGGTGGGCAGAGGGGAGCTCAGGATGCTCAGCATCCCCTGCCTGCTCCCACTTACCTGAGTGCAGCCATCCAGCACCAGCGCCGGTGTCTCGTACTGCTTCACCTTGCAGCTGCTCCTGCAGACAAAAGGAAATGAAAACATGAACCCGATGCTCACAGAGACCAAGGAAGGGACAGTGGGGGTGCGTGCAGGACAGCCCAAGCAGGGGGAGGCAGCCCCAGCACCAGCATTGCACCCGCAGCAAAACCACTCACCAGTGAGTTATTTGGGGGACAGAGTGAGTTTTGGGAGGAGCCGAAGGAACAAGCAAACAAAACACACAGCTACAGAGCGATTTGTCTTTGAGATGTTTATTGCTATTGGAGGGAAGGAGAACAGAAAGCACCCCAGGTGCTGACAGCGAGAGAGAAGATGTGATGAAGGATTCCTTTGCTGCATCTCGCCTGCATGTCCAGTGCAATGGTATCACATCTGATGCACGCTGATCTTCTGCAGAAAGAGCACTTGCAGTCGGTCCCGTGCCCAACAAAGCCCTGTGCTGCCCTTTCCCTGCCCGTATGGCAGCACCCACCTCTCTGCAGGTCTGAGCAGCTGGGCAGAGCCCTGCTGTGCTCACAGCACTGCTGTGCGTTGAGTGCTGCAAACGCTGCCTGGAGGAGAAAAGCCTTGAGGAGGGGCTGAAGGCTGAGTTCAGGTTGCTCCTGCAGTGATGCACGGCTGGTGCCTCTTCCAGGGGCTTCACCCCATGTTTCCAAATGTCCCATTCCAGTGGCTGTGCAGGACTGCAGACACAGCCCCATCCCAGCGTGTGGTGCTGGTGTCCTGAATCGGATGCAGGCAGCACAGGGATGCTCACAGAGCCCCAAGAGGAGGGTGCACGCAGCACAAGGTCCGTGCCACCAAAACCAGTGCTGACATGATGTGGGGAGACGCATTTCCAGCCCCACACCAGAGCTGCAGCCATGCAGACGTCAGAGCAGATTTGCAGCAGGACAGCCCTTGGGTTGAGGAATTCTCTCCCTGCCTGCTTCAACTCACACATGCTCCAGCAGAGCACGAGCAGTGTGGTATGGAACATCTGCAGGCTGCCATGCACATCTGTAGCAGATAGAGTTCACCCTTGCCTCTATTTTGTAATAGCACACCCTAAATGCAAGCAGTTCACCTGCAGCTCTCTGCCCTGCACGACCTCCTGGGATGCCGTTACCACACTGCTTTCATCTCCCCCAGTGCCAAGACAGCAGCTGTGTAACTCAAAAGGATGGAGCCAAGCAGCCACTGCTCAAAACCACGCTGCAAAAAAGGCCCATCAGTCTGCAGCCGTGACACAGATGTCAGTGCTTGAGCCAAGCTCTCGTGCATATGGCAGTGGGCACTAAGCAGAACAAGAAGGGCATTCGGGTGGATGACATAAGATGAGGGATAAGCCCAGCACGCTGTGGGTGCCCTCACATGAGACAGTGGCAGCCCAGGGACCGTTTCCAGCTGCTGCCTCCCAGCCTGCCCCTCTGCAGCAGCTTCTCCACTGGGGTATGGGGAGGGTTAAAGGACACCCTTCCATTTTGGGGCTGAAATCTCCCTGTAAGGAGCTGGAAGCCTGGCTTTCACAGTGCTGTAAGTAGTTTTACACCATCAGAATGCACAGTGGGTCAGCATGCTGCTGCAGCAAGCAGGGGCACAGCCTGCAGTGCAGCTCGTGGCTGCAGCACCTGCAGGGCAAAGCTGCACAGGATGGGGTCCATGCCATGGAAACGGGTGGGTCAACACACACCCAGAGAAATAGAAGCAAAGGGAAAGAGGAAAGAAAGGCAGAAGAGAGTACTTACAACAGAAAACAGAGAAATTTCACTTGTTCAGTAGTCCTGAGGCACCCAAGAATAGACAGGAAAGAGAGACAGACAGATGGAGAGAAGAAAAGCGTGTGAAAAGACCCGAGTATTGCTCTCATCTGGAGAAACACACTGAGTCACACAGCTCAAGATCTGGGGGAGGAGCACACAGATAAGGGATTCTGCCTTTGCTATTAGCAGAAGTGGGATGAGACCGAGCACTGCCCCAGCTCCTGGGATAATGCAGAGGGGCTGAGACCTTCCAGCTCTCCCACCCACAGCCCTGGGGTCACACAGCAACGCAGACCCTGCATCAACCTTTGCATGGCATTGCTAAGAGGAAGATCCCCCCCCTCCCCTTGGCTCTGCCTGCCAGCTGCTATCTGCTGTCTGTAAAGCCCCCACTGGAGCTTCCATCTGCAGAGTGACAGCTTTTTTTCTTACTGTTTTTTTCTTACTGTCAAACCAGCCACAGCTTCGATGCTTCTAAAATTTCCCCTTTTAAGCTGATTTCCTCTTTCTGCTTCCAACTGGTTTCAACCACCAGCACTGAGTGCAATAGTGCTGGAAGGACCCAATAGTGGCTGGGCAATTCCTCCCTTTCACAGTCGTCCCTCTGCCCCACTGCATGCCCAGAGACCCACAGAGAGCACACAGAGCCAACCCTGTCCCAGCAGCTGCTATTTCACATCTGACAGCCTCAGGAGCTGAGATCCAGGCTGAGACAGCACTGCCCAGACACGGTTTGTGATAGGAAACAGAGAGGTTTGTGATTAAACCTTCTCCCTGAGGAGGAAGGCAATGCTGCCTGCTCCCCCAGCAGGCATTATGAAACATCACCATTTACAGCAGGGTTTGAAATAGCACGTTCAGGAGCTAAATATGCACAGATTCCTGCATGCCCTGGAATAGTTTGGGAAGGGACGAGGTCCCACCACCTGTGCAATGCCATAGAAGTAACAACCATCCTCCTGTTAACCTCCATCCTCTCCCCTGTTGCAAAAAGGGAAGCTCAGCAGCAGTGCACAAATATCCCAGCAGTGTCTGAGCACTGCTCTGTGAGCCCACCCTGCTCATCCCATCCACTCCTGGGTGGGCAGCAGGATTGAGGTGGCACAATGCAACAGGATGGGCGCAGAGGAACACAGGAGCCCTGGGCATGGGAGGAAGGAGCTGGCCGTGCTCCACACTCACGTTATCAGACGTGATTTGGCCTTCTGTGGGGAGCCTCTACTTTTCCCCAGCTCATCCTCCAGCGTCTGGGACTCCAGGATCTCATTCAAGCTGTTGTCGGCCGCGGGGCAGCAGTCAGTGGTGCTGGTGAGGGTCTTGGTGGGTTTAAAGGGATCCACGGAGTCAAAGTTATTGGGGTCAAACTGGTAAGAGCCTTTGGGGAGAGCGGGCGAGTGCTGCAGTGCTGAGCTGCCACCAAAGGGACCGAGCTCAGGGTTGTCCCACGGTGCAGGGGAGGCCCTGGGGGGGCCCTGGGGACCTTTTTCTGTGTCCTCTATGGGCCTCCTGTGTCTCTTGGGTGTCAGCTTGCTGGCCGGGATCCTGCTGGCCTTCCTTGGTGAGGCTCTCCGCGTCTCCACACCGTCCCCAACTTCTGTGGCATCAACTTCAGCTTTTGGGAGCTGCCCTGGAGGCTGGGAGCCCAGGTCACCCCCAGGCTCACTCAGTGGGAGGCAATGGGGGGCTGGTGGGCAGCTGTGCAGCGTGCAGCCCTCTGCCATGACAGAACTGTCAGCTTCTTTGTGCTGCTCAGGGTCTGAAGCCAGAGGCACTGAGGGCTCCTCACCGGGGGCAGGCTCTGTGCTTTCCCCTCCTTTGCTCCCTTGGGAAGGCAGCTTTCCCTTCTGGAGCTGACAGGGTGAGCTCTCCTGCACCAGAGCATCCCTTTCTGGTTCTGTCAGCCCCAAACCATCATCAGCTGTGTCCCCTCCTGACATGATCAGCTCACACCCAGCTGCACCCACATTGGCCACCGGTGGCCGGGCTTCAACCGGTAGCTGCATCACAGCTGAGTCTTCAGGGCCACTTTCGGTCCCCACGTGGGCTGGAGAGCCCCCGACCTCGGGCTGAGCCTCCTCTTCAGGGTGCTGCTCCCCTTCCTGCAACTCCCCATGGCTGCTGAGCCCTGCAAAGAGAAAGCAGTGCATCAGAGCCTGCCTCCTGCTCCCCCCCCCCACCCCTATCCCTGTTCTTATGGGAGTGCCCTCCCGCGCTGCCAGGACCCCCGCTGATCTCTGGCTTCAAGAACCTTAAAACTCAAAACTCATGGACACAGTGCAGGGAATTGTGTGTAAAGCAAAGGGTGCAGGGGAGCCCCACGGGAGGCACTGTGCTGTGCTGCACCGTGCCAGCACACATCGCACCACCAACATCTCCATTTATGTCCTCCCCCTTCCCCACCGCCTGCTCCCCCCCAGAGTGTCACCAGCTCCAGAGGGGCTTCGTAATGCCAACACCACTGAACAGCCAGGACCAACTGCAGAGCACAAACCATCCCACCAGCAACTACCTGGGTGGGTGTCACACGTCACCAGGATAAATTCAGGGAAGCGTGACACCACGAAACATGATTAAGCCCTGGGATGAACGGGAACAAGACTCTGCACTTAATGAATAAGCATATTACAGGCAGCAGAGGGGATCTGGAGGCTGGCACGGGGCTGTGGGTGCTCAGCAGGCAGAGCAGAGCTGCCCCACAACCCTTGGCCACGCTGGGGATCTGCACTGCTTCACCACCACCACAGACACACGGCTGGCATGGGGTGAAACACCCACTGTTCACAGCAGCTGCACGAGGTTGGTGCTCCTGCTCACAAAATGTCACTTCAATGCATCGGTGCGATGGAGAGCAAAAGCTGTGCATGCAAGCAGTGCTGGGGCAGGAGGGAGCAGAGCAGAGCCTGGGAGAACAGGGTGGGATTGGAGGGAGGGAGCTGCCTTTCAAAGCTCTGCCTGCATCCTTGCATAGATCCCACCCAGCACCGCTCTGCTGCCAGGGTTCCTTAATCACAAATCCCGCTCCATGACTTAATCACTATTACTCCAATCCCTTCCTCTAAATCCTTTTACTGTTTAATCTTTTCGTTGCTGTCAGGGGATGGGGAAGCTCCTTATCCACCGGGGCATCCTGAAAGCTACACCCAGAGCCGGCATAGGAGTACAGCCAGCATCACCCCTGCAACTCAGGGGCATCCGAGCGAGGCACAGGCTGGCAGCAAAGGAGAGCGAATATGGGCGAGTCCAGCACACACAGCCAGCAGCCCTGACTCAGCTGACGGCTGGCGGTTTGCACCATTGATCTCCGGGATGCTAAAAAGCCACGGGGATGAATCACGAGGGGCTGCTGTGTGCTCCCTGAGACTGCAGAACGCTGCGTCCGGATGGACGCCGCTGCTGCGCTGCCCCACAGAACGGCATCGGTGAACACAAACCCGGTAAAAAAAAAAAAAAAGAAAGAAAGAAACGTACTTGGAGTGCAGCCAGAAAGCACTCAGAGAACCCTGCCAGGCCCTCCCACCCTAAAACCTCCCCCACAGACCTGTAGGAACACTGCATCACGCTCTCGCTGCGCTGCTCCGATGTTTTAACCTCACTGAGACACCCTTGGGCAGAAGCACAGACTTCAAAGCGGGGGCAGAAGGCGCCCTTTAAAGGCTCTGCCTTCCCATTAGGTTCTCACAGACGGAGCCCATCCTGGTTTCCAGCCCAAGCAGTAATTACATCTTGAATAACACGCAGCAAAAAAAACCACCTCTCCCCATTCCTGCGGATGTCCTCGGGGCGGGGAGAGAAGGGACGCGGCCATCGCTCAGAACCGTGGCCGTGAGCCCAAAAGCAGAGCAGTTCCACACGGTGCAGCTCCCCGGAACGTTGCGGTGCCTTTCCAGCCCCGTGCAACGCCTCCGTGCCCTCCTGCTGCACGCGGTTCTGCCAACGCTATGCAGTGACCATGGAGATCTTAGGCTCTCCGAAGAAAAATGCGCAGGGAGGACAGAACCGCGGTTACAGCTGCTTTGTGCGCGGTGACATTTGGCTGTGTCTACCCGCAGAGCTGAGCAAAGCAGCAGAACCCAACAGCCCTCTCCATCCCACGCTGCGATCCCTTCACCCGAGCTGAGCGCAGCCCTGGGATCGCCCCTCGCTTTGTGCACGGATGAGTCACGCATCCCTCCCTCGGCTGAGCACAGGATATCTGGGCCGTGCGTTACGTTGCTAACGGCCTCTTTCCTCTTTCGGCTTTCCGCTTTTGTTTTGCAGACATTGGGCTATTTTTAAATCCTTTCTGTTAAGAATTAGCATACCGGCAAAGGAGCAGCAGCACACCGGATAACACGTGCCCTGCACCAGGGCTGACAGCCCTGCTCTGCACTAACAGTGCTCCATATTTGCTGCTTCTGCTCATTTCCTTGCACAGAAGAAAATCCCCTCCTGGCAGGAGAACTTCAGGACAGAATTGCGGCCTCCATCACGGAGAGGCAGAGCAGAACTCCTCTGGGTTTGCAGCAGAGCATCACCCTCAGTCCCACAGCACTGCAGCCATTGTGCATGGAACAGGGACTGGCACAAACACAGCCAGCACAGCAGCACCCTGAGATCCACAGCAACGCACAGCAGCTTTCACAGGAATGACCCAGACACCTGCAAGGGGAATTTCCTAGGAAAGCCTTCATCTTTCCTCCTTAGACATTATCCTCCAAACTAAAGATGCCTCTATCCCTTCTTAAAGGGAAGGATTACTTTGAGAGCTGAGATTACCAGAAGCACAAACCAGACGCTCTCTCCATCAAGGCAAAGGAACCTCTCCTTGGGGATGGCACTCACCTCTGCACCTCTCCAGCCTGCTGCTGCAAGCCCAGCAATGCAAACTACAGAGCAGCAGCTGGGGTAGCTGGGAGAGAGCAGAGAGTGCTTGGGACATCAACCCATCACCCCCAGGCACAGCCTCAGTGCTCCCAAACGCAGAGCTGCACATCCCCGCTGCTTATCTCAGCATGGGGACACAGCAGGGTGTGACCAGTGGTTACAACACAACCCGATGATAATTTTGCACTGCACAGGCAATGAGCCAAGGGGGGGCTAAGCCAAATCCTCCGAGCCTGCAGTGTCACCCCTTCCCTACCTAGCAGGATTCAGTAAACTCAGCATTCAACCCACACTAGCAAACAGCAGAGCGCACACAGCCCCAAGTGCTGGCATTTGAACCATTCAGGCCATTAACCACAAAAAATGTGGCAGGCATTATTCAAAACCAAGAGACTTCTCCTTGACCCCACCCTGCTTTTCTGCATTCGGAGCAGAAAGCCGTGAGCCAGAGGTGTGCTCACCCCTTACCTCTGGTCCCGGCCTCAGGCTGCAGCTCACTGGGTTCCTTTAGTGCTGAACAGGTCGGCGTTTCTGCTTCGGGGGTCTCATAATTACCTTCGGAATCCGAGCTGCCGAGGGGGGGGAAAAAAGTGAGGAATTACCACTTTCAAGGCTAGCTGGGAATCGCTGCCTACACATCCAGCCAGACCGGCTCCTGTGGCTGCCACACTCCTGTCCAGCAGGGCCACGCTAACAAACGGAAAAGGGAGAGCAAGTAAAACAACATTGAGAGCATCCCCTGTGCACCCCTGTGCCCCAGCATTGC